>NW_027507903.1:612961067-613489091 GCF_037356315.1 Lithobates pipiens
TTCCCACCGAAAATCCTCTGGCTTACTGGGTCTTGAGGATGGATCACTGGCCAGAGCTTGCACAGTATGCAATTGAGCTACTGGCCTGTCCTGCATCCAGCGTTCTTTCGGAACGCACCTTCAGTGCTGCTGGTGGCTTTGTTACCGATCACAGGGTGCGCCTGTCCACCGAATCAGTTGATCGACTGACCTTCATCAAGATGAATCAGTCTTGGATCACCCACAGCTACCAAGCACCTGAAGCTGATGTAACCGAATAATTATTTTTGAAATACCACATCCCTTCAAGACTGCCTATGCTGATGCTGAGTGACTGTCCTGTTATGTTGATTGTCTATCCTCTTCCTCCTCCGCTGATATGTTGGAAGAACATTTTTGGTTCTGGGTGATGCCAGCAGCCCAATTTTTCTGCCCCTGTTTAACAGGGGCGTTTAATTACAATTTTTGATGCAATGCTTTGCAGCAGGGCTAATTCCTGCAATAAAACTAGAGTATATGGCAGAGGTTGCAGTGTGGTGGCACCAGCACCAGTGCCTAAGGCCCAATTTTTCTGCCCCTGTTTAACAGGGGCGTTTAATTACAATTTTTGATGCAATGCTTTGCAGCAGGGCTAATTCCTGCAATAAAACTAGAGTATATGGCAGAGGTTGCAGTGTGGTGGCACCAGCACCAGTGCCTAAGGCCCAATTTTTCTGCCCCTGTTTAACAGGGGCGTTTAATTACAATTTTTGATGCAATGCTTTGCAGCAGGGCTAATTCCTGCAATAAAACTAGAGTATATGGCAGAGGTTGCAGTGTGGTGGCACCAGCACCAGTGCCTAAGGCCCAATTTTTCTGCCCCTGTTTAACAGGGGCGTTTAATTACAATTTTTGATGCAATGCTTTGCAGCAGGGCTAATTCCTGCAATAAAACTAGAGTATATGGCAGAGGTTGCAGTGTGGTGGCACCAGCAGCAGTGCCTAAGGCCAAATTTTTCTGCCCCTGTTTAACAGGGACATGTAATTACAATTCTTGATATAATATTTCACAGGAGGGCCCCTTCCTGTGCCCACCCAGAGTAACGGTGAGGACTTATAGTGTTGTGGCACCAGCACCACAACCACCAAAGGTCAATTTTTCTACCACTGTTCAACAATGGCATGTAATTACAATTCTTGATATAATCGTTCACAGCAGGGCGCTCCAGCGCCCACCAAGAGTCACTTTGAGGGCTTACAATGTTGTGGCAAAACCAACACATTGTTCCGCCATTTCTGCAGAGCATATAGGGCAGGCCCCTACTTTCAAACATCCAACTTACAAACATCTCCTACTTGCAAACGCAAGGAGACAGCAGCAAGTGAGATGAAAAAAGATGGACGACAAAACAAATTATACAGGGGTGATAACCCTTCCCTATGTTTTCCAAAAAGCTTAAAAATAGTTTTTTTGACTGGAGCTACACTTTAAAAATGTACCAGTTGAAAATTACAAACAGATTCAACTTAACACAACAAACCTGCACAGTCCCTGTCTTGTTTGCACCGCCTGTATACTGCTGTTCTGAGTATATAGGGCCTGGGGGCCACACGCATTTCCTTTTTTTAATATGGGTACAGGGTTCCCCTTAATATGCGTACAAGACCCAAATAGGCTGGTAATGGGCAGGGAGGGCTACCCATGCCATTTTTCTGAATGATTTTCAACCATATTGCAGGAACCAGATATAACATTAAAACCGTAAGCAGTTTTAAATGGTGTTATTTCCGTTAAATGTCATTTTGTGCAGGGACTGTTCTAAACACGGGAAACATGTGGCACTTCACAGGCATACTACAGACACCCCACAGGCACCATATTTAAAGGAATATTTCACTTTTTTTTTTCACTTTAATCGTCATTAAAATCAGTGCTCCCGCAAAAACGGCCATTTTTAAAACTTTTTTTTGCATTGACCCATGTCCCCTGGGGCAGGAGCCAGGTCTCTAAACCCTTTTTAGGACAGTATCTTGCATATTAGCCGTTAAAATTAGCACTTTCCATTTCGAACGTTCGAGTCCCATAGACTTCAATGGGGTTCTAACGTTCGTAACGAACGTGGGGTCCGTTCGAAAGTTCTGGTGCGAACCGAACCGGGGGGTGTTCGGCTCATCCCTAGTCATCATCAGTTACTCCTTCCTTAGACCCACCATGTCCTCCTGAGGAGTCCCCCGAACTGTTTGAGCACAGTGTTGGGTACATGCTCCAGGAGGATGCCCAGTGTTTTGAAGGCTCTGATTATGATACCCAGCTAGAGGAAGGCAGTAACGTGAGCGCAGAGAGAGGGGATGCTCAAGAAGGACAGCAATCTGGTAGGCATGTTCCACCATCTGCAGCAAACTGCCAGGTTTACTCCAGTGATGAAGAGGGAGGGGATGATAAGGTCACTGACTGCACGTGAGTGCCTAATAGGAGAGAGGAGGAGGAGGCACATCTTCAATGAGGCAGGATGCCCTCCTGGGGCCAGCTTAGCGGGCAGCACACCGACTGAATCACACCGCAGAGCTCCGCCTGCCTCTGCGCATTATTCCAAAAGTTCTTCGGTGTGGGCCTTTTTTGAGAAGAGTGCATCAGATTGCACCACTGTTATTTGCAACATATGTTTCAAGCGTTTTTTGGGTGGCCAAAACATCAGCCGCTTGGGCACCACATGCTTGACCAGACATATGTTGCCCTTCCATGCAGCTCGTTGGCAAGCGTACCTTAAAGACCCACACCAAAGAACAAAGCGCACCTCTCCTTGCTCCTCATCAGCTGGGATCTCCAACCCCACTAGACCTTCAGTCCTCTCTGAAACCTGCACTGAGAGGAATGAAGGTGTAGAATTAGGTGTGTCACAGCCAAGTACTTGCGGGCACTCTGCTAGCAGTACACCCACGTCCAATTGTAGCAGGCAAATTTCCCTGCCCCAGCTGCTGGACCATCAAAAGAAGTTCACTCCCAGCCATCCACATGCCCAGCGATGGAATGCTAGCTTGGCTAAATTGCTAGCACTTCAACTGCTGCCTTTTCAGTTAGTAGACTTGGCCCCCTCCCCTGAGTTTGTGCAATGTGCAGTTCCTCAGAGGCAGGTTCCCAAAGACACTTTTTCTCACGGAAGGCGATTTTGGCTCTCTACCGGCATGTGGAAGGCATTGTCCATGCCTCGCTGGACAGGGCGGTCAGCGGTAAGGTGCATATTACTGCTGACTCATGGTCCAGCAGGGGAGCTCGGTTTTTTCTCACCACGCCAGTGGGGCATGATCAGGGATGCATGCACTGTCCTGTCACCATTTGAGGAGGCCACATGGATGGTGAGCAATGACAGTGCATGCATCAGTGACACTGTACCTCTTGTCCACCTGTTGGAGCATACACTGCATAGAATAATGGACAGGGCACTTGAGGCAGAACAGAGGCAGGAAGAGAAGGACTTCCTTGCCTCTCAAGGCCCCCTTTATCCAGACAGTGTTCCTGCTGTCCCACCCATCACACAGGAAGAGGAGGAGGAGGAGAATGATTGTGTCAGCATGGAGGTGGGGCCTGGCACTCAGCATCAACAGCAGCAGGCTTTTAGGGATGATTTACAATCCCAAGAAACCCGTGGACTTCTACGGGGCTGGGAGGAGGTGGCTGAGGATCATGTTGTCCTTAGTGACCCAGAGGACTCTGGACCGAATGCCTCAGCTAACCTATGTTGATCCCTGATCCTGCAAAGCCTACGGAAGGATCCTCGTATTCTTCGGATCAAGGAGAGGGACCATTGCTGGCTGGCCACTCTCCTTGATCCACGGTACAAGGGTAAGGTTGTGGACCTTATCTTGCCATCGCAGAGGGAGCAGAGGATGAGACATCTCCGGGAGGCCTTGCAGAAAGGTCTGTGCAACGCGTTCCCAGAGACTGGGAGGTTACAAACTCCTGGTCTTGGACAACATGTTGCTGAGGCTTTGGTCAGTCACAGAAGGAGCGATGGAGAAGGTGGCCGTCTGACCGATGCGTTCAGACAATTTTTTAGTCCGCAGCCCCAAGGTATGATTGGTTCCAGCAACCATTGCCAGCCTCTGATTTACATGGTGCAGGAATACCTAGGGGCAAGGTCAGACTTGGACACCTTTCCCACTGAAAATCCTCTGGCTTACTGGGTCTTGAGGATGGATCACTGGCCAGAGCTTTCACAGTATGCAATTGAGCTACTGGCCTGTCCTGCATCCAGCTTTCTTTTGGAACGCACCATCAGTGCTGCTAGTGGCTTTATAACCGATCACAGGGTGCGACCTGTCCACCTACTCGGTTGATCGACTGACCTTCATAAAGATGAATCAGTCTTGGATCACCACCAGCTACCAAGCACCTGAAGCTGATGTAACCGAATAATTTTTTTTGAAATGTCACATCCTTTCAAGACTGCCTATGCTGATGCTGAGTGACTGCCCTGTTATGTTGACTGACTATCCTCTTCCTCCTCAATGATCCCGCTGATATCTTGGAAGAATATTTTTGGTTCTGGGTGATGCCACCAGCCCAATTTTTCAGCCCCTGTTTAACAGGGGCGTGTAATTACAATTTTTGATGCAATGCTTTGCAGCAGGGCTCATTCCTGCACTCCACCTAGAGTATATGGTAGAGGTTGCAGTGTCGTGGCACCAGCACCAGTGCCTAAGGCCCAATATTTCAGCCCCTGTTTAACAGGGGCATGTAATACAATTTTTGATGCAATGCTTTGCAGCAGAGCTCATTCCTGCACTCCAACTAGAGTATATGGTAGAGGTTGCAGTGTCGTGGCACCAGCGCCTAAGGCCCAATTTTTCAGCCCCTGTTTAACAGGGGCATGAAATTACAATTCCTGATATAATATTTCACAGCAGGGCCCATTCCTGCGCCCACCGAGAGTAAGGCCGCGTACACACGCGGGGACTGTTCGCTCAACTTTGTCCGTCAAACAGTTTCAGCAAACAGTCCGCTCAAAATTAGCATGGACGGACTTGCCCACACACGACGAACGAACAGTTTGCTGAAACCGTGCGCGATGACGTGAACGGCACGTACGACGGGACGGAAAATACAACGTCCTATACACTGCATTACAACTTTCGGCGTGTAAATCCTTTCTGAGCATGCGCGGAACTTAGTTTGACGAACAAGCCTACACACGAGGGGACTGTTCGCTGAAACCAAGTTTCAGCGGACAGTTTTTCGGAAATTCCGAAAAACCTTGTTCAGCAAACTGTTCGCTGAAACTGTCCGCTGAAAGCCCACACACGGGCGGACTGTCCGCCGAAACACTGTTCAGCGGACAAAGTTGGGCGAACAGTCCCCGCGTGTGTACGTGGCCTAACTGTGAGGACTTATAGTGTTGTGACACCAGCACCACCACTACAACCACCAAGGCCCAATTTTTCTACCACTGTTCAACAATATCATGTAATTACAATTCTTGATATAATCATTCACAGCAGGGCGCTCCAGCGCCCACCAACAGTCACTTTTAGGGCTTACAGTGTTGTAGCAACACCAACGCCTTAGGCCCCCATTTCGGCAGAGCATATAGGGCAGGCCCCTACTTTCAAACATGCAACTTTCAAACGTCTCCTACTTGCAAATTGAAGGAGACAACAGGAAGTGAGATGGAAAAAGATGGATGGCCAAAAAATTATACAGGGTTGATAACCCTTCCCTATGTTTTCCAAAAAGCTTAAAAATAGATTTTTTTGACTGGAGCTACACTTTAAAAATGTACCAGTTCAAAATTACAAACAGATTCTACTTAACACAACAAACCTACACAGTCCCTGTCTTGTTTGCACCGCCTGTATACTGCTGTTCTGAGTATATAGGGCCTGATGGCCCCACGCCTTTCCTTTTTTTTTATTTGGGTACAGGGTTCCCCTTAATATCCGTACAAGACACAAATGGGCTGGTAATGGGCAGGGGGGCTACCCATGCCATTTTTCTCAATGATTTTCATCCGTTTTGTGGGAACCAGATATTACATTAAAACCGCAAGCAGTTTTAAATTACTTTTTTTCCGTTAAATGTCATTTTGTGCAGGGACTGTTCTAAACACGAGAAACACGTGCCACTTCACATGCATACTATAGACACCCCCCAGGCACGATATTTAAAGGAATATTTAACTTTTTTTTTTTCACTTTAATTGTCATTCAAATCAGTGCTCCCGAAAAAACGTCCGTTTTTAAAAACATTTTAGGCATTGACCCATGTTCCCTGGGGAATGAGCCTGGCCCCCAAACCCTTTTTAGGACACTATCTTGCATATTAGCCATTAAAATTAGCACTTTTTATTTTGAATGGTCGAGTCCCATAGACTTCAATGGGGTTCTAAAGTCCGCACAAATTTTTGGTCCGTTCGAAAGTTCTGGTGCGAACCGGGGTGTGTTCGGCTCATCCCTACACAATGACCTTCCCCCTAAATTAACTACTGCAGTGTGGCTGCCCAGGCATTCCTTCATGAAGTGATAGTCCATCTTGGCATTCTCCATAGAACAACCAAAGGAAAGCTCTATCAGTCTAAAAAAATTATATAGAATTCATTTGGGTAGAGTGTTGCGTGACTGAGTATTTGCCATTTAAAGTGTAACAGTGCAGAAAATTGAAAAATTGCCTGGACTAGAAGAAGGTAAAACAGTCCTCTCTTGAAGTGGTTTTTCTGAACCACATTTTTTTGGAAACACCCCACCTAACATTTTTGCTGGACAGTTTGACCCGTTAGAGGAATTGGAAAATAACTGATATTATGGTGGATCAAAAGGTAATACCAATATCTTACAGGAGGAACTTATAAGAATATATCCACCACTTTAATGCTACTGAAAGACTGCATCATACATGCTATTTTATTTATGTTGCCTACAGTTGCACTTTAAACCCCATCTCTGGGCAAAAAAAGTTTTCTCATGCAGTGAGGCTTTGCCGGAACTGCACAGTTTAACTGCTCGTTTTAGGGGAGAGGAGAAAGAAGATATCTTTACCTAATCCTCCGATCCTCCAAGAGCAAGAACGCTTCATTACCCCCTCCACACTCCAGTGGTCTTGAATTGTGGGCCAAGTCCAGAGCAGGCTCCATAGGCTAGGAACAGTCCACTGCTGGACCATGGGGGAGCCCAGTTTTCTGGTGCAACGAAGGATTGGGTGAGTATAAGCTTTCTGCTCACCTCTAGACAAAACAAGCAGCTGCCCCGTGCAGTGTGGACACAGTCCAACTGCATGGGAGATTTCTTTTTTGCCCTGAATTGATCTTTAAAGCATTTTATCATACCAGCTCTACATTACAGAAGAGTGAGATTACTATCAACACAACATCAGGAACTATTACTATTATTACATAATAATTTAGGTTTGCATAAGTTACCCAAATGTCAACGTGTCCTTTGATACTGGCAACTACGACAAGGGAAAAGAAAACTGATAGTAATATTGATAGTAATATTATCCTGGGAGACTTTTACTCTTTAAAACAATTTTCATCATATAATTAGATTCAGTCTTATATTCCCTTCAGTCTAATTACCTGAAGTGTATAAAATACCTGTCAGCTACGCTTTGCTGTGGTACTGACATGCAAGTGATTGTGTATGTGATATCTACTTGTAATGAAGTCTTGCCTGATAGCTGTTGGCATCTGAAAAAGCAAGAGACAAAAGTGCCTCATTTTCGGTGTCACTGGTGCTCTCCACCCTCCCAAAGCCAATTTCTCCATAAATCAAAATTACTATCAGCGTCTTCACACAGGCGATTTCCATAGACCACCATTTAAACTTTAAAGCTTCTCTAAGGACAGACAACTCACATCACATACATGAAAGTCTGTTATCCTTGAAAAGTCTGGTTGTCCATTTCTTTGTTTGTCTTCACCCCAGCTTTCTTATTTTTGCTCACAATGAATAACGTAAGATGATCTTCACCTTTGAGACCGACAAAGATCAAAACGTTGCAACACTCAATTCCTTCTTTTGTTATATAGTCAATTATTCTTTATACAGAAGGTCACTTGTATATAATGCCAATATAATGATTAAGATTTTCTCTTGCATGTAATATTGGTGGAACTGGGAAGGCATCTCTTGCATGTTACACTGGAAAAACAAAAAACAACTCCTCTTTTCCAAGACACACACAGAATAAAGAAGGTGTTGCCTTGAGAGTAACACTAATAGAATGAAGAAGGCCTTGTGTTGTGTGCAACACTGATATCTTAAGGCCTATGTACAATTTTAACTAAAGATGGTCTTCTCCAAAATGTAGAGGTCTTTGATTTGCACTAAAGGACTACACTTATAAATAATGGGTCCCTAGAAGGATATAGTATCTGGAGCTTCATGGTAGAAAAGAAATATGATGGTCTTCTTTTGTGTACATTACTAGTAGGTAACAAAGGTATAACATTCTAATTTTGAAAAGTCACCTACATGGCCTACAGAGTAGAAATGTTTTTCAGCTACAATCTCATGACCGGGTTGTGCAGTACTATGCGCCGGCTGTTTAGTAAGTCTTGGGTGTTTTATATAGTTCTTGTGGATGTGTTGGACTGTCTGGAGTCCATGTATGGTTGCCACCTGCCAGTTGTTCCTATCAATGGGTACCTGAGGCAGCCAGGAGATCTGGTGATTGGAGGAACTTTCCCAGTTCATGTGGACAGAAGCTACACTGTAAACACATTTACCAGCAAGCCAGAGGACTTGAAATGCAAGCTGTAAGTCTATGTAACTTTTATAACTAAGAAAATGTCTGCTGTGTGAAACATAGAAAAAATACAATAAATATGACACCACTAGTGGAACATGTTTCTCCTTTTAGTTAAATATATCCACTTATGATTGGCCAAGTACATTTACAGCATCCTGAAGGGATAGCTCAGGTGGGCTTGGACTATGATCTGAACATGACTGAGCTCATCCCTAGAAGCAACATAAGAAAATGCACCTCATTTGTACCATATCATGCCTAGCTTTAGTGTTAAAGGGTTAGCTCACCATTAAAATAAAATTTAAAGTAGCACCCAGAGCGATCCATACCATCCTACATATAAGCAAGAATCCAAACCTTCTTCCCAATACTGTCTATGTGCAGATTTGTAGATGAGGGGAAGTGCTAATTTCATCCTCCTTGATGATGGAGCTCAACATAACGTCCTGTGAGGATGACGTGCTGAACATAACATCCATCCTAGCTCATATGAAGAACAGCTTAAAATGCTCTGAATACTATTTTTTTGGTCAGGATTTGCGGAGGGTACACTTGGCCTATAGGTATGTAATTTAAACAAAGTTCAACTTTACTGCTCTACACCATGATTTGTAACCTACTGGTGACACTTGACTGTGTTGTAAATGTTATTTTAAAAGGTGAACTACCCTTTGAAAACAACTAGTCAATGTAAAACATTTATTATGCAAGTGCATTAAGGACTGGAAAGACTGGAAAAAATAATCTGTTTGCAAAAATTCTCACTATCCCATGCATTGTATATGATAGTCGCATTTTCTGAAATGGTACACTGAAATCATGGATGTGCATAGGTTGGAAGAAGCTGGACATTGACTAACTAACCTTTTTTTTTTGTATGCTTTATGAAATATATAAATAGCATAATTATTTGTATTCATTTCACTAGCCTTGACCTTGACAATTACCAGAAAATGCTAGCCATGATGTACGCCATAGAGGAGATTAACAAGGATCCAGACCTTCTTCCCAATATCACTCTGGGCTACCAGATCTTCGACACTTGTACTGTACTCAGACGGGCAGTAGAAGGAACTTTGTGGATGTTATCCGGAGGAAAAGAAAGCATTCCAAATTTTCAGTGTGAACGATCAGGCATTTTTGCTGGTATTGTTGGTGATGCTGCATCTACACGCTCCGCTCTAATGGCACACATTTTAGGTCTTTATAGATATCCACAGGTACAAAATAATTCTTTTCTTAAAGCTGAACTCTGGGCAGATATAAAAGCTACACATGTATTCATTAATACATTATTAAATATATTCTTTTAATGCAAGCAGTGCACTAATATCTGAATAGGACCGGCGGATAGTACCCTCACTTTCAAGTCCCGGTGACAATTGTTACTAGGACAATGAGAAAAAAGTAGATCTCTCATGCAGTAAGACAGACAGTAGGAAAAAGATCAAACTAATTCTAACCTCTCATCACTCTAAGACAAAAAAAAAAGTTTTACCGTTAAATACATTTTAATACATGTTTTTATTTAACCACCTCAATACAGTGCACTTACACCCCCTTCCTGACCAGACCAATTTTCAGCTTTCAGCGCTCTCACAGTTTGAATGACAATTACTCAGTCATGCAACACTGTACCCATATGAAACTTGCGTCCTTTTTTCCACACAAATAGAGCTTTCTTTTAGTGGTATTTAATCACTAGTGGGTTTTTTATTTTTTGTGCTATAAATAGAAAAATACGTACATTTTGTGAAAAAAATGCCTTTTTCTTTGTTTCTGTCAAAAAATGTTGCTAATTAGTAATTTTCTTCATAAATTTTGGCCAAAATTTATACTGCTACATATCTTTGGTAAAAATAACCCACATTAGTGTATATTATTTCGTATTTGTGAAATTTATAGAGTCTACAAACTATGGTGCCAATCATTGAAAATTGATCACATCTGATCAGGCCTTCAGTACATCAGGTGTATCTCATTTCTTGAGACACTAACAAGTCAGGAAAGTACAAATACCCCCCAAATGACCCCTTTTTAGAAAGTAGACATTCCAAGGTATTAAGTAAGTAGCATGGTGAGTTTTTTTAAGTTGTCATTTTTTTCCCACAATTCTTTACAATATTAAGATTTTTTTTTTATTATTATTAATTTTTTTTAGAAAATTGTCATATTATCAGGTTATTTCTCACACACAGCATATGCATACAACAAATTACACCCCAAAATACATTCTGCTACTCTTCCTGAGTATGGCGATACCACATGTGTGAGACTTTTACAAAGCCTGGCCACATACAGAGGACCAAAATTGAAGTAGTACCTTCAGGCATTCTACACGTAAAAATGACACATCTCATTTCACAGCCACCTATTACAATTTTGAAGGCCCTGGAGTACTAGGACAATGTAATTGCCCATAAAATGATCCCATTTTGGAAAGCAAACACCCCAACGTATAATCTGTGAGGCATGATGAGTCTTTTGAACGGTTCATTTTTTTCCAGAGGTTTTTGGAAAATGTGGAAAAAAATTAAAAGCATTTTTTTTACACAAAGTTGTAAATTTATAAGATATTTCTAACACATAGCATGTATATAGCAAAAATTACACCCCAAAACACATTCTGCTACTCCTCCTGAGTATGGCGATACTACATGTTTAGGACTTTTACACAGCCTGGTCACTTAGAGAGGCCGAACATTGAAGTAGTACCTTCAGGCGTTCTAGGAGCATAAATGACACATCTCATTTCAATCCTACCCATCGCATTTTTGAAGGTCCTGGAGCACCAGGACAATGGAATTACCCCCAAAATGACCCAATTTTGGAAAGCAAACACCCCAACGTATATTCTATGAGGCATGGGCTGCAAATATCTACTCGGGTACTCTGGTGGGCTGCAGACAGGTACTCTGGTACTCTGATGGGCTGGTGACAGGTACTTGAGTACTCTGATGGGCTGGTGACAGGTACTGGAGTACTCTGATGGCCTGGTGACAAGTACTTGAGTACTCTGATGGCCTGGTGACCGGTACTCGGGTACTCTGATGGCCTGGTGACAGGTACTCAGGGACTCTGATGGCCTTGTGACAGGCTCTCTAAAGGCCTGGTGACTGGTATTTGGGTACTCTGAAGGGCGGTGATAGGTACTCAGGTGCTCATATGGACTGTGACAGGTACTCAGGTACTCAGATGAACTGTGACAGGTACTCAGGTACTCAGATGAACTGTGACAGGTATTCAGGTACTCATATAGACTTTGAAAGGGGCTCAGTCCAACTGTGACAGGTACTCGAGTACTCAGATGGACTGGGACAGGTACTCGGGTACTCAGATGGACTGGGACAGGTACTCGGTTACTCTGATGGGCTGTGATAGGTACTCGGGTACTCTGATGGGCTGTGACAGGTACTTGGGTACTTTGATGGGCTGTGACAGGTACTCGGGTACTCAGATGGACTGCGGCAGGTACTTGGGTACTGTGATGGGCTGTGACAGGTACTCTGGTACTTTGATGGGCTGCGACAGGTACGAGGGTACTCTGATGGGCTGTGATAGGTACTCGGGTACTCTGATGGGCTGTGACAGGTACGAGGGTACTCCGATGGACTGGGACAAGTACTCGGGTACTCTGATGGGCTGCGACAGGTACTCGGGTACTCTGATGGGCTGTGATAGGTACTCGGATACTCTGATGGGCTGTGACAGGTACTCGGGTACTCCGATGGACTGGGACAAGTACTCGGGGTACTCAGATGGACTAGGACAGGTACTCGGGTACTCAGATGGGCTGTGACAGGTACTCGGGTACTCTGATGAGCTGTGACAGGTACTTGGGTACTCTGATGGGCTGTGACAGGTACTCAGGTACTTTTATGGGCTGTGACAGGTACTCGGGTACTCTGATGGGCTGTGACAGGTACTCGGGTACTCTGATGGGCTGTGATAGGTACTCGGGTACTCCGATGGACTGGGACAAGTACTCGGGGTACTCAGATGGACTAGGACAGGTACTCGGGTACTCAGATGGGCTGTGACAGGTACTCGGGTACTCTGATGAGCTGTGACAGGTACTTGGGTACTCTGATGGGCTGTGACAGGTACTCAGGTACTTTTATGGGCTGTGACAGGTACTCGGGTACTCTGATGGGCTGTGACAGGTACTCGGGTACTCTAATGGGCTGTGACAGGTACTCGGATACTCTGATGGGCTGTGACAGGTACTCGGGTACTTTGATGGGCTGTGACAGGTACTCTGGTACTCTGATGGGCTGTGACAGGTACTCGGGTGCTCTGATGGACTGTGACAGGTACTCGGGTACTGTGATGGGCTGTGACAGTTACTCGGGTACTCTGATGAGCTGTGACAGATACTCGGGTACTCTGATGGGCTGTGACAGGTACTCGGGTACTTTGATGGGCTGTGACAGGTACTCGGGTACTCTGATGGGCTGTGACAGGTACTCGGGTACTCTGATGGGCTGTGACAGGTACTCGGGTACTCTGATGGACTGTGACAGGTACTCAGGTACTGTGATGGGCTGTGACAGGTACTCGGTTACTCTGATGGGCTGTGACAGGTACTCGGGTACTCTGATGGGCTGTGACAGGTACTCGAGTACTCTGATGGGCTGTGACAGGTACTCGGGTACTCTGATGGACTGTGACAGTTACTTGGGTACTCTGATGGGCTGTGACAGGTACTCGGGTACTCTGATGGGCTGTGACAGGTACTCGTGTACTCTGATGGACTGTGACAGATACTCGGATACTCTGATGGAAAGTGACAGGTACTCAGATGGACTGTGAGTGACACTATGAGTGTACAGTGAGTGGTACTATGATGGGTGGTCACAGGTCCTCTTTATTGGGGAGAAATCAGTGTGATTGGTGTACACTGTAAGCGGTAACGAGATGTTACCGCAATCTCCTCCTCACGCGCAATCGGTGTGTGAGGAGGAGAACCCGGGAACATCTTGTTACCGCAGTTTGTTTACATTTAGTGATTGGCTGTGAAACTATCACAGCCGATCACGTGGGTAAACAGCTGGCCAATGGCTGTTTACCAGCGTCGGTGACGAGCAGTGTTCCTGGGAACACGCCGCCACGACGTGCACACGTACGATTGCACGCATTCCCTGTTTAAATGGGAGGACATCATATGACGGCCTCCCGCCACAAGAGCCGCGCCGCCTGGCCGTCATTTGACAGCCGGCGGTCGGAAAGTAGTTAAAGACTAATTGCCCTTTTCCAGAAAATTACATATGCAGTCAAGAGGCAATAGCAGATATTAAAAACTTGTGCAGCTTTGTAAAATGTTCACTCTTTTTATAGTCATACCTGTAGACCATTTGGACCCTCCAGAAGTCAAACCCTAAAAAAATGGCAATAAACAATCCACACATCCCATCTTGTTACTAGTATAGGAAAACCATTGGACGCTCACTTCCAGAATAAGAAGAGTGAAAAACAATTGTTTTCATGTCCTAACAACAAGACAGGATGTAGGGGTTGATAACAGTTTTTCGGCCAATTCTTCTGGGAGAGGTAAAACGTAACCTTTATTATAAATCATAAAGTGTATGTCAATGACCATAACAAGTATCCCTATAGGGTGAGGTCAATGCCAACATATGTGAACCAAAGTTATATCTCCATGTGATAATATTTACACCTACAAAGTTAATTGATGAAACTTCTTTTGATATACACATATAGACACTATGAGGGTTATTATATCCTCTTACATTCAATATAAAGTCTCCAGGGTATTTAGAGGATAAGTAAACTCAAGGTCTACTCACCAACACCATCTGGTATGAAGAGATGGGGGTATGTACGCCTCTCCTGTCATCTATTAGCCACATGTAAAAATGAAATGAGCAAGAAAAGGAGAAAGTCTACTAGTAAATATTGTCTTCATGAAAATATGTATGGCTCTTCCATTAGTGGTGGTTTGTGTCCACATGGATGAGTGTACTACATATCTGAGAGATAGATATTTTCATAGGGCAGACAACAGATAGTCCATATATTTAGTAAGACAGTATTTATTAGTATACTTTCTCTTTTTCTTCTTCATCTCATTCTTATATGTGGCTTGTCTAGGCGAGCCCACTGGGGTCAGCTATAAGATGAGTAAGATGAGTGTCTTTAACTTTTCCCCTACAGTGTTGATGTTTAATACTTGTTACTGGGCCTTAAAAAAACATGATCCTCTTTAACATACATTACATCCTATACATACATACATTAGGAAGAAACAAATTACCACAGACAAAAGTTTCCTTGTTTATCCAATATGTCTAATAGGGTTCCTGTCATTTTTTTTAATCCATAGATAAGCTACTTCTCAACCAGCCCAACTCTCAGCAACAGAAAAATATTTCCTTCTTTCTTTCGCACTATACCTAGTGATGTATTCCAGTCTCAAGGTCTTGCTAACTTAATCTTGCATTTTGGTTGGTCATGGGTTGGCTTTCTAGCAAGTGATAATGACTATGGTCAACTAAGTCTCCAGACAGTAAAGCAGAAATTTATCAATGCCGGTGCATGTGTAGCTTTCATAGAAACAATTATGACCGGCCAGGCCAATGGGAATGCTCCACACATTGTCAAAGTTATCAAGGAGTCAACAGCCAAAGTTGTGGCAGTGTGGGCCTCCAAACCAGACTTTTTACCAGTTGTAGAGGAATTAGCAAGACAGAATGTGACTGATAAAATCTGGATAGCCAGTGAAGCATGGTCAACCTCTAATATTCTTTCTAAAGAAAAGTATCAGCATGTCTTGATGGGCACTCTTGGGTTTGCTGTGCATGGAGGACAGTTTGCAGGATTTAAGGATCATATTTACAGCTTACACCCTTCAAAAGCTCCAAATAATTCTTTTATAATAGAGTTTTGGGAGGACATTTTTTCTTGCAAATGGACTAACCATCTGAATTTGGATGACGGAACAAGTAACAAAACAGCACATGACTGCACTGGAGAAGAAAATCTAAGGAAGTCAATGCTAAAAGTTGAGTTTGAAATAACCTTCAATGTCTACACTGCAGTTTATGCGTTTGCATGGGCTTTACACAGTCTACTTCACTGCCAGCCAGGAAAAGGCCCATTTCATAATGAATGCGCAAATATTTTGTCTTTTGACCCTTGGCAAGTACGTTATTTGTATTTTTCAAAAAGTCAATTGATCATATGTATTGTTTGTTTTGCTTTAAATCCCCCTCTTCTTAATGTTCTTTTCCAGCTTCTCCATTATATTAAAAGAACAAGGTTTCAGACTAAAGACAAGACAAACATATTTTTTGATGGCAATGGGGATCCTCCTGCCCTTTATGATATTGTGAACTGGCAGATAAGTTCTGCTGGGTCTTTGGAGCAAGTTATAGTAGGAAGATATGACTCCAGCTCCACAGATGGGAACACCATGCGGCTAGACCATGCTGGCATTGTATGGGTTAATAACAAAACAATGGTACGATTGCACAAGATGAAAAAAAAAATACTCATGCTATCTAGATGCATCTTCTTTAGGAAATGTATCATTTATTGTTTATCTGTCTATATAGTTTACAAAATACAACCCGTGTATATCTATCCCTGCCCTTGAAGGACTTGTAATATACCACCACAGTCATACAAACACTCAGAGTTTGGTCAAATACCAGTCTGGTGGGTCTTGCCAAGCTTGGCACAGACCACATGGGAATACATGACAATGCGAAAGACTACCCTACTGGTGTGCTGTCAGTGGAAACACCTTGTGGAGTTGTAAAGCATGTAATGTGTATGGTTAAGAACTTGTTTCATGGGGGGTTATTTACGTAAGGCAAATCCACTTTGCACTACAACTGCACTGCAAGTGCATTTTGGAAGTGCAATCGCTCTAAATCTAAGGGGTAGATCTGAAATGAAGGGAAGCTCTGCTGATTTTATTATCCAATCATGTGCAAGTTAAAATGCTGTTTTTTTTATTTTCCTTGCATGTCCCCCTCGGATCTACAGTGACTTTACTTTCAAGTGTACTTTCAGTACACTTGTAGTGCAAAGTGGATTTGCCTTTAGTGAATAACCCTCATGATGTAATACCATAATGTGATTTTCCTTTTTTTTTTGGTAACTGACTGTGAGAAGAAGGAAAAACAGGTAAGAAGTGCTCAAAATGTGTATGAAGTAAATGATATTACAAAGTTCCAAAAATAACAGATATACGGTTGGCCGGGTAAGATTTTGGGACTACAAAGTTGCTTATGCTCAGGGCTTTCTTTCTTTCCTTCTCTTTCTCTCTCTCTCTTTCTCTCTTTCTCTTGCTCTTTCGCTTTCCTGATGCCGCTGAGTGAAAAGGCTGAGTATTGGTAGAACACTAAAAAGATATGAGTGCTGCAAGTTTGTTTTAGGGAATCTATTGGGGAGTATCCTGTTAGTCATGAACTGAGTTTTGTTAGTGGCTTAGACAAGCAGATTTTTTTTCTATGTTATGGACTTGCTATACAAATCCCAGCAGCATTTATACTGTACTTGTTTGCTGCCATGTTATTATTATTATTATTATTATTATATGGGATTTATATAGCGCCAACAGTTTTCTCAGCACTTTACAACATGAGGGCAGGCAGTACAGTTACAATACAATTTAATACAGGAGGAATCAGAGGGCCCTGCTCATCATGTTGAATAAAAGGGCAGGACAAACTTGTTTAGGCAAATGAACATCCCCATACAGCAAAGAGTCAGCCCCATATATTTAGCAAAGAAAAGGCCCAATCCAGCAAAGAGACATCACCATATAACAAAAATAAATCCCCCTATAGCAAAGAGACAGCCCAATCCATCAAAGAAACATCCCCATAGAGCAAAGAGATGGCCCAGTCCAGCAAAGAGACTGTCACATATAGCAAAGAGACAGCCCAATCCAGCTAAGAGACATCTGCAAATATTTTAGCAAAGAGACTGGGAGCTAATTGATCTGGGGGATATTGTACTGGGAGCTAACTAGTCTGGAGACAGACTGACCAAGGGTGGGGGGTGATTGCACTGTCGATCCACCAGTACACCCCCCAAGATCAGTTAACTTTCAGTACATACCCTCAGATCAAATAGCTCCCAGTACACTATGCTCCAGGTCAATCTGCACAAGATCCCCCTGAGGCCAGTATTTGTCAGTCTGCATGACTTTTCCCTCTACTTAGAGACCTTAGTGGCATTGCAGTTTTTTTTACCTCCTGGGCTTTTGCTGATATCATCACCCTGAGGACAAACCCACCCACAGACAGCTGCCCGCTACACAATGCCCGCAGCTCCCAGACAGCAACAGACCCGTGTGTGACAGAGTGACACAGGATACAGTGAAAGGAGCCAGTCAGGGCAGTAAGAACCGCAGCTGCAATGCCTAAGACATGGAGATTGAAACTGTGGAATGGGGGGGGCACATGGGGGAGCAAGAATTAACCCAGGGAGCACAATTGCACCCCCTTGCCCCCCTGTAATGACACCATAGTATGATCCAAAAAACACCCACTGCGCCAAATGCCATTGTTCCCTTCAGCTGTGGGTACACTGGGGCCAGCCATGGGTGCTCAATCTTATTCCATGTGGGCGCACACCAATTACATCTTCCGGAAATCTATGTGCAAAAATCTGACGTGCTTTTAGACATCCTTTCCATGTCTCTGTCTATAGTCCTTATGGACCTGTTAGTTTGGAGCAGAGAATTTGCCATAGTGTAATTGATATTATAGTATTATTGCCTTAATTATTGTAATGTCACAATAACCAGTGAGTCGATGTTCTGCCAGCAATGAACACTGTTAGCACAGTTAGTGGCAAGGGAAGGCACTAGCTGTGACCTTGACCTCTCAATACATTCATAAAGGGATACATGCATGGGGTCTTGAATGTCCTGGTATAGGAAAATATCACTGTAGACACATAACACAAGCAACATTCCAGCAGCATTCCTTCAGAGTACTACCCATATGGCAATCAAATGACCGCCCAGTACTTCTTAGAGCCTCAGCCTCCTGTGAGGCCTTTAGGACAGGCATTGAAAGGAAATTTTCTGAACGAAGAGAAAGATAGCATGCCTGTAAGCAGGTGCAGTTAGCTAGTCTGCCACTAGGTGATTGTGTCCAAAGATAGTGTGTATAATGGAATTATGTAAGTGGGTGTTAGGCCCCTCTTTGGACAAGACCTTACTGTAGTGATGTCATGGATGTAGTCATTGCCCATATAAAAGCCAAGATAGGAGGAGCTCTAAGTGTTCGGGCATGGGAGTCAGACACTTCACACTTATGAAGATACAGTCAATTACTACAGTGGCCCAGTGTAGGGTATAAGGCCTTGGGTGATGTACATAATCAAGAGGTTCAGCTGTAGAAGTCCTGTCTCTAGAACAAAAGAGCTGGATGCACAAAGACTTTTGGGTAAGTCAGAGCCATCTGAGTGAGTACTGATGACCCTGGGAAGTGAGAGAGTAACTGCAGAGAGTTGGGTCCCAACACTGTGGTGCTCCCAAGGAGAAGAGAGGAGTATTAATGGAAGATGACTTAATAATGAGGTGCAATGTGCTACAGACCGTCCACTATATGTAATTAGCAAAGTGTGCCAAGCGTCACTGGATATTACGTCTATGTGATGTGACATGTCAATTCTATCTTTGAATAGCAACAGTAAAGTGCGGAAACTATAACTTTGTGTGAACATTCCTTTCTTGTGAATATAAAGGCTAATGGCCAGGTATGCCAAGGGAAGTGGGTACAATATGGCTGAGAAACTTAGCTATAACAGTCGGTTGTTGTCCTATCCAAGAGGTAGAGGGGCAGGAGCTTGAGAAATGTAGCGCCAACAGTCAGCCAATCAGAAGCCCTCTTATATGTCTGTGTTTTGTCCATACAGAGGGTGCAAGTAATGCCAGCCCCATAGAGGAGCATGTGAATCATTCCATGTGACAGCTATGTCTGTGTAAGACATCTCAACTGATAGCTTACATATGTGCTTCTGGGGAGGCCTATTTTAAGTGAACTTGTTGCTATGCCCTGCATCTGCAAAATATAGGTTAACCTAAACAATAAATCAAATATTGGAACACTAGCCACCAGTAAGGATGAGTTCAGGCGTTTTCACAACTCCAAGTTTCCAACTCCAAGACAACTCCAAGACATTTCCCAATCCGTGGCTGCACAGATCAGGAAATGTCTCACTACCTGTGATTTGCGCTGGGCAGTGTCAGCTTCCTGGTGGGCACGGGCACTTGGAGTTGCAAACACACCTGAGCTAATCTTTAGCCACCAGTCTCAACTCAGCATTGCTCATCCTTTCTTCCTAAAATGACCACCTAATCTGAGTGTTCCTAAAATGCATGAAAGTTAAAAACATTCAGTCTTTAGAATCACTTTAATTATGTTTCATGGAAAGGTGTACCCACATGTTAGCATTTAGATTCTGCTACATTTTTGGGGATCTGTTTTCTGATTCCTTTATGCATTTTCTATTTATTTTCATTAAGGTTCCAACATCAAAGTGCAGTTCTAGCTGTTCTCCAGGATTTATGAAGGTGGCCATTCCTGGAAAGCCCATCTGCTGTTTCCAGTGCGTACCGTGTCCTCAGGGACAAATCTCCAATGAAACAGGTGCTTTATAAGATTATGTTTAATTATTTTAGGTTTCTACACACAAACTGTGCTTTTTGCAATACTGATACTAGCTTTCTTCTCTAGATGCTGTTAATTGCCTCCCTTGCCCCTGGGATATGTGGCCCAATCTCCAGCAAAGTGCATGTTTGCCAAGGCCCATTGAGTTCCTCTCCTACAGTGAAGCACTTGGCATTATCTTGGCTAGCATTGCCATATTCTCCTCTGTTGTCCCACTTGGAATTTTGGGATTGTTCATCCATTATAGGACCACACCAATTGTGCGAGCCAACAACTGGTCTTTAAGCTGTCTTCTACTCATATCTTTGTGCCTTTGCTTCCTTTGCTCATTGGCATTTATTGGATACCCGCAAATAGATAAGTGTCTTCTCCGCCAGGTTACATTTGGTTTAGCCTTTTCATTGTGTATCTCTTGTGTTTTAGCCAAAACTATTACAGTCATCATTGCCTTCAAAGCCACCAAGCCAGGAAGCCAGTTAAGAAAGTTCACTGGTGTACGAGTATCCTACTCACTGATTGTCTTTTGTTTACTAATCCAAGTATCCATCTGTGTGACTTGGCTTTCTTCTTCACCTCCTTTTCCAGAGTATGACTCTAACACTCAGTCAGAGGTAATTATTTTGAGCTGCAATGAAGGTTCTCCTACAGCATTCTGGTTCATGTTAGGATACCTTGGTCTACTAGCCACCATCAGTTTTATTGTTGCGTTCTTGGCCAGAAGATTACCTGACAGCTTCAATGAGGCAAAGTTTATTACCTTTAGTATGTTGGCTTTCCTCAGTGTTTGGATTTCCTACATTCCCGCCTCTGGCAGCTCACGAGGAAAGTATACTGTGGCCACAGAGATCTTTGCCATCTTATCTTCTAGCTGGGCTCTTGTGGTTTGTATTTTCGTGCCAAAATGTTTCATCATATTGTTTCGACCAGATATGAACTCTAAAGGACTATTGATGAGGAAAAACTGTGGCTGAAAACCCAAAATGTAGACATCTATCTTGTGCAGAACTACAGTTATGTAATCATAGAACTGTTTATGTTGTAAGCGTTTTAGGAAAGTATTTTGTAGATTCATAACTTTCTCTGTTCTGAAGGTATTGCTGTTTGTTTCACCATATTCTCTCTCTTACTGATTTGTGAATGGGAAGGTCTGCCTTCATTACAACAACCTGAGCAATATCTGTGTTGTAATGGAAAATCCTGCAGTGTCTGCCTCCCTCTAGAATGGATGAGTCTTGTAGAGTGGCTCACTAAATAAAAATCTTATTGCAGGGGATGCCTGGAAATGTTGTTTGTATCGAATTAGGGTGTACTTCTTTGAAAAGCAGGGAGCCAAATACACAAGCAGAGTATGATGTTTTGGCAGATATATAGGATATTAATATGCATATTAACTATTTGCAGAATGGTTCCTACATTGCATGGAAGTGATATTTATATTTTTTTACACATTTTATCAAATGGAATAAACTAATTAACAGTTAATATTCATTCTGGATCAAATGCAAAGCCAGGGCCGTCTTTAATATTGATTGGACTCTGAGCAAAATTTTCTTGAAGCCCCCCCCCCCCATGGATCGTTCTGCACCTGCTCTGAGACATACAAAAACACCAGTTTACTGAATCAGATCAGGCAGCAATTGCGATTGGTTGTCAAAGGTTACAATGTATCGTTATCACTCACTGACTGGCTTCTAGCGGTTACAGCACACATTATGGCTCACTGATTATTTGCTAGAGGTTACAGCACATGACTTCTGTTTGTTGATTGGTTGCTAGAGATTACTGTACATCAATACTGCTCACTGATTGGTTGATAGAGGTTACTGGACATCCTTACCACTCAATAATTGGTTGCTAGAGGTTACTGCACATTATTACTGCACACCGATTGGTTGCTAGAGGTTACTACATATCCTTACCGATCAATAATTGGCTGCAAGAGGTTAGTGCACATCATTACTGCTCACTGATTGGTTGCTAAAGGTTACAGCACATCATATCCCCACTGCCTGCACACCATTAACTGGGGAGATGAGGGGGTCCATCAATAGACAGAAAACTCCTAGGTATCCTAGGACTCCTGGGATCAATGGCAATGCTGGGGGAGAATGCAAGGTGTGATCCGTGGCAATGCTGGGGGGTTGATGGGATCAGTGGCAGTAGTGGAGGGATGGGATTAGTTAAGAGGCAGTACACTGTGGAAAATTTTGAATCATGTGGGGGATTCTTCACTGACCACCCATGTAACAGGAAATTTACAATGACCACCAATGCTAGGGGGTATTTACACTGACCACCTATGTGAGGGGGGATTTGCACTGACCATGAATGTGAGGGGGGATTTGCACTGAGGGGGGATTTTACGTCACCCACCAATATAAAGAGGGATTTCTACACTGACACCAATGTAATAGGAGCATTTACACCAACCACCAGTGTAAGGGGGAATGACCTCCATGTAAGGGGGAATTTACACTGATAACCATTGTCGAGAAGATTTGTATTGACCATCAATGTAAAGGGGGATTTACACTGACCACCAGTATAAGGGCAATTCTGCACTTACTAAAAATGTAATTGAAAATGTATGCTTATCACCAATTTAATGAAGAATTTACACTAACAACCAATGTAATTGGGGTTTTTACATAAACAACCAATAAAGGGGGATTTTTACACTGGCCACTGATGTAAGGGGGATTTACACTCACCATCAATTTAAAGGGGCCTTCTACATGGACCACCAATGTAAGGAAGGATTTTAAACTGACCACAAATGCAAGTTTTTTTTTTAACGATTACCAATATAAAGAGGAGTTTCTACACTGACCACCAATGTAATGGGGATTTACACTAACCACTAATGTAATAGGAGCATTCATAGTAACCACCAATGTAAGAAGGGATTTAAACTGACCACCAATGTAAGGGGGAACCTTCACACTGGCCACTAGTGTGAATGAAAGGCTTGTACACTAAGACCCAATGTAATGAGAAGATTTACACTGACCACCAATGTAATTGAGACATTTAGCCTGCGTTCACATTTGTGTGTGTCGGGAATACATGCAAAATCACTTTCCTGACACTACAGAAACATGCTGCTCTTTACCAGATACATAGCTGTGCCATTAATTGTTAATGACACTCTCACGCATCTGCTGAGATGTGCGTATTCACATGCACCAAAATTCACGCTGCTGTGGCACCATGTTATTTTGAAAAAGGTTTCCACCTCCAATTTTCTTACCTTTGCACAACAAGCTGATGTTAGGCTTAATGACCACAGTTGCAGGCAGGACTTTCAAGCATGCTCCTTTACCTACCCAGGGGGCAGCATTCAGCAGAAGTGATGGCGGATATGACCTCAGGGGGGCATGATATACACATGAATGCATCCTCTATTTACACATTGATTCCGTGGCTATTTACATATTTACCACTTCAACATCGGAAGATTTGGCTGCTCAATGACAGGCCATTTTTTGCAATACGGTGCTGCGTCGCTTTAACTGACATTGCGCGGTCTTGCGATGCTGTACCCAAATTTGCGTCCTTTTTTCCCACAAACACAGCTTTCTTTTGGTGGTATTTGATCATCTCTGCGTTTTTTATTTTTTGCACTATAAACAGAAGAAGAGCGTAAATTTTGAAAAAAACACAATATCTTTTACTTTTTGCTATAATTTTTTCCCCCCCAAAAAAATTTTTTCCTCGGTTTAGGCAAATATGTATTCTTCTACATATTTTTGGTAAACAAAAATCCCAATAAGCGTATATTGATTGGTTTCCACAAAAGGTATAGCTTCTACAAAATAGGGGATAGATTTATGGCATTTTTACTATCATTATTTTTTTTGTACTAGTAATGGCAGCTATCCGTGATTTTTATCACGACTGCGATATCGGGGTTCATACTTAGTATGAACACACGATCTGTCTCCTCTCCCCTGAAAGAACCGGGATCTGTGTGTTTACACACACAGATCCCGGTTCCCGCTCTGCCACAAGCGTTTGCGGGTGCCCGGCGGTTATTGCACCTGCTGGGCACTTGTATCGGCTCCCGGCGTACCCTGCGTCACACGCGCCCCTAGTGGCCACAAGGCAAAGCGACGTAAGGTAATGCAGATTTGCCCAGCAAACTGCAGCGTCTGGTCCAGCAGTGGTTAATGCCGCCACTATTTACATATCAATGCAGGTTATTTACATGTAAACACAAAGTCTGTAGGTAGGTCATCTGTACTCAGCAATAGGGCAGAGCTGGGCAGCATTAGTAACATAACTTCACACTGAGATATCGGGACACAGTATGGGACTAAAACTTCAAGGGACAAGGGAATTTAAACTGGGCTAGTTGGCAGCTGCTTACGGCCCCACAACAATGATGGGCCCAGGGCAGCTCCTCCTTTTGCTCTACCTTAAAGATGGGTATCTTTAAGGTAGCATCATACTCACCTCCTCTCTAATCCAGTCACCCTGTCCTCATTGTAATTTTTTTTAAAGCGCATCTATGTGTATCGCTACTCTATCGCTACCCCACTGGTTGCCCCAACCTTGCAAGTCCTCTGACACCTCTGACACCCTGGGTTCAGACATTTTGGTAGTTACCAAGACAATTAGAAACACACACACACAATTTATGTGAA
The DNA here is from genome assembly GCF_037356315.1 of Lithobates pipiens. Lineage (NCBI taxonomy): Eukaryota > Metazoa > Chordata > Amphibia > Anura > Ranidae > Lithobates > Lithobates pipiens. The sequence continues at coordinate 612,986,069 of NW_027507903.1, forward strand.
ACAATGGAACTTTGTTTACTGAGGCATTAAAAACCTTAAAGCGGTTGTATAGCCAAATTTTTAACTTTGACCTACAGGTAAGCCTATAATAAGGCTTACCTGTAGGTAAAAAGAATATCCCCTCGCAATTAACTGCTGACTTCAGTGGTGCATGCGCACTGGGGATTCTCGGCTGAAAGTCCGTCAAACGTCAGACCTTGCCGGGAAGAAAATTACATCATGGCTCCGGCCACTCACAGTGCCGGAGCTGTGATACCTGGAAGACACGCCGAGGGAACATGTCAGCTCCCTCGGCGTGGACCGAGTGAGATGCCAGCACCTCATTCTAAGGTAAGTATTTTATAATGAGCTAGTATGCGGTGCATACTAGCTCATTATGCCTTTTCCCTTACAGGTATAAATAAAAAAATAAAAAAGTCAGCGGGTTTACTCCCGCTTTAAGATTTACAAACACACACAAGATTAAGACTATGTTTAGGTTGAAACATATGGGAACAAGCAGAAGAAGAACAGAGGAATGACCCTTCGGATCCAAAGTAGGACGAGTGTCGTGTCGCACCAGTGTAAACCCGGCCTTACTGCTGCTGTAATCACCATGTCGGATGTCATAAGTTGGATGGTTAGGACAAGGATGAATGATACTCAATGGGCTGAAGTAGGATCAAAGTCAGACCAAAGTAATGCAAGGAGCATTTTCGAAGTTGGACCGACTTGTGTCGGACCAGTTAATTCGGCTCTCATAGGGGAAAGATTGACTTGCACACGTCATGTGGCATGAGCTCCCAAAGTTAGAGTGTTTGTCGTACCAGTATGAACCCCGCCTTAGTATTAATTCCCTGCTTGGGGGGGGGGGGGGGGAGGGATAAGGTGTAGTGCCTTTGAAGGAAATAAAACCTTGAGCCTTCAGCTAGTTCTTGAGATATCCTAATAAGAAAAGTGAAGTAAATTAGGCTGATGTGTCCTGGCAAACAGATAATGCAAAGTGTGCCTAAAATATCCAGAAATAAGATGAAACTGTTGCCGCTTGGCAGGGACTGAGTGTAACACAGAGTTCTACAAGTGTAGGCAAAGAGAAAGACAATGTTGTCCACATGCAGTGTCCCTTGTCTTGAGAAGGTGGGAAAGTGCCCCCTCACCGATCCCTGTGACTTGTAGTGTTTAAGAAAGATGTGAAGGCTCTACCAGCAAACTCCCACAGGATCCTGGCTCAAGAGCCTGTCTTCAGACAAGAAAACCTCAGAAACCCTGTGCTCCCTCCATCCTCCTTCCCTTCCTCTATACCATCTGCTAAATAAAAATTTAAGTGCATCTTTAAAAGTGACTGGTGGCAATTTTTAATATATTGCCGCGTACACACGGGCGGGCTGTATGGCCTACTTAGTCCGCCGAAACACATTTCAGTGGACAGTCCGCTCGTGTGTGGGCTTCAGCGGACTTTTTCAGCGTGCAGTCCGACGTACTAAGTATTTCGGATTTTTCGAAATACTGTCCGTCGTACTCGCATTTCGGCGGACAATCCGGCCGTGTGTATGCCAGTCCGCCGTACTTTTGAAATGAGCGGACTTTTCCCGCCCGGAGAAAAGTCCGCTCATTTCGAGCGGGTATCCAGGTAGGCGGGGCCCGCGAAGGAGACGTCGCTGGCCCTGCCGCCTGGTATGGACTTAAAGGGGAACCCCAACGCCGAAAAAAATCGGCGTGGGGGCCCCCCCCAAGTCCACAACAGACCCTTGTCCGAGCCCGCTACCCGGCCGGCCAGGAAAGGGGGGCGAGCGAGCGCCCCCCCTCCTGAGCCATACCAGGCCGCGTGCCCTCAACATGGGGGGTGCCTTGGGGAAGGGGGGGCCGCGCGGCCCCCCCCACCCCAAAGCACCTTGTCCCCATGTTGATGAGGACAAGGGCCTCTTCCCGACAACCCTGGCCGTTGGTTGTCGGGGTCTGCGGGCGGGGGGCTTATCGGAATCAGGGAGCCCCCTTTAATAAGGGGGCCCCCGGATACCGGCCCCCCACCCTATGTGAATGAGTATGAGGTACAATGTACCCCTACCCATTCACCTGTAAAATAAAAGTACAAAAAAAACCACAACACACGAGATAAAATACTTTATTGCACAGCTCCGGGGGTCTTCCGTCTTCGGGGGTCTTCTCGCCGGACTCCTCCTCTATCTTCTTGTAGCTCTTTTGCTAGCGGAGGAGTCGGGCTTTCTTCCTCGCCGCCGGCCTCTTCTCCCGACTTCGGGGGTCTTGTCCCCCTCTTCGGTTCTTCTGCCGGGCCACCGCGCCTTCTTATAGCTATTTTACAGGCGGTGGCCCGGTCTTCTGTCGCCGCCGCCGCCTTCCGTTCTTCTTCTTCTTTTCCAGGAGATGTTGCCTCGACGATCTCTCCGGCCGGAATGCCAGGGACGCACTGCGCGGCCACTTATATAGGGACAAGGGGCGGTGTCACATGGCTTTATGTCACATGGGTTGGTGTCACATGGTGACCCCGCCCCCTTACGATGTCATAGTCCCCATGTGACATCAACCCATGTGACCAACCCATGTGACATAAAGCCATGTGACACCGCCCCTTGTCCTTATATAATTGGCTGCGCAGTGCGTCCCTGGCATTCCGGCCGGAGAGATCGTCGAGGCAACATCTCCTGGAGAAGAAGAAGAAGAAGAAGAACGGAAGGCGGCGGCGGCGACAGAAGACCGGGCCACCGCCTGTAAAAGAGCTATAAGAAGGCGCGGTGGCCCGGCAGAAGAACCGAAGAGGGGGACAAGACCCCCGAAGTCGGGAGAAGAGGCCGGCGGCGAGGAAGAAAGCCGGACTCCTCCGCTAGCAAAAGAGCTACAAGAAGATAGCGGAGGAGTCCGGTGAGAAGACCCCCGAAGACGGAAGACCCCCGGAGCTGTGCTGCAATAAAGTATTTTATCTCGTGTGTTGTGTTTTTTTTTTGTACTTTTATTTTACAGGTGAATGGGTAGGGGTACATTGTACCCCATACTCATTCACATAGCGTGGGGGGCCGGTATCCGGGGGCCCCCTTATTAAAGGGGGCTCCCTGATTCCGATAAGCCCCCCGCCCGCAGACCCCGACAACCAACGGCCAGGGTTCTCGGGAAGAGGCCCTTGTCCTCATCAACATGGGGACAAGGTGCTTTGGGGTGGGGGGGTGCGCGGCCCCCCCTTCCCCAAGGCACCCCCCCAAGTTGAGGGCACGCCGTCTGGTACGGTTTAGGAGGGGGGGCGCTCGCTCGCCCCCCTTTCCTGGCCAGCCGGGTAACGTGCTCGGACAAGGGTCTGTTGTGGACTTGGGGGGGACCCCCACGCCGATTTTTTTCGGCGTTGGGGTTCCCCTTTAAGTCCATACCAGGCGGCGGGGTCAGCGCCTACCTGGAGACGCGCTCGAAATGAGCGGACTTTCCTCCACGTGTGTGGGCGAGTCCGTTCATTTCAAAAGTAGGGCGGATAGTATGGCAGACTTAGTACGCCGTATTAGTCCGCTCAAAAAGTGGTGTGTGTGGTCAAGTCCGTTCATTCGAAAGTATGACGGACTGTCCGTCGGATTGTATGACGGACTAAGTAGGCCATACAGTCCGCCCGTGTGTACGCGGCTTAAGAAAGAACCAACCTTGAAGTGAATGTTCTTGGGTCCTTATTGGCAGGTAAGTGTGGCCTGTTATTCTGCCTTATGTTAATTCTTATGAAATCCAGGAATAATAGCTTTACAATAACACAAGGTTTACATCTGTAGTGCATGGACCGTTCGTTCGGGAGTGTCTGCGGCCGCTTCCCCCGGCGAGGTTCTGGTCGGGGGGGCTTCCCGACGGGGGAGAGCGGAGTCATCAGGCGCTGGCCTTGTCTCTGAGGTAGCCGGGGGCCTGCCACGTGTGGGCACGATCTTGCCTTCTGGAGGAGGCCTGGCGCCATTTGCAGAGCGGCAGTCGGGTGGCCATGCCTCTGGGGCTGTTACAGGGCCTGGGAGGGATGGCCGGAAGAGGACATGTGTGCGCATGAGCCGAGCGGCGCACGCCGATGACGTCAGCAGATCTGACGTCAGTGACGCCAGAAGTGCATCGCATGTAAACAAACATGGTGGCCGACCAGAAGATGGACAAAATGACAGTCGGAGGCGGCCTGGGACGTCCCGGACGGCGCGGTAGAGGCCACCGGCAGGAGAAGGAAGGTCACCAGTGAGCAGCGCAGAGGAGGGGGAATTGCCGAAAGACGACCAGGTGGTGACCGCAGCAATGGGGTTGATGGCTGGAGGGGATGGAGGCGGGGGGAGCTGGGTGGGGGAGTAAATGATCTAGACACCTTAAAGGAATTGTTGCACCGCTTGGAAGGCGGCGCGGTCCAGGTTCCCGCCCTGATTAATCCATGGGTGGCACCACACGGAAAGGCACCAGAGGGGAGGGGGGTGGCGGTCCCCCCGCAACAGGGGGCTCCAGTGGGGGTGATACCGGTGAAGATGCAAACAGAGGCCCAGAAAGACGTCACGGGCATGGCTGGAGGGTCGGCGGAGAAAGACAAAGACACAGAGAGGATTAGCTTGGCGGACGCGGCACGGAGCAAAGTTTTTGTGTGCTTCGAGGAACCGTTGGGGGCACATTTAAAAAAGGAAGTGCGGGAGAAGATTTGGAAGGACGAGTTTGTGGAAATTTTCTCGTTGCTCCCATTAGAAAAATTCAATCTAGACAGGGTTAAGCCGGATGAGAGCAAGAAAGAGGAGGAGGAGAAGAGATATAGGCTTATTCCGCTCACGTTTGCAAATTGGTTGCAAGCGTTTGCGATCTTAGCAAGTGTGATTGGGGAGAAGGCGCCAGAGCATTGTTCAGCCTTATTCTGCTATTTAGAGGCCATTAGTGAGGCGCACAGAGTGTATGGGGGTTTAGCGTGGCACTGATATGACAAACAATTTAGTCAGCGGAAGGTGGTGCGCCCAGCTATTAGATGGGACCACAAAGATATTAGTCTTTGGATGAAGTTGATGACTTTGCCCAGAGCCCCGGGTCAGTTTTTTCCGGGAGGGGCCGGCGGCGCCTCCTCAGCAGGATCACGGCCCCAAAAAAGAAAGGGGTCTGCTGGCAATTCAAACGAGGGAACGTGCAGTTTTGGGAACACGTGTCGTTACAAGCACAAATGTTCTGGGTGAAGTGGGGCACATCCCTTCGCGCGTTGCTTCAGACAAGGAAAAGGTTCCACTGGGGACTTCACTGAAAAAAGGGATGACGCCGGTGAGCCTGGAAAGGATGCTGCCTTTCCTAAGTAGATATCCCGATTGAGCAGCGGCCAGCCTGTTGGAAGCAGGTTTTAGGGAGGGTTTCAAGATTCCGAGTGCGTTGCAAGAGGTTTCCCCCGATAGCCAAAATTTTAAGTCAGCATTACTCCATGGGACGGTGGTGTCTGATAAACTTGCTAAGGAGGTGGCTCTCGGCCATATGGCCGGTCCATTTTCCGCCCCACCGGTTCCGGATTTGGTGGTTTCCCCATTGAGAGTGGTTCCGAAGAAAGCATCGGGGCAGTTCAGGATGATTCACCACCTGTCTTACCCCAGGGGTGGCTCAGTAAATGACGGTATTGACCCGCAAGCTTGTGCGCTAACCTATACGTCATTTGATGCGGCCATTTCGTGGGTACGGAAATATGGAAAATGGGCTCTCATGGCAAAAACGGATGTGGAGGCAGCGTTCAGGTTATTGCCGGTCCACCCGGGGAGTATGCATTTGTTAGGGTGTTGCTGGCAGGGATCTTATTTTGTTGATCGCTGCCTGCCCATGGGATGTTCAATCTCGTGTGCCCTGTTCAAGGCGTTTAGTTCGTTCTTTGAGTGGGCAGTGAAGGAAATGTCCAGGATAAACTCGGTTATCCATTACCTGGACGACTTTCTTTGTGTGGGACCTCCGGGATCCCGCGGCTGCGGGATACTGCTGGGAACGATACAGCATCTGGCGCAGAGGTTTGGGATTCCATTGGCGAGGGAGAAAACAGAGGGCCCAACTTCTGAAATAGTGTTTTTGGGAATCACTATTGATTCCATAGCCATGGAGTGTAGGTTGCCAGAAGATAAAGTGGTGGCGCTGAGACAGGAAGTTGGAGTGGCGCAGGGCAAGCAAAAACTGCGGTTGAAAGAACTGCAATCGCTCCTGGGCAAATTGAACTTTGCTTGCAGGATTATTCCCATGGGGCAGGAGACTGGCGGCAGCCACCGCAGGGGTAAGGGTGCCCAACCATTTCATAAGATTGTCCAGAGATTTGCGGGATGACTTGGGAGTGTGGTATGTGTTCTTGGCAGAGTTTAATAGTCGATCGTTGGTGCAGGAGGGGCCAGTCAGCAACACTGATTTGGTATTGTTCACAGATACGGCAGGTTCGGCGGGCTACGGAGCTTATTGCCAAGGGCAATGGAGTACGGAGCCATGGCCAGAATCTTGGAAGGAGGTGGGTTTCTTGAAGAATTTGGCCCTGCTGGAGCTTTTTCCTATTGTCCTGGCAGTAGAATTGTGGAGGGACAGGCTCCGGAACTGGAAAGTGAGATTCAACTGCGATAATATGGGGGTGGTAGTGGCCATAAATAACATCTCGGCTTTGTCGCCCCCCTGTGGTCAGGTTGTTAAGACGGTTGCTTGAGGATAAATGCGTTTGTTTATGCGGTCCACATCGTTGTGGTTGAGAATAAGTTGGCGGATGCTCTGTCTCGTTTCCAGTGGGAGGACTTCCGCAGACTGGTGCCGGATGCCAACAGACGAGGGGAACCTTGCCCTCCGGAGTTATGGAGGATTGCGCTGGACTCATCGGGGGATTGATTCAACATTCACTCAGTGAGGGCACTTGAACGGCGTATTGGAAGATTTGGCAGGAATGGTCGGACTGGTTGGTAGAGGTAGGAGGGTCGGAAGACCCTATGGGACTGTTGACGTGGGTATTGTGTTTTATTTGTTTCAATTATTCTAAAGGGGTGTCTGGGTCAGCTGTCAGCAAGAAAATGTCGGCTCTGGCTTTTTGGTTCCAATGTAGGGGGTTAGTGGATATTACTAAGAATTTCTTGGTTAGGAAGGCGTTGAGGGGTTATAGAAGGGTTGCAGCGAGGAGGGACACTCTGCGCCCGATTTCACAATGTGGGGAAGGTGTGTTCTATAGTTTTTGAGCAAAAACGTTTCCGAGCAGCCTTCCTGTTGGCATTTTTTGGGGCGTTCAGGATAGGTGAACTATTGTCACCTTCCAAAAAAGTACCAGGTGGTTTGGGGTTTAGGGATATTTTTTGGGCCCCTTCTTCAGTAGTTATTTGGATTAGGCAGTCGAAGATGGACCAGCAGGATAGAGGGGTACGGGTGGAGTTATTTCCAGGATCAGACTCCAGGGTTTGCCCTGTGGAGACGTTAAAGCTCTATCTGGAGGTACTCCCGGCGGGGGACGGGGTGTTGTTCATCCATGCGAATGGATCATGTTTGTCCAGGTTCCAATTTACAGCGGTGTTGAGGAAGTGTTTGAGGGAGGGGGGTTTGTACCCAGGGAATTATGCAGCCCATTCTTTTAGGATTGGGACCGCCACGGAAGCATCTAGGTGGGGCTTACCGGAGGAGGTTATCAAACAAATTGGGAGATGGGAGTCTACAAGGTATCAGATTTACATACGCCCACATCTTATGTAAGTGGGGGGGGGGGGGGGCTGCTGTTTAGAAGGTTCTGTTTTTTGTAAGTTAATTGAGTGGTGCTGGTTATATTGTTATGTCTTTTCAGAGCCAGGATGCCTCATTTGGATTATGGGACATTCTTATGTGTTCTGGGGTGCTAGACGGGCGGACGTCAGACCGGATGGCAGGCAACTCAGGCTGGCCAGGGACGAAGGCAGAGTTTGGTGGATAGGGGTTCCTGGCATGATGTGGCACAAAGTGTTGCCAAAGATTCACCGTTTTGCAGGCTTGGATCGACCACTGAATGTCCTGGTCCTCCATGTGGGAGGAAACGATCTGGTCATCCAGCCGATGCGCCACATCATTAAAGATATCCAGTGGGATTTCATTAGGCTTAGGAGTTCCTTTCCGGACATGATCATTGTGTGGTCCGATATTGTGGCCCGCATGTCCTGAAGGGGGGCTCGTTGGTGGGAAAAAATTAACAAGACAAGGATAAAGGTGAATAAGGAGGTGGGGAGGTTTGTAGCCCGTAACGGTGGTATTGTAGTGAGGCATTGGGAGTTGGAAGTAGACACGTGGAGGTATCTGAAGGGTGGTGGAGTCCACCTTAACCCGGTCGGGATCGACCTGTGGGCTTTGGGGTTGGAAGATGGTTTCGGAAGGGCAATGCAGGTGTGGCGGCAGGCACAAGGGTAAGGTGTCACACTTATGTTGCGGTGGCGGTAGGGTCCTTGACGGCTGTCATACAGTTACACAGTTTAAGATGAGGTTTTGGAAAATGTTAGGACCCATCACAGGTATGGAGTCCTCCTGGGTGGTCTGGCGGCTGGCCAGACTGACGGGTTAATAAGTTGGGGGTCTGTGGTCAGTTGGCAAGTCCCCTAGGCAAGTTGGCGGCTGGGGACGAATGCCAACAAAGGTGGGATTACAGGCTCAAAAGTAAAGTGGGGTCGTCAGGGATCAACAACTGATTATCTTGTGAGCTGGAATTAGTTATAAGTAAAAATAGATGGTAAAAGTATAAAACGGTTTCAGAAGTTTGAATTAAAAGTTTAGTTTGGTTTATTGTTAATGAAGGCCGGACAGGCCATTTACATCCAGCAGGTGTCTGTGTCTTCATTATTATAATGAGGTTAAGTAAGGTGGTATATGTATGGATTGGGAGTAGTAAGGTATCTGGCGACCCTAGTCATGTCCACTATATCATTCACTAAGTACCAGGCTTCAGAAACCCAAAAAGCCTTTTTCTATTGGATGTAATGGGAAAATATTAGATCTGACTCCTTTCATTTGGACAGGAATTCTATATGATGGTAGCACGTGAATTCTAAACATTCTTCACTCAACTAGGAAAAACTTTTTTCTGGAGTTTACCATTTTACATTCAGACTATTTTTTTTTTCCACATGCTAACATGCAGTTTAAGCCTGAAAATTAGTTTAATTCCCTAAATGTTAAATATTTTCTGAAAGGTACTACTCTCATGAGGACCGCTCAAAGAATCCCCATTGATTGTCCTGACTTTGCAAGTCTCCTGACACCTCTAACACCCTGGGTTCAGACATTTCAGTCAAAAACAATATGGATACAGACACAGATTAGTTCAAAGTAAACCAGATACATTTTACATTAAGAAATGTGGTTAGTATTATACACTGTATATGAACAAGTAAATGAATGATCAATCGTAGTTCCCTTAGAAACAGTAAATTAACAACTTTGACCAATTACAGTCTATGGCTGCAGGTCAGAAAAGGGTAGAAGAATGACCAATCCTGAGGTCAGACTTCCCTTTTTACCTCCTGATGCCATAGACCATTAGCACAATTACGTAATGTAACCTGGCACATTACACCCAAATTAAACAACCTAAGTCTCTAGGTGTAAGAAAGTTGATAGGTGATATGGGGGCCAGGTAGATGCCCAAACGTTCCTGTCCTTTGAAGGGGGGTAACAAAGGAATCCTTTTTGTTGAAGAAAGTGTCTAGAATATTCAGCTAGTTCCAATGATGAGGCCAGAAATAGTGGGGAGATAATGACATTCAGTAGCACGCATGTATGTTAGATGTCTTCTTATAGAGCTCTATTGGATAAGGCAAAGTAAAGGTGTCTGCATGCAGTGTCCTTAGGTGCAAAGAGGGTGGGCAAATGCATGCTCACCAGTCTGAATGATACCATGCTCAGGGGAGAAATTGGAGATTCTGCAGCAGGTTCCTGCAGATACTGTACTCAGGGACGATGCTCTGCCTCACACTCTTTGAGGCCGCAACTCAGCTGGATCTGCAAGGCAGGTGCCAATGAAAATCCTCTGACTGTCAGCAGATGTGTCCGCACCCGCTCCCCGGAAGCTCTCTCTCCCCTTTCTGCCTAGGCCACAGCTCCAACTCCCTCTGCCCGATCGTCTGAATTACTGCTCCCAGGTGAAGGCTGTAGTCCCAAGAGGCCGACTCATCCTCTCCTCAGGCTATTTATTTCCTCTCCCAGCATTCTGTATTCTCTCTCCATACAGCTGGAACTTGTAGTCCGCAATGGTCTGGCTCCAATGTAAACTGGGCTTCATGGACTACATCACTTCCTCTGCATTCAGGATGTGGTAAACAGGACCTGTACTGAACACAGTCTCCTTGTGGAAATTGCTGCAAGTGTCCCCTGTCACAACAGGTAATTTGGCCAGCTCCTGGCTACACCTATAAAATAAAATGGTGGTATTTTAAATTTTTTTATGGCGCATGATATTAGCAAATGCATATTGTCAGTAGAGAATACACTTAAAGAGGAAGCAAACCCTGATGGGTTTACTTCCTCTTTGTCTCCCTGCAAAGGTAAAGTATAATGGGCTACTATGCAACGCATAGTAGCCCATTATGTGTCACTTACCTGACACAGGAGCCAGCGATGTCACTGCTGTCCCCTGTAGTCCGGAGCATCCATCTTCTTCCTGGTATCGCTGCTCCGGCCACTCCCAGCGCCGGAGCAGCGATGACGTCACTCCCGCGCATGCGCATGGTAGCCACCACTAATGGCATATCGCCGTTAGCAGCGGCATGCGCTAACGGCGATAGTGCGCCTGCGTGCCGCTGTCTACGGCACATGAGCCGTAGACAGCTGTCACTGTCTTTTAGTAAATATCTCTTAAACGTGTAGGTTTAGGAGATATTTCTTGGACCTACAGGTAAGCCTTAATCTAGGCTTACCTGTAGGTCAAAGTGGTTTGTAAGGGTTTACAACCACTTTAAGTTTATTTTAGACACAATATATTACCCTTTTTTTGTGGAATATATAAAAGATGAGGTTGTGACGATTAAATAGATACCAAACATGTCAAGCCTTAAAATTGCGCTCACCTGTTTAAAGGCAACAAACTTCAGTACCCAAAATTGTCCATAGAGGGTGCTTTAAAAGCCCTTACAGGACGTCAGTTTAGAGTTAACCATGAAAATGGCCCTAGAATTATTGCTCTCACACATACATTTTCAAATGTTGGTGCAACCCCTCTATACATATTTGATATATGATGGGGGCAGTCGGGGTTGGTATCTTTGATTTGGGTGTAGAAGTTATCGCTTTCACCTAAAAGCCTATTGATGGGAGGAGTGTGTTTAAAATCCCTTTTAGCCCTTGTACACACGGTCGGAGATTCCGACGGAATGTGTCCGATCGGACTGTTTTGTCGGATATTCCGACTGTGTGTGGTCTCCATTGGACTGTTTCCGTCTGAGAATTCGATGGACCAAGTTTTCCAACTTGTTGGTAAAATTTTCCGACAAAATGCTCCGATCGGACATACTCCGATCATGTGTAGAGAATTCCGATCGGACAAAGTGCCACGCATGCTCAGATCAAATTCCTACATCAAAGCTATTGGCTACTAGTCTGAACGTAGTCCCATTGTAACGAAATAACATCATCACGTTCTGAACGATCTGATTTTCCGCCAACTTTGTCCGACCGTGTGTATGCAACAGTTTCGGACAAAATCCGACAGATTTGGTTGTCGAAATGTCCGACCGTGTGTACAAGGGCTTAGACATTTTCATCCTTTCCTTCTCCCTACACTAACTGCTCTAGTGTGGCTGCTCAGGCATGCCTCCATGACTCCATCTTGGCATTCTTCATTGCTTGGATGTCTCTAAAAGTACCTATGCCTTCAGTGGACTGCAGGATGCAGCAGTCCCAGTACCTTCAACCACAAGCAGGAACAGAGTCAACCGAAACGACAAGAGGGCTAGACTTGTGAAGCAGCTGAAGATTACATGATGTGACATGGTCTATCTGTTCTTCCCGTGTAGCAGCTCTCTTTGTGCCAAGGCTTTTCCCCCTCTTATTTACAGCAGAGAGGAGGGGGCAGAGCCTAGAAAAGACTGGTAAACTGCAGAAATAGGTTTAACCCCCTCCCAGCCTGGGCAGCCTGTCACACTTGCAAACATAAAACATTTCCCCTGTAAGCAATCTGCCTACAAGCGTACCTCTGCTACCTCACTCCTAGTGACAGAATGGGATCCTATAGTGCACATAGCACGGACCTCATGCATGCACTTGTTAACTACTTCTTCCCGTACCATGCGGCCAGGCACACAAGGTCTCTGTACCTAGGGTTCATTCTCGATTGCTTCGGGAAACAGACCGCTGAGGGGGAGCCAGGAGGACAGCAGATCCACCTCGCTGCTTTCTGACATCAGATTCCCCCAGGATAAATGTACATATTCCTCTCTGGGGGTGGGTGCTGGCTGAAGCGGCTCATCTGTTACTGGGGCAGCAGCGGATGATGAAACACAAGGCTGCTGGGTAACTTGCTCTGATAGTTCAGGAATCAGGATCCCAAACACAGGCAGAATCACTGGTGGGCAGCTCTCCTGAGGTAGGTGCTGCGGTCGGCAGCTCAACCCCAACTTAGATGGCTCCTTGCTACAAGCCGCAGATCCAGATGAAGGTGGGTGGAGGTGAGTGATATCCAAAATTTGGTGTCTGTAAATCATCATGGCCTGCAGCAAGACAGGATTGTAAGGTACCTGATGTAAGGTAGAGTCCAAAGTGGAGCTTAGGCTGTGGGTTGAGGCATAAGCGTAGTCAGGCAGGTTGGGTCAGCAACAAATCTGGCAAAAAGGCATAAAATCAGGATCCGTCACGGGCAGGCAGAGGTCATACACATTCTGGCAGAGAAAAGCAGAATCAGCAGGCAGAAGCATAGTAAAAAAATCAGGCAGAAGTCCAGTTCAGCAGCTCACACAGGAAGGCAAGAACAAATCCACAGAAACAAGCCTAACGCACAGGAAGTGCTCCTATTTAAAGGCTGAACTGATTCCAGATTGACTGCAGCTGGTAGGCAGTAGGGATGAGCTCGGTGTTCGACTCAAATGCATGTTCGACTCGAACACGGGCCGTTCGCCTGTTCGGCGAATTCAGAGCTTTGTGGACCATTCGCACCATATTCGTGTGGCACAAACGGCCCACAATGCACTACGCCATCGCAGTGCATTGCTGGTTCATGATCACAGTGCCGGCAGCGAGGAGAGCCATAATTATACCTCAGGGGGGTTTAGTACACGCCCAACACTATATAAGGCCACCAGCACGGTGGCCTTGTGTAGTGTGTTGGCGTGCAGGGAAAGAGCAAGATAGGCAGGGACAGTGTCTTTTTTTTTGGGAACCTAGCGCTGTTACAGTGGGTTTTGTATGCCTCCTGCACAGTATACACCTAAAGCTACCCCTTATTACTGGTGTTCTATTTCTGTAATACAGGCATCTGCAGCTGTTAGAGTGGGTGTTGTGTGCCTCCTGCACAGTATACACCTGAAGATACCCCGTATTGCTGGTGTTGTTCTGTTTCTGTAATACAGGCATCTGCAGCTGTTAGAGTGGGTGTTGTTTACCTCCTGCACTGTATACACCTGAAGATACCCCTTATTGCTGGTGTTGTTCTGTATCTGTAATACAGGCATCTGCAGCTGTTAGAGTGGGTTTTGTGTACCTCCTGCACTGTATATACCTGAAGATACCCCGTATTACTGATGTTGTTTTGTTTCTGTAATACAGGCATCTGCAGCTGTTAGAGTAGGTGTTGTGTGCCTCCTGCACAGTATACACCTGAAGATACCCCTTATTGCTGGTGTTGTTCTGTTTCTGTAATACAGGCATCTGCAGCTGTTAGAGTGGGTGCTGTGTGCCTCCTGCACAGTATACACCTGAAGATACCCCTTATTGCTGGTGTTGTTCTGTTTCTGTAATACAGGCATCTGCAGCTGTTAGAGTGGGTGTTGCGTGCCTCCTGCACAGTATACACCTGAAGATACCCCTTATTGCTGGAGTTGTTCTGTTTCTGTAGTACAGGCATCTGCAGCTGTTAGAGTGGGTGTTGTGTGCCTCCTGCACAGTATACACCTGAAGATACCCCTTATTGCTGGTGTTGTTCTGTTTCTGTAATACAGGCATCTGCAGCATTTACAGTGGGTTTTGTGTGCCTCCTGCACAGTATACAACTGCAGCTACCCCTTATTGATGGTGTTGTTCTGTTTCTGTTATACAGGCATCTGCCGCAGTTAGAGTGGGTGTTGTGTGCCTCCTACACAGTATACACCTGAAGCTACCCCAATTGCTGGTTTTCCCATCTCCCTGCAGGCCTTTACTATGTCTGGAAGGCCAACAAGGAGATGCAGACAGTCACGAGCCAATAAAAGAGGGCAAGCAGGCTCTGTGTCTAGAGACAACAGTGCTGGTCGTGGACGCGGTGCATCGTCATCAGCATGTGGCCATGGGACACGCTTGTCCTTATTTTCGTCAGCTGGACGTGTTCAGCCTCATCATGCCGAAGACTTGGTAGAGTGGATGACCAAGCCCTCCTCATCCTCCTCATCCTCTCTCACCCAGGATCAGGGTACTAGCCAAGCAGCTGCCAACGCATCCTCTTTCCTTGTTTCAATGTCATCAGTCACTCCTTCCCTAGACCCACCATGTCCTCCTGAGCAGTCCCCCGAACTGTTTGACCACAGTGTTGGGTACATGCTTCAGGAGGATGCCCAGCATTTTGAAGGCTCTGATGATGATACCTAGCTAGAGGAAGGAAGTAGCGTGAGCTACAGGGGATGCTCAAGAAGGACAGCAATCTGGCAGTCATGTTCCACAAGCTGCAGCATACTGCCAGGTTTGCTCCAATGATGAAGAGGGAGGGGATGATGAGGTCACTGACTCCACATGGGTACCTGATAGGAAAGAGGAGGAGGAGGAGGAGACACATCTCCAACGAGGCAGGATGCCCTCCGGGGGCCAGCTTAAGGGCAGCACACCGACTGAATCACACCACAGAGCTCCGCCTCTGCAGGGCGCTGCCTCAGCGTGTTATTCCAAAAGTTCTTTGGTGTGGGCCTTTTTTGAGACGAGTGCATCAGATCGCACTACTGCTATTTGCAACATAGCTATTTGAACATCAAGGAGCTATAGCCTTTGTGACAGGGTATAATAGGCAGTATAAACAAGTAGAAACTTTTTTTTAAAAATATTGGCCCATTTTGCAACAAGATAATGATTTGGCTTCCATTATCCCGCGGAATCCCAAATTTATTTATAGAAGGGCACTGAGTTTGAGAAACCAACTAGCCCGTAATGTCCCCGACCCCCCAAAAAAACTTGTAACCTTCCTTGATGGATCCGGCTTCCACTATTGCATGAGATGCAAAGCTTGTAAGACTACTAGAGGACCCGGTTCATCAAGGAAGATTATTCAGTTTCAATCCCAAGTCACTAAGCTGGAGTATAAAATTAAACCATTAATCACATGTAATTCAGACCATGTTACCTATGTGCTGGAATGCCCCTGTTCCATGCAGTATGTAGGTCGAACTACCAGACAGCTAAGAATTCGGATTAATGAACATCTTACAAATATTAAGAAAGGATTTCCCAACCATAGCGTGTCAAGACATTTCAAAACACATCACGACAGCGACCCTGCACTCTGTAAATTTTATGGGATCGATAAGATCTCTAAACATTGGAGAGGAACCCATATGAAAAGGGAAATATCAAAGAACGAAACGAAGTGGATATACAATTTAAAAACTATGCAACCTCTAGGAATGAACATAGAGCTTGATCTGAATTGTTTTTTGTCTAATGACTAAAAAGTTTCCCGTATTTCATGACTCAGCCATTTTTCTGCCATTTTTCCACTTTGGAATTTATTTGGCGTTTTCTCTGGCCTGTGATGGGGGTTTTGGTTGGGTTTTTTTCCCCACATCTGTTAACCAGAGAGATTGCCATTTTTTCCTTTTTGGATAATGGCAGTGATATATTTAAGAATTTCACATATGTTTTTTTTGAAGAAACCTACAATTAGTAATCAGATAAAAACTATCCCTCTTTTTATTTTCATTGATGAAGGGGTATTTATCTCTATATTACAGACTGACATCTAGTGGTTGGTTTGTAAATCACAAGCAATTTATCCCCTCTGCTTTTTCAATGATGAAACCGATTGGATTAGTAGTAGTGTTCCCTTTTTTTAATTTTCACCTTTTTTAATTTTCTTTTATTCTAATTCATCCCTTCGTTTGTTCGGGATGATATGTTACATATGTTTATTCGTGATTTTCGTTTTTATTTGAATTATTATTGCTGTTAGCCTTAAGTGGGACTGAGGCTGCGCATTAGATCAAGTGTTTCTCGATTGGTCTGTTGGATTGATCGAGACACTATAAAGAACGTTAATCTTTGTGACTGGGTACGCTTCCTGATGACGTGTCAAACGAAACGTACGTCGAGGCGGTATCCAGTCACGTTCGTTTACGTCTAGTTCCGGTCGTCCTTGGTCATCGGCTGCCCTTCGGTGGAACGCACGCCTTATACCACGAGGAACTACGTATCCATTACGAAAACTTTTTTTAAGCAAGCAGCCCCAGTGCCAGGTTGGGCACCAACTTATGTAAGCAGCCATTTGGCCTTATGTTTTATAATTTATGTTTTATTAAACGGTATTACGCTATGGATTTTTGTTTGGCTTTTTTTATGACCCATCTGAGTCTATGAGGAGAAGCTTCTGTCCATAGGAGGTCCACCTGATTCCATGTGAGCAGGGATTTTTCCCTGCATAAGCCTATTTGACTATCTTTTTAATTAAAGTAGTCAACAGCATCTGGTAAGAAGACATCTATTTTCTTCACAAGTGGGGTGTCTTTTTTATGTCCATAAATTCTTGGTGAAGGGACATTGTTTTATCACGTTATAGAAGATCCCAGCAGTTGTTCTGTTTATGGATTCAGAAGAAGGTTTTCACGGAAAAAAAAACACTGCTTTGGACTTTTGGATTTATACTTATTTATTTATTTGTATTTCCTTTTTTTGGTGTTAGCACCTAATTGGGACTTCACCTATTATTGTTGTTCACCTTATGTTGTTTGCAACTTTTTTTTGGTATATTGCAGTTTTTTGTGATATGTTATGTACCATGTTAGATATTTTATGATCACTAGTCTCACATTTTTTATTGTTTGGTATTTGGTCTAGCGCCCCTATTATGAGTATATTTTAGCACTACAGGTTTTTTTCTTGTTTTTCTAGGGAGCAGCTATTAGTGTTTCATTTAGCACATATTTGATTCATTGATTATTTGATTGTTACATTTTTATTAATTTCAGTGGCGCAGGGTTTAATAGTTGCTGTGTTGTCAGCCACTCTTTTTCATATTTGCAACATATGTCTCAAGCGTATCTTGCATGGCCAAAACATCAGCCGCTTGGGCACCACATGCTTGACCACATAAATGCTTGATTTTTAATTCTTTTTGAGATTTGAAGGTCTCATGATTGGAGTGGTCTGTGTCTGTTCATTTGTGACACTAAATGCTGAGATATGTACTCAGCTTATATGCTATTAGACCCCTGTTATTATAATTTTTCTGTTTAAAGGTATGTTCTCTCGAATATATACATGGATATTTTCATTTAGATATGTGATTTTCTCACCATATACATATATGAGATAGTTGGTGGTAATTAATTTTGCATATTTAATATTCATTACATATTGTTAACCTTTTTTACATTTCTGTTCTGTGTCCCCGTTATGCGGTTTGAATCCATTCCCGGGTCATTCCGTACATATTGGATATGTCCCGTATCCGGGGTCATTCTATTTCTAATTTTGTCTTGCCTGACTTTGTGGATATACGGTGGACATTTCTGTTGTGGACCGAAGGTTGCATTTGTGTTCTTTTTCTTCTTTTTTTCCTTTTTTTCTTTTTCTTCCTTTTTTTCTTTTCTTTTTCCTGATCAATCGATTTCGAGTTGACTTAGGATCTTGGAGATTATTTTAATGATGGCCGCTTACTGAGAGTGAGGCTTGGTCTATGATCATATGGCGCTCCTCTGTTGGATATACATCTGAGCTTGATAACTTCCATGATGGCCGCCCACTGGGAGCGAAGCTTGGCCCGTGATTACATGACGTCTTTTGTTGTTATACATCTAAGATGGCCGCCGACCCAGAACGAGGCTTGGGTTAAGATATTGGATATAAATGAGGTGATGTCGCACGGCGCCCGTGCCCCTGGATGACGTAAGTTATGTGTGGTGGTGGCAAGAGCACATTCGCACTTTGAAAAGTTTTTTTGGAATCCAGTCATCCACTATAAACTCATCACGGGAGGTCGGTCAACTATATGGACACTACTCATTATCATTAATTCCATTTTAATCATAGATGGACACTATATATTATCATCATTAATCAATTTATTCACATTTATTTGTTTATATATATTTATTATTCAATTACTATTTGTGTTAATATTGATTTGCACTTTGCTTGAGTTCTAGTTTATCACTCATGCTTTTTATCTTTTGATTTCTAATAATTCAGTACACAGGGTGTTTTTTTCTATGATGTGATTACTGGAGATATACAGTGGTATTCTATATTTGTTTGCTATTGTTGCACATATATATACATATACATTTTTTAGGTGATCTAATTTCAGGTGTAACAACTGGAGATTTCCAGCTGTTCTTCATTTTCTTGATTGGCACATATATATTTTTTTGGGTTCACACCAATTTTAGTCTATATAGGTTAGCGTAATTCCTCTTTTTCCTTACCTTGACCAGACATATGTTAACAAGCGTACCTTAAAGACCCACACCAAAGAACAAAGGGGACCTCTCCTTGCTCCTCATCAGCTGGGATCTGCAACCCCACTATACCTTTAGTCCTCTCTGAAACCTGCACTGAGAGGAATGAAGGTGTAAAATTAGGTGTGTCACAGTCAAGTACTTGCGGGCACTCTGCTAGCAGTACACCCACGTCCGATTGTATCAGGCAAATTTCCCTGCCCCAACTGCTGGACCGTCAAAAGAAGTTCACTTCCAGCCATCACTTGCCCAGCGGTTGAATGCTAGCTTGGCTAAATTGCTAGCACTTCAACGGCTGCCTTTTCAGTTGGTAGACTCGGCCCCCTTCCGTGAGTTTGTGCAATGTGCGGTTCCTCAGTGGCAGGTTCCCAAACGCCACTTTTTCTCACGGAAGGCGATTCCGGCTCTCTACCAGCATGTGGAAGGCAATGTCCATGCCTCGCTGGACAGGGTGGTCAGCGGTAAGGTGCATATTACCACTGACTCATGGTCCAGCAGGCATGGACAGGGACGTTACCTATCTTTCACAGCCCATTGGGTCACTCTTCTGGCAGCTGGGAAGGATGCAGGACAAGGTGCAGTAGTGTTGGAGGTTGTTCCGCCACCACGAATCCAAAATGCTACTACTGGTTGTGATACACCTCTCTCCTCCACCCCCTCCTCTTCTTCTTCCTCCACGGCCTCTTCCTGTGCTTTGTCCTCTGAACCAGCGGTGCTCCGTAGGCGTTCCAGGGGCTACGCAAGTACACAGGCAAAACAATGCCATGCCGTGCTTGCGCTGCTTTGTTTGGGGGACAGGAGCCACACTGGGGCAGATATTTTGTCAGCTCTGCAGGGGCAGGCCGAGAGGTGGCTGACACCACACCAGCTTAAGCCAGGAATGGTGGTTTGAGACAATGGCACCAACCTCCTCTCCGCACTCCGACAGGGACAACTGTGGCCCCCCCACCCCAAAGCACCTTGTCCCCATGTTGATGAGGACAAGGGGCTCTTCCCGACAACCCTGGCCATTGATTGTTGGGGCCTGCGGGTGGGGGGCTTATCTGAATCTGGGATCCCCTTTAATAAGGGGGCCCCCAGATACCGGCCCCCCACCCTATGAAAATGAGTATGGGGTACATTGTAAAAAAAAAGTGTAAATAAAAAACACAACACAAGTTTTTAAAATACTTTATTAAACAGCTCCGGGGGTCTTCTTCCGTCTTAGGGGGTCTTCTCGCCGCGAAGAAGAAGGCGGCAGTGGCGACAGCGACAGAAGACCGGGCCAACGCTAGTAAAAGAGCTATAAGAAGATAGCGAAGGCACGGCAAGAAGAACCGAAGAGCGGGACAAGACCCCGAAGTCAGAAGAAGACCCCCAAACGCGGCGACGATGAATAAGAAAGCTGGGCTCCTCTGCTAGTAAAAGAGCTAGCAGAAGATAGCGGAGGAGTCTGGCGAGAAGACCCCCCAAGACGGAAGAAGACCCCCAGAGCTGTCTATTAAAGTATTTTAAAAACTTGTGTTGTGTTTTTTATTTACACTTTTTTCACCAGGTGAATGGGTAGGGGTACAATGTACCCCATACTCATTCACATAGGGTGGGGGGGCCGGTATCTGGGGGCCCCTTTATTAAAGGGGACTCCTGGATTCCAATAAGCCCCCCGCCCGCAGACCCCGACAACCAACGGCCAGGGTTGTCGGGAAGAGGCCCTTGTCCTCATCAACATGGGGACAAGGTGCTTTGGGGGGGCGCAAATAGCAAATTTTCCTATTGCAGCCAGCGCGAGAACCAGCGCGATGGGATCGCGCTGGTTAGAGAAGCCTGACGCCGGGAATCATTGCAACCGGATCACACTGGAAACACAATATCGGTGGCACCTACTGTATGATCGGTTCCAGCAACCATTGCCAGCGTCTGATTTACATGGTGCAGGAATACCTAGGGGCAAGGTCAGACTTGAACACCTTTCCCACCAAAAATCCTCTGGCTTACTGGGTCTTGAGGATGGATCACTGGCCAGAGCTTGCACAGTATGCAATTGAGCTACTGGTCTGTCCTGCATTCAGCGTTCTTTCGGAACATACATTCAGTGCTGCTGGAGGCTTTGTGACCAATCACAGGGTGCGCCTGTCTGACTCGGTTGATCGACTGACCTTCATAAAGATGAATCAGTCTTGGATCACCACCAGCTACCAAGCACCTGAAGCTGATGTAACCAAATATTTTTGTTTGAAATGTGACATCCCTTCAAGACTGCCTATGCTGATGCTGAGTGACTGCCCTGTTATGTTGACTGACTATCCTCTTCCTCCTCAATGATCCTGCTGATAGCTTGGAAGAACATTTTTGGTTCTGGTTGACGCCACCAGTGGCTAAGGCCCAATTTTTCAGCCCCTGTTTAACAGGTGCGTGTAATTACAATTTTTGATGCAATGCTTTGCAGCAGGGCTCATTACTGCACTCCAACTAGAGTATATGGGAGAGGTTGCAGTGTCGTGGCACCAGTACCAGTGCCTAAGGCCCAATTTTTCAGCCCCTGTTTGACAGGGGCATGTAATTACAATGTTTGATGCAATGCTTTGTAGTAGGGCTCATTCCTGCACTCCAACTAGAGTATCTGGGAGAGGTTGCAGTGTCGTGGGACAGCACCAGTGCCTAAGGCCAAGTTTTCAGCCTCTGTTTAACAGGGGCATGTAATTACAATTTTTGATAGACAAAAATAACAATAAATTTGAAAAAATAATCTCTAAAATATTGTCCACATTATTATTATATTTTTTAGTTATGTACCAATTTGGGAATTTTTTGGTGGTTATGATTCAAATTAGAAATTGAGTTTTATGGAGATCCCTTTTTTTTATTTTTTTTATTTATTTGCATTGACAACTTATTTCCATATTTATTAATGATAACCCAGAATACCTTGAAATTTAAATAATATAAAAAATAAAAAAATAAAAATATAAAGTAAATATAAATAATAAAATATACAGACAATATTAACAATAAATTTGGAAAAAATAATCTTTAAAAAAATGATTTTTATATTATTATTATATTTTTTAGTTATGCACCAATTCAGATATTTTTTGGTGGTGACGATTCAAACTAGAAATGAAATTTTATGGGGATCTTTTTTATTTTTTTTTATAATGTAGTTACAATATACTAAATATGATATGATATTATTGGGACTTTTCACTTTGCCCCAGTGTCTCTACCGGGTGGCAGCTAAATAGCTCCAACTGCCCATCACTGTGGGGGGGTTTGGTCCCTTTCTTTAATATATTGCCAGTTTTGTGGCCTGTTTTATTGGAGCGATCTTATGGGAAGACCTCAAGGGGGCAAAAAAACTACTGATAACAAGTACCCTGGCTCTCCCTCGTGTTTTCAAAATGGAATGTCTTTACAACACACTGTTTTGAAAATGTAAGTGATAACTACAATATTGAAGTACTTTATGTATTCTTTATATAAAATTAGAATTTTCTTGTTTAATCTATATTCTATTCTCTGTTTTAATAGATTATATCTCACAGTTGTACATATTCCCTGAAGAAGGAGATTTAATTTCTCCGAAACGCGTAGGTTACTTGAAGTAACTTATATATGTACAGATTTTCAGTGTATCTATACATGCCTTGTTTTATATATATTCTTCTACTTTTGTTTTTATTTTTTCAATAAAATTGGTATTATTGTACATGCCTTCAAAGTCCACTGTTAGGGGTATCTTAAAAGTTATGTCTTACAATTTTTGATGCAATGCTTTGCAGCAGGGCTCATTCCTCCACTCCAACTAGAGTATCTGGGAGAGGTTGCTGTGTCGTGGCACCAGCCCCAGTGCCTAACTCCCAATTTTTCAGCCCCTGTTTAACAAGGGCATCTAATTAAAATGTTTGATGCAATGCTTTGCAGTAGGGCTCATTCCTGCACTCCAACTAGAGTATCTGGGAGAGGTTGCAGTGTCGTGGCACCAGCACCAGTGCCTAAGGCTCAATTTTTCAGCCCCTTTTTAACAGGGGCATGTAATTACAATTTTTGATAAATGCTTTGCAGCAGGGCTCATTCCTGCACTCCAACTAGAGTATCTGGGAGAGGTTGCAGTGTCATGGCACCAGCACCAGTGCCAGCGTCATTCAGGTACAGGAGAGTATCATCTGCGTAGAGAGAGATCTTCTCCTCCACCACGCCCCCAATCCAAAGCCCACGGACGTAACTACAATCGCCAGAGGTTCCAGGGCCAGCGCAAACAGAGCAGGCGACAGGGGGCATCCCTGCCGCGTACCCCTGTGCAGTTCAAAGGAGTCAGAAATCCAATCATTTGTCCTAACCCTGGCCCTTGGAGCCCGGTAGAGCAATTTAATCCAGTGTACAAACCTAGGGCCAAAACCGAACCTCTGCATCACCCCCCATAGATATACCCATTTCACTGAGTCAAATGCCTTTTCGGCATCCAGGGAGGCAATGACCCGGGACCCCGTTTTACATGTGACATAGTAAGATTTAAAAACAGTCGCCTAATATTAATGTCGGTACTCTTACCCGGCATAAAGCCAGTCTGGTCAGCCTGGATCAGTTTGGAAATGATCGAAGACAGGCAGGTGGCCAATATCTTTGCCAAGATTTTTGCATCAACATTTAGCAACGATATTGGCCTATATGAGGCACACTCCTGTGGGTCCTTGCCGGGTTTGGGTATAAGTACAATGACAGCCTTATCCATGGACCTAGGCAACTCCTCCACCTCCTTCAGCTCAGAAAACAGGGCCCCCAGCCTAGGTGCAAGGAGATCAGCGTGCTGAGTGTAGAATTCGGTTGGCAGACCGTCCGGCCCGGGCGTCTTCCCTGCTTGCAAACTCCCTATTGCAGCCTGAACCTCTTCAAGTGTTATGTCCCTCTCTAGTTCTAGGGTATCCTCAGCAGTTAGAGTAGGGAAGGGAATACTATTCAGATATGTCTGTAGGTCATCAGGTGAGTAACGAGCCCTAGAGGAATACCTCCCCCGAAAGTACTCCACAAACTCAGCGTTTACACCCCCAGGGGAAGTCACCAATTGTCCCTGAGCACCCCGAACACCGGCAATGTGAGAGGAAGCAACCTGAGCTCGAGCAAGCCAAGCCAGCAGTCTATCATTCTTATTGCCATGTTCGAATACCCTCTGCCGGGAAAACATGTCCTTCCTCGTCTGCTCCACGTTATGAAGGGATAAGTCCCGCAGTGCCCCCTGCCATTCACTGTAAGCAGAGTCACTGGGAGTTTGAACATAGGACTCCTCAGACTTAGACGCCCTCTCCTCCAGTGCCTCCCGCAAAACAGCCTCCTCCCTCTGAACCGCTGATATACAAGAGATGTACTCCCCCCTGACCACTGATTTGAAAGCATCCCACCCCGTACGGACATCCATAGAGTCCCCATTTGCGTTCCAATAGTTACATATAGCCTCCATAATCGGTTACTGCAATTTACCATCCATCGCCCAGTATCTGGACAGGCGCCAGAGCCTCAAACCGAAGCTCTGTCCAGAGACAAAGTAATGTGCAGAGGAGCATGGTCAAAGATCCTTCGTGGCAGGTGCTCCACCCCCCTTACCCATCTCAATGCACCACCAGAGGCATATGCCAGATCTATGCGGGACAATGCCCTGTGAGAGGCTGAGTGACATGTAAATTGCCTCTCCCGGGGATGAAATTGTCTCCACACATCCGTGAGACCAAAGGTATCCGCCCAACTCTGGAGAGCCGATGAGGGCCTACCCCCCCCCCCCCCCCCCCGGCAGTCTGTCCATAGTCTGTGACGGTACCAAATTAAAATCCCCAAGTAGAAAAATTTCCTGAGTGCCATATCCCATAACAATGTGCATGATATCATACAGTACTTGGACATCCGCCGGGGGGGAAGGTACAACCCCACCAACACAAATTGTTTCTCATGCATTACCATATGTAAAATAACATATCTTCCCCCGGGGTCTGTCCGAACATCCAACATCTGTAGGGGGAGAGACGTGCGGACCAAAACACTTACCCCCCTAGCATAACCAGAGTAGGTGGAATGATAGTGGGAGCCCACCCAGGCCCTCCTAAGACCAAGGATTTTATTGCCTAACAAATGCGTCTCTTGCAAAATACATAGCTGGGGATTGTACCTCTGCAAATACTTGAACACTAGAGAGTGTTTAGTAGCCAAGTTGAATCCCCTGACATTCCAAGAGATTATTGAAATATTCGCCATAACTTACAGAGTATTGAAATTTGTACGGCCCGCATGTCCCCCCCCCCCTCACCAACCCCCCCCCCCGCGGGCCTAACAGTAGAGATGGCATTAGGTATAAGACATATAACCAATCCAATATGCAGCTATAATACACAAAGACTCCTGACTCAAAAACTGGTAGCAAACAACCATCCCCAAAGTCTGCAACGGCAGAAACTGTAACCGTAACCCCCCTCCCCACACCCCCCTCAACTTCAGGAGGTGTTTCAGACCCGAACCCCAACCATAACAACGAAAATGAGTTACTCAGTTAAGGGAGCGTCAGCTATGTGCAACCGGCACGTGCAACTGATCGATAGAGATGCTGGTACATAACAAGCAGCCGCATTCTCCTGGGTGATCCCAGGGGCACAAAAAACTTTGGGGTCAACCCTCCAACTCCGAGACCCCCAACCCGGGCTCCCCCATCTGATATATAACAAACACGTCCAGAATAGACAAAAAGAGGAACCCATCCGACCCCCCCCCCCACAAGTCCCACAGAGGTACATCCACGTCCGCTCCAGTCCAGCTTCTATCCGGATCTAAAGTTCCTTGGACTCTAGAAGAGAGGAAACAGTATGGCCATGTTGCCCCCATAGAGAACAGTCCCACCCCGCAGCTGCAAAAATAGAATCAGCTACTGCATACTAACAAAGTGCAGGGGGGGGACACAAAATATTCAAAAGAAGTAGTAAAGGGACAACAGTACACTCAGCCATCCTCCTCAGCGGGGAGGCAGCGTCTCCAGCCATGCCGCCGCATCCCGGGGGGTGGTAAAGAATCTCACTGTTTCGCTGTCTTGGACCCTCAGCTTTGCAGGAAAGAGAACACTGTACTTTATATTCCGGGCTCGCAGACCCACTTTAACTTGATCAAAGGATCTACGAAGTTTCTGTGTCTCCATGAAGTAATCCGGGAAAAAAAGTAAACTGCCATTCTGGTATTTCAGCTCACCCGCCCTGCGTGCCGCACAGAGGATCTCGTCCCGATCTCTAAAATTAAGCATTCAGAAAATCAGCGTACGCGGGCGGGCGCCAGGAGGTCCAGGGACCAGGGGGATCCGATGAGCACGCTCCACCGTGTAATATGAGGAGAACTGCGCCTCCGGTAGCAAGCTCTTCAGCAGTTCCTCCACAAACACGGTCGGATTCCTTCCCTCCACACCCTCCGGCAAACCGGCAAGCCGAAGGTTATTTCTTCGGTTTCTATTTTCGGCGTCGTCCACTTTATATTCCAAATCTCGTACCTTCGTCTGTAAGGTGCGGATGGATACAGCGTGTTCATGGACAGTATCCTCCGTGTGGCCCGTTCTCTGCTCCACCTCCGAGACCCGGGAACGGAGCTTGTCCAGATCTTGCCGAACCAGTCCCACGTCCAGCTGCACCGCCTCAATCTTACTCGTGAGTGTAGCCTGGCAGGTAGTGATCGCCGCCATCACATCCTGGAATCCCGGCTGAGTCTCCTCCGATCGTTCCTCCATTGCGGTCTGCGTCGCCATGTTTCGCGCCTTTCCAGCAGGAGCCGGCACATACGGGGCCTCCTTCGGGGTAACAACCTCCGAGCTGGACGGGAAATAAAGCTTTTTCCCCCTATGTCGGGTCTTGCAGGGCATCCGGAGCAGTTCGGGAGCAATTCGGGGTCTTTTTTTAAAAAGTAAACGGTGCTTGAAAAAGAAGGATTAATGTTGGATCACCAGCAGAGCTCTAGACCATGCGTCCTCTCAGTTCGCCATCCAGGCCACGCCCGTGTAATTACTATTCTTGATATAATATTTCACAGCAGGGCCTGTTCCTGCGCCCACCGAGAGTAACTGTGAGGACTTATAGTGTTGTGGCACCAGCACCACCACAACCACCAAAGGCCCAATTTTTCTACCACTGTTCAACAATGGCATGTAATTACAATTCTTGATATAATCATTCAAAGCAGGGCGCTCCAGCACCCACCAAGAGTCACTTTAAGGGCTTACAGTGTTGTGGCAACACCAACACCTTAGGCCTACATTTCTGCATAGCATATAGGGCAGACCCCTACTTTCAAACATCCAACTTACAAATATCTCCTACTTGCAAATGGAAGGAAACAACAGGAAGTGAGATGAAAAAAGACAGACAGCCAAAAAAATTATACGGGATGATAACCCTTCCCTATGTTTTCCAAAAAGCTTAAAAATAGATTTTTTTAACTGAAGCTACACTTTAAAAATGTACCAGTTCAAAATTACAGACAGATTCTACTTAATACAACAAACCTACACAGTCCCTGTCTTGTTTGCACCGCCTGTATACGACTATTCTGAATAACAGGGATGCAGAAGGAACCACTCAGGGAATGGGCAACCCATCCAGGCTGTGGTCACACAGTTCTTCAGACCTCTGGAAAAATGGGCTCCACAAGTTTGGCATCTTGATTAAGGGGCAAAAGTAGCACATAGTCTGGGCGCACTACTCTCAATTGTGGTCATTGACTCAGTGATAGGTCAGTATGCCGGGCCTGTGTCGAACACAATGGGTGGCAGTTTCCAGGACAGAACTTCCCTTGCCATAGTGGTGGCAGGAGATCAGCATGCGGTGGTTTTGGTTGTTATGTACTACCCTTATCAGGACCCCAGTCTGGCAACAAGAGGCCAATCTGAAGTGCAGCATGTCAGTCATGTTCCAGATGTCTGAACAAGTTCTAACTAACTAAAGCCATGGTCTCTTTAATGGTGGTCTTCAGGTGCATAAGGTGGGCGTATTCTTTCCGACTGTGCCAAGTTGTGGGCGGGGCCACTTCGCCCTGCAATTTGGGGTACTTTTCACCGTGCACACGCTCACCAATGCCTAGGACCAGGCAGGGACTGCGTTCATGTGAGAATCAAGCATTAAGGCAGTTCAGACTTTGAGAGGAGCCTTATATGGCATGCAGTCATAAATTACACAGAGTCCCTCTGTAAAAGTGCTGTCCTATGTTAATACACACCGTGGCATGGTAAATGTTACAGAGCAATGGAGAGCCCGTGCCCTCTCCAGCAGTCCAGCATACCTCTGCCACCTCACTACCAGTGAGAGAATGGGGTCCCACTGTGCACGGACCTCATGCATGCACTTATTTATTCCTTCTTTTCCATAGCAGGTGGGCAGGCACACAAGGTCTTGGTAATGCAGGTTCAGTCCTGGCTACTTTGGGAAATCGGCCACTATGAAGGGAGTCAGATCATTCTCCCCCTCGCTATCAGAGGATCCATGACTGGCTGCGGGGTACTGTGCACTGTATTTGCTTACCCACCACAACTGTTTTCCTTTTCCTAGTCTTGCCGAGTAAACCTTTTGAAGTGGCTTTGCCCATGCTTTACGGACCCATGTTCTTAGATATACTAGGAACCATCATGCACCTCTTTAAATAGTTTCAGACTAGGCTTAGGACAGTTGATGCAACTTTTACTTAAATGCTTGCCAATACAACGTGAATAAATACAATAGAGTAACCCCCTAACAATCTTTATTAGGCTGCCCAGGCATACCTTAATAAGGTAATAGTCTATGCTTGGGGCTCTCAGGGACTGGTAGATTGCCATGCTCCTGGTGCCTCCAGTGGATAGCAAGGCACAGCAGCCCTCCTCATGGCATTTCTCCTTGAGTGGGCCAAAGCTCTGGAACCCAGTCTTCCTCCTTATTTATATCACAGAGGGGATAGGCTGGGTCCAAAAAGCCCAGGAGCAGAGGTTCAGAAGTTCAGAACATTAACTCCTTCCCCAGCCTTGGTCAGCCTCTACCTAACTAACCTGCTTTAGGCAACCTGCCCACAGATACATTATTTTTGAAAAAATTGTTGGAATTTGCTTTAGCAATGTGTTTCTTGTATTCTATTTAGCTGCCGATTACGCCCTCTCATTTTATGCTACATTCCTTGCAAATTTAGAATGCAGAGGGTGTCTCTTCTACTTTGTACTTTTAAAAGGCTTTCTACTTTCCACAAAGGGGTAATTTTAGGGGCCTCAATAAAAACACCATGACTGATCAATTTTCAAATATATACTGTACATATACTATAGTTTGTAGAATCTTTAACTTTCACGTAGACTAAATATTATATACACCTATTTGGGGGGTTTTCCACCAAAAAAATGTAGTACACTCAACTAGGTACATTTTGGCCTAAATGTATGAAGAAATGTTATTTATTTGCAAACGTGTATAACAGAAACTTCCTTTTCATAATTTTCCCTTATATAGCAAAAAATAAAAACCCCAGTGGCGATTAAATACCACCAATAGAAAACTCTATCAGTCTAAAAAAAATGATATAAAATTAATTTAGGTACAATGTTGCGTGACAAAATGTGACAGCACAGAAAACTGAAAAGTGGCCTGGACTAGAAGGGTGTAAAACAGTCCGGTCTTGAAGTGGTTTTTCGTAACGTTTTTTGGAAACACCCCACTTAACACTTTTATTGTACAGCACGACCCATTACAGAAAGTGGAAAATAAGAGATATCATAGCAGGATCAAAAGTTAATTTAAATCTCTTACAAGGGGAACTTATACGAATAAATCTACCAATCTAAAGCTACTGAAAGACTGCATCATACACGCCATTTTATTTATTTTGCCTACAGTTGCACTTTAATCACTTTCCACCCGCCATATAGCAGAATGATGTGTGCAAAGTGGTTAAGTAATCCTGATTGGATGTTCTATGACATCCAGCAGGATAAGCCGTGATCGCATGCCCGCGGAGGTTCGCATCGCGGCGAACGTTGGTGCGGTGTGTCAGTCTGGCTAAGAACAGTCTTACACTGGACCATGGGGGAGCCCAGTTTTCCAGTGGAATGAAGGATCGAGGGAGTATAAGCTTTCTGCTCGCCCCTAGACAAAACAAGCAGTTGACCCGTGCAGTGCGGACACAGCCCAACTGTATGGAAAATTTAGTTTTTTGGCCGAATTGGTCTCTAAAGCATTTTATCATACCAACTGTACATTACAGAAGAGTGAGATTATCAACACAACATCAGAAACTATTACTTCATAATAATTTAGATTTACATAAGTTACCCAAATGTCAACGTGTCCTTTGATACTGGCAGCTATGACAAGGGAAAAGAAAATTAAGTATTGCTAGTAATATTATCCTGGGAGATGTTAAAACTATTTTGATCATATAATCAGATTCAGTGTTATATTCCCTTCAGTCTAATTACCTGAAGTGTATAAAACACCTGTCAGCTACGCTTTTCTGTGGTGCTGCCATGCAAGTGATATCTGCTTGTAATGAAGTCTTGCCTGATAGCTGTTGGCACCTGAAAAAGCAAGAGACAAAAGTGCCTAATTTTCGGTGTCACTGGTGCTTTCCACCCATCCGAAGCCAATTTCTCCATCAATCAAATTAAATATCAGTGTCTTCACACAAGCGACTACCATAGACCACCATTTAAACTTTAAAGCTTCTCTAAGGGCAGGCAACTCACATCACATACATGGAAGTCTGTTATCCTTGAAAAGTCTGGTTGTACATTTCCTTGTTTATCTTCTCCCCAGCTTTCTTATTTTTTCTCACAGTGAATAACTTAAGAGGATCTTAAGCTTTGATACCAACAAAGATCAAAACATTGCAACACTCAATTCCTTCTTTTGTTATATAGTCAATTTAGTATTCTTTATACAGAAGGTCTCTTGTATATAATGCCAAAAACCATACAACAACTCATCTTTTCCAAGACACAGACAGAATGAAGAAGGTGTTCCCTTGTGTGTAACACTAATAGAATGAAGAAGGTCTTGTGTTGTGTGCAACACTGATATCTTATGGCCTCCTTACATGTGCAATTTTAACTACAGAAGGTCTTCTCCAAAGTGCAGAGGTCTTTGATTTGCACTAAAGGACTACATCTATAAATAATGGGTCCCTAGAAGCATATCGTATCTGGAGCTTCACAGTAGAAAAGAAATATGATGATCTTCTTCTGTGTACATTATTAGAAGGTATAGCATACTTAAATTTGAAAAGGCGCCTACATGGCCTATAGTGTGGAGATGTTTTTCAGCTACAATCTCAAGACTGGGTTATTCAGTACTATGTGCCTGCTGTTTAATAAGTCTTGGGTGGTTTATATAGTTTTTATGGATGTTTTGGACTGTCTGGAGCCCATGTATGGTTGCCACTTGCCAGACGTTCCTATCAATGGGTACCTGAGGCAGCCAGGAGATCT
Source organism: Lithobates pipiens (assembly GCF_037356315.1). Lineage (NCBI taxonomy): Eukaryota > Metazoa > Chordata > Amphibia > Anura > Ranidae > Lithobates > Lithobates pipiens. Next base: position 613,017,233 of record NW_027507903.1, read on the forward strand.
GGTGATTGGAGGAACTTTCCCAGTTCATGTGGACAGAAGCTACACTGAAAACACATTTACCAGTAAGCCAGAGGACCTCAAATGCAAGCTGTAAGTCTATGTAACTTTTATAACTAAAACAATTATTGCTGTGTGAAACATAAAAAAATAAATAAAAAAAATAAATATGAAGCCACTAGTTTAGTTGAATGTATCCACGTATGATTGTCCAAGTACATTTACAGCATCCTGACGGGATAGCTCAGGTGGGCTTGGACTATGATCCAAAAATGCCTGAGCTCATCTCTAGAAGCAACATAAGAAAACACACCTCATTTTTGTTATATCCTGCCTACCTTTAGTGTTAAAGGGTTAGCTCAACATTAAAATAAAATTTAAAGTAGCACCAAGAGTGATCCATGTCATCCTGCATATAAGTCAGAATTCAAACCTTATTCCCAATACTGCACATGTGCAGATTTGTGGACGAGAGGAAGTGCTCATTTTATCCTCCTTTCTGTGATGATGGAGATGTGCTTAACATACCGTCCATCCTAGCTTATAGGAAGAACAGCTAAAATTGCTCTGGATGCAACTTTTTTGGCCAGGATTTGCAGAGGGTACACTTGGCCTTGTTGTTGTTCAGTCGTTTAGTCGTGTCCGACTCTTCGTGACCTCATGGACCATAGCGCGTCAGGTTTTCTGTCCCCCACCGCCTCCTGGTGCTTGCTTAACTTCACGGTCATTGTTTCGATGATGTAATCTATCCATCCTGTTTTCTGCCATCTTCTTTTCTTTTTTACTTCCATGTTTCCCGGCATCAGAGTCTTTTCCAATAAATCCTCTGTTTGCATTAGGTGGCCAAAGTATTTGAGTTTCAGCTTCAGGATCTGCCCTTCCAGTGAATATTCAGGGTTGATTTCCTTCAAGATTGACTGGTTTGATGTTATTGTCATTCAAGGAATTTTCAGGAGTCTTCTTCAACACCATAGTTCAAAACCATCAATTCTCCCGCTTTCACAGCCTGGTACTGGGAATACCATTGCTTTGACTATAAGGGACTTTGTCGGTAGGGTGATGTCTCTGCTTTTTATTATGTTGTCTAGGTTTTCCATTTCTTTCCTCCCTCCAATTATCTCTTAATTTCATGGCTACAGTCACTGTCTGTCATAATCTTATAGGAAGATAAAATCTGTCACTATTTCCATTTCTTCTCCTTCTATATGCCAAGGAGGGATGTGACCTTTTGCCATGATCTTAATTTTCTTCATGTTCAATTTCAGGACAGCTTTTGTGCTCTCCTCTTCCTCTGGGGATACTTGACTGTGCTGTAAATTTTATTTTAATGGTGAACTACCCTTTGAAAACAATTAGTCATTTAAAAACATTTATTATGTACAGTATCTACCCTCACATTTTTGTAAATACAGTGCTTTGCAAAATAATCCACCCTCTTGGCATTTTTGTATTTTGTTGCCTCACAACCTGGAATTAACATGGATTGTTTGAGGATTTGCATCATTAAATTTACAGAACATGATTACAACTTTAAAGATTTTTTTTTTTTTATTGTGAAGCAAACAACAAATAGGACAAAATAACAGAACAAGTCAGTGTGCATAACTATTCACCCCCCTAAAGTCAATACTTTGTAGAGCCACCTTTTGTGGCTATCACAGCTCCACGTCACTTTGTATAAGTCTCTATGAGCTTGCCACATCTTACCACTGGGATTTTTGCCCATTCCTCCTTGCAAAACTGCACCAGCTCCTTCAAGTTGGATGGTTTGCGCTTTTGAACAGCAATCTTTAAGTCTGACCACAGATTTTCTATTGGATTGAGATCTGGGCTTTGACTAGGCCATTCCAACACATTTACATGTTTCCCCTTAAACCACTCAAGTGTTGCTTTTGCAGTGTGTTCGGGATCATTGTCCTGCTGGAAGATGAACCTCCATCCTAGCCTCAAATCACACACAGAGTGGTGCAGGTTTTGCTCAAGAATATCCCTGTATTTAGCACCATCCATCTTTCCCTCAACTTTGACCAGTATTCCAGTCCCGACTGATGAAAAACATCCCCACAGCATGATGGATGGTGTTCTTTGGGTGAGGTGATGTGTTGGGTTTGTGCCAGACGTAGTGTTTTCTCTGATAGCCAAAAAGTTCAATTTTAGTCTCATCAGACCAGAGAACCTTCCTCCATACATTATGGGAGTCTTCCACATGCCTTTTCGCAAACTCAAAATGTGACATTTTGTTTTTTGCTGAAAGTAATGGCTTTCTTCTGGCCACTCTGCCATAAATCCCAACTCTATGGCGCGTACGGCTTATTGTCGTCCTATGTACAGATACTCCAGTCTCTGCTGTGGAACTCTGCAGCTCCTCCAGGGTTACCTTAGGTTTCTGTGCTGCCTCTCTGATTAATGTCCTCCTTGCCCGGTCTTTTGGTGTGCAGCCATCTCTTGGCAGGTTTGCTGTTCTGCCATGTTCTTTTCATTTGGTTATGATAGATTTGATGGTGCTCCTAGGGATCATCAAAGATTTGGATATTTTTTTATAACCTAACCCTGACTTGTACTTCTCAACAACATTGTCCCTTACTTGTTTGGAGAGTTTCTTGGTCTTAATGGCAGTGTTTGGTTAGTGATGCCTCTTGCTTAGGTGTTGCAGCCTCTGGGGCCTTTCAAAAAGGTGTGTATATGTAATGACAGATCATGTGGCACCTATATTGCACACAGGTGGACATAATTTCACAAATTATGTGACTTCTGAAGGGAAATGGTTGCACCAGAACTTTTTATGGGCTTCATAAGAAAGGGGGTGAATAAATACGCACATGCCAATTATCAGTTTTTTATTTCTGAAAAAAATACTCTGCTTCAGTATGTCACAGTACATGTTGGCATTCATGGTTCCCTCAATTAACTGTAGCTCCCCAGTGCCGGCAGCACTCATGCAGCCCCAGCCCATGACACTCCCACCACCATGCTTGACTGTAGGCAAGATACACTTGTCTTTGTACTCCTCACCTGGTTGCCGCAACACACGCTTGACACCAGCTGAACAAAATAAGTTTATCTTGGTCTTATCAGACCACAGGACATGATTCCAGAAATCCATGTCCTTAGTCTGCTTGTCTTCAGCAAACTGTTTGCAGGCTTTCTTGTCCATCATCTTTAGAAGAGTCTTCTATCTGGGACGACGGCCATGAAGACCAATTTGATGCAGTGTGTCCATCGTATGGTCTGAGTACTGACAGGTTTACCCCCCACCTCTTCAACATCTGCAACAATGCTGGCAGCACTTAAACGTCTATTTCCCAAAGACAACCTCTGGATATGACGCTGAGCATTTGCACTCAACAATATGGTCTTGGCCATGCTGCAGCTCAGTTTCAGGGTCTTGGCAATCTTCTTACAACCTAGGCCATCTTTATGTAGAGCAACAATTATTTTTTCCAGATCCTTAGAGAGTTCTTTGCCATGAGGTACCATGTTGAACTTCCAGTGACCAGTATGAGAGAGTGAGAGTGATAACACCAAATTTAACACACCTTCTCGCCATTCACACCTGAGACCTTGTAACACTAATGAGTCACATGACAACGAGAAGGAAAAATGGCTAATTGGGCCCAATTTGGACATTTTAACTTAGGGGGGAATTCTCTTTTGTTGACAGCGGTTTAGACATTAATGGCTGTGTGTTGAGATATTTTGAGGGTACAGCAAATTTACACTGATATATAAGATGTACACTCACTGCTTTACATTGTAGTAAATATTCATTTCTTCTGTGTTGTCACACGAAAAGTTAGAATAAAATATTTACAAAAATGTGAGGGGTGTACTCACTTTTGTGATATACTGTAAGTGCGTCTCGTTCAAGGATTGGAAGGACCTATTTTCCTAAGCACATAAAATTCTATGCATCCTATAAAATAAGTAATCTATTAGCAAAAACTCCCAGTGTCCCATGTGTTATATATGATAGTCACATGTTCAGAAATGGTACATTGAAATCATGGATGTGCATAGGTTAGAGCAGTGTTTCTCAATCCCAGTCCTCAAGGCGTACCAACAGGTCATGTTTTCAGGATTTCCCTCAGATGAAATAGCTGTGGTAATTACTTATGCCCCGTACACACTAGTGGATTTTCTGTCTGAAAAAACTTTGTATGGTTTGGATGGTTTTTCCGATGGAATTCCGGTCAAGCTTGGCTTGCATACAAACGGTCACACAAAAGTTCTCTGAACTTTTGATCGTCAAGAACGCAATGACGTACAACACTACGATGAGCCGAGAAAATGAAGTTCAATGCTTCAGAGCATGCGTCGAATTGTTTCCAAGCATGCGTAGGAATATTGCACGTCAAAACTTGTACAGACAATCAGAATTTCCGATTGGAACTTTTTTTCCGACCGAAAAATTGAGAACATGCTCTCAATCTTTTGCCGGCCGAAATTCCGCCAGCAAAAAGCATTTTCCGACCAAAAGCGGAATTTCCGATCGTGTGTATGGGGCATAAGGCACTGAAACTGATCAAATCACCTGTACAAAATAATGTAGAGCCTGAAAACATGACCTGTTGGTGCCCATTGAGGACTGGAATTGAGAAACACTGGATTAGAGGAAGCTGTACATTGACTAACTAACCCTTTTTGTTGCATGCTTTATGAAATATATAAAGAGCATCATTTGTTTTTCAATTTACTAGCCTTGAACGTGATCAATACCAGAGAATGCAAGCCATGATTTACGCCATAGAGGAGATTAACAAGAATCCAGACCTTCTTCCCAATATCACTCTGGGCTACCATATCTTTGACACTTGTCCTATACTCAGACGGGCAATGGAAGGAACTTTGTGGATGTTATCTGGCGGAAAAGAAATTATTCCAAATTATCGTTGTGAACCAACAGTCACTTTTGCTGGTATCGTTGGTGACTCTGCGTCTACACGCTCCATTCTAATGGCACACATTTTGGGTCTTTATAGATATCCACAGGTACAAAATAATACTTTTCCTAAAACATTCAAATCCCAGGGACAATGGCTACCAGGACATATAGAAAGAGAAAATCTTTCAAACGGTAATATAGAGAGCAATACCAAGATAAAACAAATTCTAATCCCTCGTCACTCTTTCCCAGACTAAAAAAAGCTTTACCATTGGATACACTTTAATACTTGTTTTTGCTTAAAGGCTAATTCCCCCTTTGTATAAAATAGCCTATGTAGTCAAAAGGCCCTATCAGATATTAAAAAGCTGTGCAGCTTTGTAAAATGTGCATTATTTTTATAATAATACATGTAGGCCATTTGGACCCCCCAGAAGCCTAGCCAAAAAAAATTCACAATTACCAACCCTCACATCCAATCTTGTTACTAGTATAGGAAAACCATCGGATGCACACCTGAAAAACAAGAGTGAAAAATAATTGTTTTGATGTCGTAACAACAAAGCAGGATGTAGGGTTTGCTAACTGCGTTTTTTGGCCATTCACCTGGGGGGGGGGGGGCTGCACATGGCCTAGAGGTATGATAAGAAAATAAATGAAATAGAACTAGACGAGGGTCTGCTTCCCTACGTACCAAAAGGCAATTTATCTAAAGCGTAACCTTTAATATAAATCATAAAAGGTATGTAAATGACCATAACAGGTATTCCTATAGGGTGAAGTCAATGCCAACATATGGGAACCAAAGTTATATCTCTATGTGATAATATTTGCACCTAACAAGTTAATTGGTGAAACTTCTCTTGATATAAACATATAGACAATATGGGGGTTATTAGAGTATATCCTTTTACATTGAATGTAAAGGCTCCAGGCTATTTAGAGGATAAGTAAACTCAAGGTCTACTCAACAACACCATCCGGTATGAAGAGATGGGGGTACACGTGCCTCTACTCCCATCTGTTCGCCACATATAAAAATTAGATGAACAAGAAAAAGTATACTAGTAAATATTGTCTTATTGAAGATATGTGGGGAACATTCATTAGTGGTGGTTTGTGTCCACATGGATTAGTGTACTACATACCTGAGAGATAAATATTTTCATAGGTCAGAAGACAGATAGATCATATCTTTAGTTAGACAGAATTTACTAGTATACTTTCTCTTTTTCTTGTTTGTCACATTTTATTATGTGGCTTGCCTAGGTGAGCCCACTGTGGGCCAAATATAAGAGGACTAAGATGATGTTTAATACTTTTTACTGGGTATTCAAGAAAAATTATCCTCTTTAACATACATTACATCCTATACATACAGTATCTCACAAAAATGAGTACACCACTCACGTTTTTGTAAATATTTTATTATATCTTTTCACGTGACAACACTGAAGAAACAACACTTTGCTACAATGTAAAGTAGTGAGTGTACAGCTTGTATAACAGTGTAAATTTGCTGTCCCCTCAAAATAACTAAACACACAGTCAATAATGTCTAAACCACTGGCAACAAAAGTGAGTAACTCCTAAGTGAAAATGTACAAATTGGGCCCAAAGTGTCAATATTTTGTGTGGCCACCATTATTTTCCAGTACTGCCTTAACACTCTTGGGCATGGACTTAACCAGAGCTTCACAGGTTGCCACTGGAGTCCTCTTCTACTCCTCCATGAAGACATCACAGAGCTGGTGGATGTTAGAGACCTTGCACTCATCCATGTTCCATTTGCCCCACAGATGCTCAATATGGTTTAGGTCTGAAGACATGCTTGGCCAGTCCATCAGTGGTCATCTTGGAGGTGTGTTTGGGGTCATTATGTTGGAATACTGTCCTGCGGCCCAGTCTCAGAAGCAAGGGGATCATGCTCTGCTTCAGTATTTCACAGTACACATTGGCATTCATGGTTCCCTCAATGGACTGTAACTCCCCTGTGCTGGCAGCACTAATGCAACCCCAGACCATGACACTCCCACCACCATGCTTGACTGTAAGCAAGACACACTTGTTTTTGTATTCCTCACCCGGTTTGCCACACACGCTTGACACCATCTGAACCAAATAAATTTATCTTGGTCTCATCAGACCACAGGACATGGTTCCAGTAATCCATGTCCTTAGTCTGCTTGTCTTCAGCAAAATGTTTGCGGGCTTTCTTGTGTATCATCTTTAGAAGAAGCTTCCTTCTGTGACAACAGCCATGCAGACCAATTTGATGCAGTGTGAGGCGTATGGTCTGAGCACTGACAGGCTGAACCTCGGGAGCAATGCTGGCAGCACTCATATGTCTATTTCCCAAAGACAACCTCTGGATATGATGCTGAGCATGCGCACTCAACTTCTTTGGTCAACCATGGCGAGGCCTGTTCTGAGTAGAACTTGTTCTGTTAAACCGTTGTATGGTCTTTGCCACCGTGCTGCTGCTAAGTTTCAGGGTCTTGGTAATCATCTTATAGCCTAGGCTTTATGTAGAGCAACAATTCTTTTTTTCAGATCCTCAGAGAGTTCTTTGCCATGAGATGCCACGTTGAACTTCCAGTGACCAGTATGAGAGAGTGACAGCGATAACACCAAAACTGAACACACCTGCTCCCCATTCACACCTGAGACATTGTTACACTAATGAATCACGTAACAACGGGGAGGGAAAATGGTTAATTGGGCCCAATTTTGAAATTTGTATCTTTTTACCTAGGGGCATACTCACTTTTGTTGCCAGCAGTTTAGACATTAATAGCTGTGTGTTGAGTTATTTTGAGGGGACAGCACATTTACACTGTTATACAAGCTGTACACTCACTACTTTACATTGTAGCAAAGTGCCATTTCTTCAGTATTGTCACATGAAAAGATATAATAAAATATTTACAAAAATGTGAGGGATGTACTCACTTTTTGTGAGATACTGTACATACGAGCAGTAGGTAGAAACAAATTACCATATACAAAAGTTTCCTTGTTTATCCAATATGTCTAATATGATTCCTGTAATTTTTTTAATCCACAGATAAGCTACTTCTCAACCAGCCCAACTCTCAGCAACAGAAAAATATTTCCTTCTTTCTTTCGTACCATACCTAGTGATGTTTTTCAGTCCCGAGGTCTTGCTAACTTAATCCTGTATTTTGGTTGGTCATGGGTTGGCTTTCTAGCTAACGATAATGACTATGGTCAACTAAGTCTCCAAGCGATCAAGCAGGAATTAATCAATGCCGGTGCATGTGTAGCTTTCATAGAAACAATTATGACCGGCCAGGCCAACAGGAATGCTCCACACATTGTCAAAGTTATCAAGGGGTCAACAGCCAAAGTTGTGGTAGTGTTGTCCTCCAACCCAGAATTTTTACCAGTTGTAGAAGAGTTAGCAAGACAGAATGTGACTGATAGAATTTGGATAGCCAGTGAAGCATGGTCAACCTCTACTCTTCTTTCTAAGGAAAAGTATCAGCATGTCTTGGTGGGCACTCTTGGGTTTGCTGTCCATGGAGGACAGTTGATAGGATTTGCGCAGTATATTTACAGCTTACACCCATCAAAAGCTCCAAATAATTCTTTTATAATAGAGTTTTGGGAGGAAATTTTTTCTTGCAAATGGACTAACCACCTTAATTCGGATGACAGGACAAGTAACACAACAACACATGACTGCACTGGAGAAGAAAATCTCAGGAAGTCAATGCTGAAAGTTGATTTTGGAATAACCTCCAATGTCTACACTGCAGTTTATGCGTTTGCATGGGCCTTAGACACTCTACTTCACTGCCTGCCAGGAAAAGGACCATTTCATAATGGATGTGCAAACATTTTGTCATTTGACCCTTGGCAAGTACGTTACTTGTATTTTTCACAAAGCCAATTGAATATATGTTTTGTTTGTTTTGCTTTGCTTTAAATTCTTCTCTTCCTAATGTTCTTTTCCAGCTTCTCCATTATGTTAAAAGAACAAGGTTTCAGACTAAAGACAAGACAAACATATTTTTTGATGACAAAGGGGATCCTCCTGCCTTTTATGATATTGTGAACTGGCAGATAAGTTCTACTGGGTCCTTGGAGCAAGTTATAGTAGGAAGATATGACTCCAGCTCCACAGATGGCAACACCATGAGTCTAAACCATGCTGGCATTGTATGGGTTGATAACAAAACAATGGTACGATTGCACCAGATAAAAAAAAAACTCATGCTATGTAGATACATCTTCTTTAGGAATTTTATCCTTTATTGTTTCTCTGTCTATATAGTTTAATAAATACAAAGAACCCTGTATATTCCTGCCCTCAACTGACTTCTAATATGCTGGCACCACCACAGATAGACAGTTTGCTCAAATACCAGCTCATGTTCTTGTGTGATTCCTGCCTGTTCCTGTGCAATGAGATTTTGCAGGCCATTCACAATGCGAAGAAAGTAGTGTATGCACTACTGCACCAAAGCACATGGTACTTCAGTAGCATGTAATTTGGTGCCTGCAATCACACTGAATTTGCTATCTGCATTTGGGGTACCATTAGCCTTACATTGACACCCACAGCAGATTACAAAGGCAGTGTGTTTTGAGTGTGGTGCAGGAAACACTCACAGAATACGACAGTGTGCTTGTGTCACCTCGGTCACCTTGTGTAACCTTTTTCCACATATACATGATAAAGAGTACACCAAGGAATTGAGACTAAAAAACAGATAAGTCCTATTACAATGGAAAGACATCTGGAGGAGGTATCATTCAACACTGGAAACCTTGCCACATTGGTTTATGACAGTCTGGTGGGCCTTGCCAAGCTTGGCACAGACCACATGGGAGTGCTTTGTATACATGGCAATGCGAAAGACTACCCTACTGGAGTGCTGTCAGTGGAAACACCTTGTGGAGTTAAGAACGTGTTACATGGTGTAATACCATATTGTGATTTTCCTTTCTTTTGGTAACTGTGGAAAGAAATAAAAACAGGTAAGATGTGCTAAATGGTATTACGAAGTGCCAAAAATAACAGATATACGGTTGGCCAGGTAAGGTTTTGGGACTACAGAGTTGCTAATGATCAGGGTTCTTTCCATTTCTTCCTTTGTTTCTTTCTCTTTCTTTCTTTCTTTCTTTCTTTCTTTCTTTCTTTCTTTCTTTCTTTCTTTTTTTTCTAGTTTGCTTTGGGGAACCAATCAGGGGGGTATCCTGTTAGTCATGAACTGAGCTGTTTTGTTAGTGGCTCAGACAAGCAGATTTATTTTCTATGCTGTACAAATCCCAGCAGGAATTATACTGTGCTTGTTTGCTGTCATGTTGAAAAAAAAGCGCGGGACAAACTTATTTGGATTGTTCCTAGCTGTCCCTGTCATATGCATACTGTCCCATGTATTCAGCAAAGAGAAGGCCCAATCCAGCAAAGAGACATCCCCATATAGCAAGGAGACAGCCCAATCCAGCAAAGAGACATCTGCAAATATACAGCAAAGAGACTGAGGGATAATTGGGGGGATATTGTACTGTGAGCTAACTGGTCTGGAGACAGGTCTGACCTGCGGGGGGGGGGTGATTGCACTGGGGGTCCACCAGTACACCTCCCAAGATCAGTTAGCTTCCAGTGTATACCCCCAGATCAGTTAGCTCCCAGTACAATATCCCCCAGATCAGTAAGCTCCCAGTACAATATCCTCTAGGTCAATTTGCACAATATCCCCCTCCTGAGACATGGGAGCTCATTTTTATTCCATGTAGGCGGCATACAGGAAACAGAGAAGTGCACACCAATGACATCTCCTTGGAAACCTCTGTGCCAAAAGTTGATGTGGTTTAAGACATCCTTTTCATGTCCCTGTGTACAGTCCATATGGACATGTTAGTTTGGGGCAAAGAATTTTCCACTGTGTAATTAATATTATAGTATATTTGCCTTAATTATTGTAATGTCACAATAACCAGTGTGTCTATCTTCTGCCAGAAATGGACACTGTTGGCACAATTGGCGCCATGTGATGGCACTAGCTGTGACCTTGTCTTCTCAATGCATTCATAAAGGGATACATGCATGGGGTCTTAATGTTCTGGTATAGGAAAATGTCACTGTAGACACACAACACAAGCAAGTTTCCAGCACTATTCCTTTAGACTACTACCCATATGGCAATCAAATGACCACCCAGTGCTTTTTAGAGTCTCAGCCCCCTATGTGGTCTTTTGGGACAGGTAGTAAAAGTAAACAAACAATAATGAGGGCAGAAACAGCAAACTTAACACCACATCCCAAAATAAGTAGACAGCAGAGAAAGGGGAAATTGGGTAAACAAACCCCCGGGACTTTTAAGGTGTTCAACACATGGATAAGTAGTTATGAAACAAAATATCCATAAAACACAGATTTTTATTTAAATTACAATGAGATACAAAGATAGCAAAAAGTATTTTAAAATTATCCACATCAAATTTGTTACAAAACAAGATAATTCATAGAAGCAGAGGATACCAATCAGAGTATGCCACTTGACATGTTTTCGCTCATCTGAGCTTCCTCAGGAGTTTTAGGTACACTGTGTGTTAAACCAATAATGCAGATTGTTAATTAGATAACATTTGACTGAGATAAACATAAAAGCCATCAGAAATGCATGGTCACCAGTAGAGTTTTAAGCCCCATATGCTCAGGTCAAAATGGCCACAGATGGACAGAAGGTGTATATAATCTAATAAATGATTGGGCAATAGAATCAGTAACGTTTTTTTATCAGAGGGATAATCCTCATATATAAATTAAGGACTCTGTATAGCTGTGAGAAAAGATGTCACAGCTCACAGGGAAGATTTCAAACTGATCCACTGATGATATCCAAAAACAGCTGTGGCAGACAACAGACGGGAGGTAATAAACCTCCCAGGTAATGAACTGCCTGTCGTCTGTGTAAGACATCTGAACTGAAAGCTTATACATGTGCTGCTGGGAGGCCTATTTTAGGTGAACCTGTTGCTATCCCCTGCATTGGCAAAATATAGGTTTACCGAAACAATAAATAAAATAAAGTCTGGCCATTGCCCTGGGACAAACTACACTTCGGAAGCTGCCAACAAAGCTGGATCCCACCTAGATGGCTACACATAGCACACTAACCTTCATATTGGAACACTAGCCACCAATATCAACTCTATATTGTCCTTTGGTCATTCTTTCCTACTAAAATTACCATCTTATCTTAGTGTTCCTAATGCCACGTACACACGACTGGACTTTCCGAAAGAGCAGCCCTGCCCACACACGACCGGACTTTTCCGGCAGACAAACCGCCGGACTATGGCGGGAGTCCGCCATACTTTTGAAATGAACGGACTTGCCCACACACGGAGAAAAGTCCGTTCATTTTGAGCGCGGCTCCAGGTAGACGGGATTAGCGCAGGAGGTCAATGTCGCCGCCTCCATGAGGGAAATTGACACCTCGCTGGCCCCGCCACCTGGTATGGACTTGAAGGGGAAGCCCTATGCCGAAAAAACAGCATGGGGTCCCCCCAAAGTCCATATCAGACACTTATCCGAGCATGCAGCCTGACCCCCACGCAGTTTTTTTCAGTGTAGGGCTTCCCCTTTAAGTCCATACCAGGTGGCAGGGCCAGTGAGGTGTCAATCCTCCTGCACTAGTCCCGTCTACCTGATGCCGCGTTCAAAATGAACAGACTTTTCTTCGTGTGTGGGCAAGTCCATTCATTTCAAAAGTACAGCGGACTAGCGCACAGATGGCCGGATTGTCCGCCGGACTTCCAAGTCCGAAATTTGAGTCAAAACTTCTTTCTAAGTCCGCCAGACTTTTGAGAAAAAAAAGTCCGCCACACACGGGCGGACCACCGGATAGTCGGATCGTGTGTACGCAGGATAAGATGCATGAAAATAAAAAAACATTCAGTCTTTAGAACCTGGTTAATTATGTTGCATGGGGCAAGGTGTACCCACATGTTAGCAGTCAAATTCCGCTGCATTTTTTAGGATCTGTTTTCTGATTCCTTTATGCATTATCTATTTATTTTCATTAAGGTTCCACCATCAAAGTGCAGTTCTAGTTGTTCTCCAGGATTTATGAAGGTGGCTATTGCTGGAAAGCCCGTCTGCTGTTTCCAGTGTGTACCGTGCCCTCAGGGACAAATCTCTAATGAAACAGGTGCTTTATAAGATTATGTTTGATTATGTTAGGTTTCTACACACAAACTGTGCTTTTTACAATACTGACCAAAGCTTTCTTCTCTAGATGCTGTCAATTGCCTCTCTTGCCCCTGGGATATGTGGCCCAATCTCCAACAAGGTGCATGTTTGCCAAGGCCCATTGAGTTCCTCTCCTACAGTGAAACAATTGGCATTAGCTTGGCTATCATTGCCATATTTTCCTCTGTTGTCCCACTTGGAATTTTGGGATTGTTCATCCATTATAGGACCACACCAATAGTACGAGCCAACAACTGGTCTTTAAGCTGCCTTCTACTCATATCTTTGTGCCTCTGCTTCCTTTGCTCATTGGCGTTTATTGGATACCCGCATCTAGATAAGTGCCTTCTCCGCCAGGTTACATTTGGTTTGGCCTTTTCATTGTGTATCTCTTGTGTTCTAGCCAAAACTATTACGGTCGTCGTTGCCTTCAAAGCCACCAAGCCAGGAAGTCAGTTAAGAAAGTTTACTGATATAAGAGTATGCAACTCGCTCATTGTCCTTTGTTTACTAATCCAAGTATCCATCTGTGTGACTTGGCTTTCCTCTTCACCTCCTTTTCCAGAGTTTGACTCTAACACTCAGTCAAAGGTGATTATTTTGAGCTGCAATGAAGGTTCACCTATAGCATTCTGGTTCATGTTAGGATACCTTGGTCTACTAGCCACCATTAGTTTTATTGTTGCATTCTTGGCAAGAAGATTACCTGACAGCTTCAATGAGGCAAAGTTTATTACCTTTAGCATGTTGGCTTTCCTCAGTGTTTGGATATCCTACATCCCAGCCTCTCTCAGCTCACAAGGGAAGTATACTGTGGCCACAGAGATCTTTGCCATCTTATCTTCTAGCTGGGCTCTTGTGGTTTGTATTTTCCTGCCAAAATGTTTCATCATATTGTTTCGACCAGATATGAACGCCAAAGGACTATTGATGAAGAAAACCCGTGGCTGAAAACCAAAAATGTAGGCATGTGTCTTATGCAGGACTACAGTTATGTAATAATAGAACTGTTTATGTTTAGCAAAGTATTTTGTATATTCATAACGTTCTGAAGGAATTCTTATTTGTTTCACCATGTTCTTTCTCATACTGATTTTGGAATGGAACCTTCTGACCTTCCTGGGCCACATTGGAAGAAGAGGAATTGTCTTGGGCAAAAAGGATAGCTGATGAGCAGAAAAAGTCAGGCAGATCACAAGTTAACAATCACTAATAAAGATAATGGATCTGAGTAATAATTTTCCTTGAACAATCTTCCTTCATTCGCAACTTTTCCTTTTTTTGGGGTTCTGTTTTCTTTTGCAATGTGAAGCCATGCTAGAATAAAAAAAATAATGGATAAGGGTATTGAATTTCAACTATATATGTTCTGTGTGGGGAAGTAGAGGAGAGGTTGTGGGCAGGGGGTTTTGAACGGTGCAACTGAAATCTGGGGGGGGGGGGGGGGGCAGATGGCACTGGATGTCTGAAAATATTATTTGCATCGAACTACGGTAGACTTCTATGAAAAGCAGGGAGCCAATCACACAAGTAGAGGGTACGATTTTAGCAGGAAGTTCAGCATATTCAATTTATACAGAAGGAGTTCCTACATTGCATGGAAATTAAAAAATGTTGCAAAATTTAAAAAAATTAAAGTGCATGTGCAGCCTAAAAGGGAATTTGGATCATATGCAAGGTGTAACACTCAACAACCATCAGGTCCCCCATTGTATTACCACATTGTATTACAATAATTTCTAGCCTACTTCTATCAATATGAATGATCTTGAAGTTTGAACTTACTTTGTGAAAATCCCCGCGCTGTTACTTTCTTTAATTCTGTGATATGTAGTCACTATGTCCTGTGAGTAGGTACTGCTGTGTCACACATTTCACAGAGCCTGCCTTTTAAATCTCAGAGGTGATGGGAGGAGGAGTTTCAGAAGGTGGAGTCACTACAGGGCTTGCCGCTTACAGGCAACAAGCTGCCATGGGATATGTAGTCCTTTGAAACTGAAACTAAACAGCAGAGAAGAAGCTGTAAAATAAGCAGTCAATTCAGAAAGTTGTTGGAAGAGACGACCACCAGACAGGCAGAACTCACAACATGAAAGGAGATTTTTTTTTTTCAAGTAACATTAGATTAGATTGTCAAAAATAACTATTGTTTATATTGGTACTACAATGGGGATGATACAAAATGAAAGTGTATGATGTGACCATTGATTTCCTTTAACATTTTTGACAATGGCTTTCCATTCCTTATTTGACAGTAGTTTGCCTATAAGCCCTAACAGTGGCCAGAATCTAGTGAGTTTGGGTTTCACAAATTTAAAACTGGATTTGCTAAACTCCCCCATGACTCAAACTTTGACACCATCTCTAAGTGTAGCCTCCGAAAGAAGCAAAAACAAAACAATTTGCGTAGACCAGAGCCTGTGTTGAAGGAAGAACTTCAGGTACCATGTGCTCCCTCCATCCTTCTTCCCTTCCTCTATGCCAGTCATTCTCAGACTGTGTGCCGTGGCACACTAGTGTGCTGCATGAGTTTTGCAGGTATGCTGAGAGAGTTTTGGATTTTTTTTTAATTGCTAGCGTTTTGAAACCTTGAACATATTGAAAAATGTAAATCAATGTTGCAAAAGTAAAAAAAGTAACATACCGTATTTACCGGTATTTACACGTGCAGGCTTATAACACACACACCAAGTTTATGAGGGAAGTTTAAGGAAAAAAACTTACATTTCAAATCCCCATCAATGCAGCCTTATCAGTGTCCATCTGCTGCCTTGCCCAGTGTCAATCTGCAGCCTTGCCCAGTGTCCATCTGCAGCCTTGCCCAAGTGTCCATCTGAAGCCTTGCCCAAGTGTCCCTCTGCAGCCTTGCCCAGTGTCCATCTGCAGCCTTGCCCAAGTGTCCATCTGCAGCCTTGCCCAAGTGTCCATCTGCAGCCTTGCCCAAAATTGCAACATGAACTTTTAAATTATTGAGCCACCGAGATAGACAGAGCCAGATGTCCTGTGTCCTGCTCCTCTTGGCTCATCTCGCAATCCCTCCCAGTCCCGCCTCTTAGCCCAGCTCCTATGAAGGACACAACACCGGTCCAATGGCGGGACGTAAAGGCTAGGAGGAGGGACTGGGCGTGACTGCGAGCGGAGACAAGCCTAGCCAAGTACACAGTACACTTGGTTCTGTCTATTTCGGCGGCGCTCGTTCCCTCCTTACCCTTCGAGGCAGCGGTTCGCTGTATAACACACACCCACGATTTTCCCCTGATTTTAAGGGGAAAAAATTGCTTGTTATATGCCAATAAATAAGATATATACAAACACAATCTCTGTCATTCATTGGTTTCTTTCGTAATGCAAGACTTGCGAGATCTCGATCACTCTATTTATATTATAATAATAGAGACCTCTCCATTCCAACTTTGACGCATATAAATAAAGTTTGTTCATTGTTTAGTGATGGAGAAATGCTTACTCAAGTCTGAAACTCTGAAAGAGAAAATGTTAAATGAAAAGCATAGAAGCAAGCGAAAATACAAAGAAGATTACAATCGCTTCAATCTGATTTTGTCAGGGCTGAATGAATGAAATACTTATATAGCGCACAATGCGAACTGAATCGCCTCTAGGCGCTGTGGCGAGCTTTGATCATTTGCTAAAAGAGGAAGGTCTTGAGTTTTTTCCTAAAAGCCAGGTGATTTTCTTCCAGGCGGATGTTGATTGGTAGAGCATTCCATAGCCGAGGCCCTTGGACAGCGAATCTCCGATCACCCTTGGATTTATACCGGGCTTTGGGCACGAGGAGGAGGTTTTTGTTGGCTGATCGAAGACTGCGGTTTGGTGTGTAATGATTTATTTTCTCCATTAGGTATTGCGGAGCTTCTCTATGCACGCATTTGTGGGTGAGGCAAAGGGTCTTGAACATGATCCGATTTTTTACAGTTAGCCAATGTAAGCTCCTCAGTGAAGGAGAAATGGATTCCCAGGGTTTTTTTCCTGTTATCAGCCTTGCCGCCGTGTTTTGGATCAGTTGTAATCGCGCAAGTTGATATTGTGGTAATCCTATGTAAAGCGAGTTTGCGTAGTCCAGTCGTGAATTAATGATTGTTCCAACTACCACTGCTTTGTCATTCTTTGGGATAAAAGGGATGAGTCTGCGAAGCATGCGCAGCAGATGGTGAGATCGACTGACTACAGATCCTATTTGCGCATCCATTGACATTTGTGCGTCTAAAATAACCCCAAGACTCTTCGCTTTGGTCTTTGGGGAGATAGTCTGCCCAAAGACGGTTGGTGGAGACCAGGAGGTTTTGGTTGCTGGCTTAGGCCTTTCTTCTCTTGGCTGGCTGCTCAGCTGTCAGTTAATTGCCAGCTCTCATCTCTCTCCACAGTTACCAGCTGTTCCTTATCCAGCTCGTCTGACCTGCCTACCTAAAGCTGTCCAGCTCACTTCACCTCTGCCTTCGCCTTGGTCACATCACAAGAAACCATCTCCTGCGGTTCTGCTTTAAGACTGGATTTCTGACATCCCTTCTGGCTCCTTATCCTGCTTGCTGTTGCTCCACTTGGATCCTTGACTTCTGGCCTGGCTGATTATCCTATCTGGTTATTGAACTCTGGACTGGCTGACTACTCGATCCGGTTACTGGACTCTGGCTATGCTTTGGATATGCTTACTCTATTTACCTTTTTATTTTTATTAATAAACAAGTGTAATTTAATTGTACTTTTCCTACTGTCAGAAACCAGAACGGCACGTACGACGGGATGGAAAATACAACGTCCTATACACTGCATTACAACTTTCGGCGTGTAAATCCTTTCTGAGCATGCGCGGAACTTAGTTTGACGAACAAGCCTACACACGAGGGGACTGTTCGCTGAAACCAAGTTTCAGCGGACAGTTTTTCGGAAATTCCGAAAAACCTTGTTCAGCAAACTGTTCGCTGAAACTGTCCGCTGAAAGCCCACACACGGGCGGACTGTCCGCCGAAACACTGTTCAGCGGACAAAGTTGGGCGAACAGTCCCCGCGTGTGTACGCGGCCTCAGAGAGCCTTGGCCTCGGCTAAACCTCTATGGGAGACGCAAAACCTGTTGTCTTGAGTTACCCTGAGTTTGTGGCCTCCTTTAAAAGGGTATTTGACGTTCCCGCATGCTCTGCTTCTGCTGCCAAGTGCCTCATGTTCATCAAACAGTACGAGTACGAGAAGTGTTGGCGACTACGCCATTGAATTCTGTACTCTGGCAGCAGAGGTTGCTTGGAACAATGAGGCCCTCGTGGCTGCTTTTTCCCATGGTCTCTCGGATTCCATCAAGGATGAGATAGCAGCCCGAGATATACCCACTGAGCTGGAGAGCTTGATCTTGTTTGCCATCCTCATTGACTCCAGACTCAGGGAAAGACTTTCTCTTAAGGAGTGCTTGTGGAAGCCTCCTGTACATTTGCCTCCGAGCTTTGTAGTCCCACCCATGCCTCCCTCACCTCCCATGCCTCCTGGTACCGAGTCGGTCAGTGAAGATGAACCCATGCACCTGGGCTTCACGCGCCTCTCTGCAGATGAGAGAGCCTTTAGGAGGAGGGAGAGATTGCGCCTTTATTGTGGCCAGACAGGTCACTTTTTGAAGTCTTGTCCTACCCGTCTAGAGAACGCCCGAACCTTGAGGTCCTGTCATGGACAGACTTTAGATGGCGTTGTTTCGTCCCCAGTTATCCAGAAGGACAAGCCCCTGGTTTCGGTCACCATTTCTTGGGCTGAGTTGTCCATTGAGATACAGGCTCTAATCGACTCTGGGGCTGCAGGCCTGTTCATTGATGCTGAATTTTTTTCGTAGCACTCGATTCCGCTGCAGCTGCGTGACACTCCACTTGCCATTGAGGCTCTTGACGGGAGATCTTTACAGCCTGCCCATGTGACTTATGAGACGGTTCCATTGTCCATGGCCGTAGGGGCTCTTCACCATGAGATAAAACAATTCCAAGTTATGTCCTCACCCAGGTTTCCGCTGGTTATTGGTTATCTTTGGTTACAGAGGCACAACCCCTCTTTTGATTAGCTCCGTGCTGAGGTTCTCTCCTGGTCACCACAATGCAGTGAGACATGCTTCCTGAAGGTATCCAAGGTCCTGTGCACCTCTTCACTCCCTTCTCTGCCGGAGGAGTACCGGGATTTTAGCGATGTCTTTGATAAACGTCAAGCCGGTAGTTTTCCTCCACACCGGTCTTATGATTGCGCAATTGACCTTCAACCTGGTGCCATACCTCCTCGTGGCCGGGTTTACCCTTTGTCAGTCTTGGAGGATAAGGCCATGGAGGAGTATGTTGTTGACGCACTTTCTCGAGGTTCCATCCGCAAATCTTCACCTCCTGCTGGTGCTGGTTTCTTCTTTGTGAATAAGAAGAGCGGTGAACTGAGACCTTGTATAGATTAGGGGTCTCAATCGTGTCACGATTAAGAATGCCTACCCGATTCCATTGATTACAGAGTTATTTGACCGCCTCAAGGGAGCAACGGTTTTCATGAAGCTTGACTTGAGAGGGGCATACAATCTTGTGCTCATTAAGGAGGGCGACGAGTGGAAAACTGTGTTTAATACCAGAACAGGCCATTATGAATACCTGGTGATGCCTTTTGGCCTTTGTAACGCCCCGGCAGTTTTCCAGGAATTTATTAACGATGTCCTCCGAGATTTGTTGCAGTTATGTGTGGTGGTTTATCTCGATGATATCCTCATATTTTCCAAGTCCCTGGAGAGCCACCACACAGATGTCTGTTGTGTGCTTCAGAAACTAAGAGAGAACAATCTCTACAGAAAACTGGAGAAGTGCGAGTTGCATCGTGAACAGGTTCCATTCCTGGACTATGTCATTTCCACTGCTAGTTTTTCGATGGATCCAGAGAAACTTTCGGCAGTCCTACAGTGGCCTCGACCCGTGGGTTTACGTCCTCTGCAGCATTTCCTGGGTTTCGCCAACTACTATCGGAAGTTTATTCGTAACTTCTCGTCTCTGGTCAAGCCCCTGACTTCTATGACCAGAAAGGACGGTAACCCACAGAGTTGGTCTCCGGAGTCCATTAAGGCCTTTGAGACTCTCAAGGCTGTCTTTGTTTCTGCTCCTGTGTTTGGCACATCCTGATCCTACGTTGCCTTTTATCCTAGAAGTTGATGCTTCTGAGAGTGGAGTTGGTGCCCTTCTGTCTCAACGTCCTAACTCTGAGAGTGCTATGCATCCGTGTGGCAACTTTTCCAAGAAATTGTCACCTGCTGAGTGCAATTATGAGATTGGTGACAGAGAGCTGTTGGCGATCATTTAAGCTCTGAAAGAATGGAGACATCTCCTTGAAGGTACCACTGGGCCTGTTCTTATTCTTACTGACCATAAGAATCTTACATTCTTGTCTGAGGCTAAGCAACTCTTTCCCAGAAGAGTGAGATGGGCTCTTTTCTTGTCGAGTTTTAATTACATTGTCTCATTCTTACCCGGTACTAAGAATGTAAGGGCTGATGCCTTGTCACGACAATTTTCCACTTCCAAGTCAGAGTCAGTTCCGGTTCCTATGATTCCTCCTGATCGTATCTTGGCTACGGTTCGCACCAGTCTTACTTCTCCTTTGGGTGACAAAATTCTTGCTGCTCAGGTCATGCTCCTCCTGAGAAACCTTGTGACCTCTGCTTTGTCCCAGAGAGTCTCCGTACTGCTGTGCTCCAGACTTACCATTCTCCCAAGGCAGCTGGCCATCCTGGGAAGAATCAACTCATTTTGGCCATTTCCCAACAATTCTGGTGGCCTAGTCTACGGGCTGATGTTACTGCCTTCTTAGCTGCCTGTCCCGTGTGTGCTCAGAGTAAGAAGACTCCACGACACCTTCCAGTGGGCCTCCTACAACCAATACCCAGTGGAGAGAGGTCCTGGACTCACCTGTCAATGGATTTCATTGTGGAGTTGCTCAACTCCCAAGGCAACACTGTTATCCTTATGGTGGTTGACCGGTTCTCAAAGATGTGTCATTGTATTCCACTTAAAAAGTTGCCTACCTCTAAGGAACTGGCTTCCATTTTTGCTCGGGAGATTTTTCACTTACATGGGCTACCCAAGGTGATTGTCTCGGACAGGGGCAGTCAGTTTGTCTCCCGGTTCTGGCAAGCCTTTTCTGCACAGTTGTGAATCCAGCTTGCGTTCTCTTCTGCATATCACCCGCAGTCTAATGGGGCTGCAGAGCGAGTCAATCAGTCCTTGGAGCAATTCCTACGTTGCTATATTTCTGACCACCATAACAACTGGTCAGACCTATTACCATGGGCAGAGTTTTCTCACAACAGTGCCTTGAATTCTGCCTCCCGATTGTCTCCACTTATGGCGAATTATGGTTTTCAACCTTCCATGTTGCCTGACTTGTTTGTTCCGCAGAGTATTCCTGCGTTAAAGGAGCATCTCCGTGGTCTTCGTTCCACTTGGATACAAGTCTAGGGGGCTTTGTGTCATGCTAATGATAGGTACAGACTCCATGCTGACCGCAGACACCTGCCTGTGCCTTCCTACCAGGTTGAGGACAGGGTCTGGCTGTCATCTCGCAAACTCCGGCTTCGTGTTCCCTCACTGAAGTTTGCACCTCGGTTTATTGGGCCTTTCCGTATCCTTCGCAGGATTAACCCAGTGGCTTACGAGTTGGACCTTCCTCCTAGTATGCGCATCGCAAATGTGTTTCATGTCTCCTTATTGAAATCGTTGGTCTGTAACTGATTTACCACCTCAGTGTCACGTCCTCACTCTATTCAGGTTGAGAACCATGAGGAGTATGAGGTACAATCCATTGTTGACTCCCGTAGGTTCCGTGGGAACATACAGTACCTGGTACATTGGAAGGGTTATGGTCCGGAGGAATGCTCCTGGGTTTCATCCTCGGATGTACATGGCCCTGTCCTCCTCCGCGAGTTCCATAGACTTTTCCCCTCAAGCATGGTGGCCCTCCGAGGGAGAGGGATCATTGAGGAGGGGGTACTGTCAGGGCTGGCTTAGCCCTTCCTTCTCTGGGCTGGCTGCTCAGCTGTCAGCTAATTGCCAGCTCTCATCTCTCTCCACAGTTACCAACTGTTCCTTATCCAGCTCATCTGACCTGCCTACTTGAAAGCTGTCCAGCTCCCTTCACCTCTGCCTTCGCCTTGATCACATCACAAGAAACCATCTCCTGTGGTTCTGTTTTAAGACTGGATTGCTGACATACCTTCTGGCTCCTTATCCTGCTTGCTGTTGCTCCACTTGGATCCCTGACTTCTGGCCTGGCTGATTACCCGATCTGGTTATTTTTTTTTGAAAAAAAGAACGTTTATTGAGCATACAAAATACATAGGATAACAGTAACACATATGGGGTGCAACATACACCAAATATACGGATATAAAACAGCTGCTAACAATACCACAGGCTGAAAAACACAAGGAGGGGGGGGTTCTTTGTTTACAGATTGCACGTTACATAAAAAAAACCAAGGGGCAATATAGTGTGTTCAGATATGGGGGGAAAAGAGGAACTCAGAGGTTGGGAATCATATGCCGAGCCATAGTACATTCTACTCAAAGTAATTTGCAGAGAGGAGCAGGAAATCATTATTATGAGGGCGGGGAGCCCAACTACAACCATGGTGACAGCCGGACTCGCCGGGCTGAACCCGGATAGGTGTAAAGAGGCGTGCAGACCACAGACTACACTAGTCGGTACATGTATCTGAATCCCCCATCCATTTATCCCACAGCTTGGCAAACTTGCTCGGGCAGCCTCTATGCATATATAGCAGTTTTTTATAGGGGAGAGTGGCATTAACAGCCGCCTTCCATTGTCGGGCGGTGGGGGGCGCAGAGCGCAACCAGGTGCGGGCTATCTGCAGTCTGGCTAGGTATAGGGTCTCCTGTAGAAAAGCAGTCGGGATCCTTGCCTCCTCGGATACGAGGAGAATCCCCAGCAAACATTGGCGGGGGCATAGCGTCAGAGGGGAGCCCATTTGGTCATGAAGGAAGTCAACAATTTGCTTCCAGTAAACCTGCAACTCAGGACAGGACCAAAGGAGATGGTAGAACGTGGCCTGAGGATCACCACATTTAGGACATGCTGGATCATAGCCAGGTCTAAACTTGGACAGCCGCCCAGGGGTCAGGTATGACCTATGTAGCATATAGAGGTGTGTAAGTCTGTCAGAAAGTTTCGGGGAGACCAGCTTAGGGGTGTCAAGTGCAGTTTCCCAGTCCGCGTCTTCGATAACCCCCACGTCGGCCTCCCATCTAGCCTTAAGTCGGTAGGCGCGGGCAGTCGCCCCAGGCGTGAGCAGGTTGGTGTAAAAAAAAGAAATCAGTTTCTTAGGGTCATCACCTAGCACGGCTGTTGCTATCGGAGGTGTTTCAAGCCTGGGGATATGGGAGCCAAACTGAGAGCTAAGGGCATGGCGGAGTTGAAGATACCTAAAAAACATTCTATTAGGGAGGTTGAAGTCAGTTCTGAGGGCCTGGAAGGGTCTGACAGAGCCATTGGTAATAACCTGAGACAGAAAAATAACGCCCCCGGCTAGCCACACAGAGCGGTCGGGGATCATAGAGAGTTCGGGAAGTAGGGGATTGTCCCAGAGGGGGGTGTGGGAGTGAAACCTAGGGGCCCCAGTAATGGACGTGGCCTGCTGCCAAATCAAACAGTGGTGGGACAACATGTCTCTCATCGGGACGGAAGGTCCCCCGGAGCCACGCATAAGGAGACGGAGCGGGTGTACGACCAGAGTGTAGTGTGGGGAGCATACCAGTGAGGCATAGCGATCTTTGTCAGTCTGATTGAAATAGTAGAAATGGGACAGTTGAGCGGCCAGATAATAGTAGTGCAGGTCTGGTAGGGCGGTGCCGCCCAGGTGGGTAGGACATTTCAGAACACTCCATGAGAGCTTGTGTCGAGACGAACCCCAAACAAACGTGTTTAAGATGGCCTCCAAGGATTTGAAGGTTCTGAGAGGGATGCGCAGGGGAGCATGCCAAAACACATAGAGCAGCTTGGGGAGGAGAATCATTTTGACCAAGTTTACACGGCCCATCACCCCAAGGGGGAGACGGGACCAAATCTGGGTTTTTTGCTTGAGCAGGGTGAATAAGGGTTCCACATTTAAAAGGGTGTAGTCAGTCAGCAATCGTGAACATTGCACTCCCAAATATTTCACCTGACTTGCCCTGACCAAGGGCATTGCCGCCTGATCAGCGGACGGGGCACCCAAGTCTAAAGGGAGAATCTGGGACTTGGACCCGATCTGGTTATTGAACTCTGGACTGGCTGACTACTCGCTCCGGTTACTGGACTCTGGCTATGCTTTGGATATGCTTACTCTATTTACCTTTTTATTTTTATTAATAAACAAGTGTGATTTAATTGTACTTCTGTCTCGGTCTGATTCATGGTTTCTGATAGATTTGCTCTCAAAAACACGTACAGCCCTCACATTAAATTTTAAATGAAATAGGCGCAGTTTCCGTAGGGGGCTACACTGGGATCCCATGGGGTAGAGAGACTCTTGATTTCTAAAAACATTGTCCGTATCCTCTCCTCCCTGTATCTCTGAATATCATGTGAGGGAACTGATGGCGGTACTAGACTGTATGCTAGATGAAAGGAGGACCTGCCTGCCCTTGCTGACGATGATTGGGAAGAGGGGGTCCAACAGTACATTCCCCTAATGGTCTCAGCGAAATACAGATACATCCAACTTAAATTTCTCCACAGGGCCTACTATACGCCACAGAGGCTCTCTAGAATCTACCCGTCTCAATCGGATAGATGCCCCAAATGTAACACTGAGTTGGGCAACTTTCTACATGTGGTTTGGTCCTGCCCTGTTATACAACAATTCTGGTCGCAAGTAGTGGACACAATTAACTTAGTAGGCCATCTACAGATGGGGATGAACCCAATTACTCTCCTCTTGGGAGTCTGCGATAACATCACACCCAGCACTCATAAGAGGTTATTCGTGTTCTACGCTTCATTCTACACTAGGAAATCTATCCTAAATCTATCCTAATTAATAAACAGCCTGACCCCCCCACAATCTCCCAATGGAAAGCCTTAGTGAACTCCACACTTCCACTCTACAAGCTTACCTACATAAACCGCAAATGCCCAAAGAAATTTTGGAAGGTATGGGGTGCATGGATTAAGCAATAGCGTCCTGTGCAATGGGGTGATGCTCCTGGTGGTTTCTCCCCCCTTCTGCTCTGTGTCTCCCCCCCCTATAGTTTGGTTAGATGAATGTTGGGAAGGATCCGTCCACAAACTTTATACACAGGAATATAACTGAGTGAATAATAACACTACGGAACACTGTAAGCAATGAAGACTTTATTTAAATGATATAATCATTTTTGTTATACGATTCATGCACAATCTTGTACAAGGTATTTTCCGTTTATAGCTATGGCATTACCCACTATACCTTTGCTGTATAATATGCACAACCGCAGAATGTTTTACTGTATGTATAAAAATTTCTCCATTTGGAGGCAAATAAAAACTTTACTGTTAAATTTTTTAAATTAACCATTTGTCCACTGGGTACTTAAACACCCTTAATAACCAGACCAATTTTCAGCTTTCGGTGCTCTCGCATTTTGAATGACAATTACTCAGTCATGCAACACTGTACCCATATGAAATTTTTGTCCTTTTTTTTCACACAAATAGAGCTTTCTTTTGGTGGTATTTAATCACCGCTGGGTTTTATAAAAGAAAAAAGTGCTATAAATGAAAAAAGACAGAAAATTCTGTAAAAAAATTATTTTTTCTTTGTTTCTGTTATAAAATTTAGCAGATTAGTAATTTTTCTTCATAAATTTTGGCCAAAATGTATACAACTGCATATCTTTGGTAAAAATAAGTACAAATTGATGGATATTATTTAGTCTTTGTGAAAGTTATACACAATACCACAAGCTATGGTGCCAATATCTGAAAATTGATCACACCTGAAGGACTGGTGGCCTATTTCAATTCTTGAGACCCTAACATGCCATAAAAATACAAATACTCCCCAAATGACCCCTTTTTGGAAAGAAGACATTCCAAGGTATTTAGTAAGAGGCATGATGAGTTTTTTGAAGTTGTCATTTTTTCCCACAATTCTTTGCAAAATCAAGATTTGTTTTCCATTTTCTTGTCACAAAATTGTCATACTATCAGTTTATTTCTCACACACAGCACATGCATACCCCAAATTACACCCCAAAACACATTCTGCTATTACTCCCGAGTACGGCGATACCACATATGTGAGACTTTTACACAGCGTTGCCACATACAGAGGCCCAACATGCAAGGAGCACCTTCAGGCGTTCTGGAGCACCCAGGACAATTCTGACATTTCTCTCCTACATGTAAAAATCATCATTTATTTGCTAGAAAATTACATAGAACCCCAAAACATTATATATGTTTTTTATCAAAGATCGTAGAGAATACAATGGTGGTTGTTGCAACTTTTTATCTCGCACTGTAAGTAGCCTTCACTACTAAGTATTGATCGATTCATGATAGTTTCACTATTATTTATCTAAATATTTATTTATTCACCTTTACCTAATTTGAGTGAACCGTACAGTTTCATTGCATTTATTAACCAGCAGGCTGGAAAATTTACATTCACTTTGCATTTACTAATTAATAAGGACATACCACTAGCACTTTATTATTATTTATTGATTTTACTATAGATTTTACTATACAGTCCATTAAGGTTTCTTGCTGTTTTTCAAAATTTTTTAAAATATTAGCCAGCAAGCTGGAAAATTTGTACAATTTTATTTATATTTTTATTTATATTGGACTTACGTATGCGTTCGCTTCTGCATGCGAGCACATGTTTGACATTTGACATTTTTTCCCCAAAAATCAATTTTTTGATCACTTTTATTCCTATTACAAGGAATGTAAGCAATTGTAAAAAGCTGGGTATTGCAGGGTATCTCCAAGTATGGCTGGGTATGGCAATTTATGGCAGAGTATTGGCAGGGTATTGCAGAGTATTGGCGGGTATTGCAGAGTATTACAGAGTATTGGCGGGTATTGCAGAGTTTTGGCGGGTATTGCAGAGTATTTGCAGGTATTTCAGAGTATTGCAGGGCATTGCAGGGTATTGGCGGGTATTGCAGAGTATTGCAGAGTATTTGCGGGTATTGCAGAGTATTGGTAGGTATTGCAGAGTATTGGAAGGGTATTGCAGAGTATTGGCAGGTATTGCAGAGTATTGGCGGGTATTGCAGAGCATTGGCAGGTATTGCAGAGTATTGGCAGGGTATTGCAGGGTATTGGCAGGGAATCGAGGGGTTCATTTTCGGTGAGCAGCACTGTGGGCACTGCAGATGAAGCCCACAGCGCTGCTGACACCGATCTCTTCCCCCTCCGATGTACCGATCGGAGCGATCACGTGGTAAACGGCCGCGATGAGCCGTGATCCGTGATGCTCCGGGTCTTGCGGACCCCATGGTCACAGATGCTCTTGAGTGTGCGCCACCAGGGGGCGTGCGAGAGCGGAATTCTGGGAGGACATTATATAATGGCCTCTCAGAGTTAAGCAACTGCCCTGTAGCCATTATTCGGCTATGGGGCGGTTGTTAAGTGGTTAAATATATATGTATAAATAAATAAGTTAACAAAAATTGTTAAATCTTTTCAGGTGTGCCGGGAAATTTTTTAGCTCTTTTTGGTTCGGCGCTAGACAACAAAGTTTGAGAAACACTGCTCTATGCAGTCTGATTAATAAAGATGTTTAAAGTATATCTGAGCCCTCACCTTGTAAAACAACCCATTTAGTTCAATATAAAAATGAAAGGCAAAACATTTGTGTGTGTATGTTTACTGTATGCACTATATACAGTATACTGTATATCCTTATAAATACTTATTTTCCTTTTTTTTGTTACCACATAATTTCAGTTCTCAGCTGCATAAGGGCTTGGAGAGGAGGGGGTGGAGAAACAGCAGGACACTGATCCTTCCGGAGAATGACTGTGCAGGGGGGGATCATTGGAGGACAAGAAAGCTGTTGTCCCAGCTAAGCCATAATGGATGTGCTCTCATGCTTAGCATGGTCAGTTTGACATAGGAAAGAAGAGGCAGGGACACCAGGGATTTCAAACAAAGGAATAAATACAAAGAGAACAGGATACTTTTTAACACAAGTACATTGTACATCAGGCACATATCAGGAATATGAAATGTTGGGGTAACATATTCTTTCGGTGCATCTTTAAAAGTGACTTGTGCCCATTTTTATTTTTACCCGGAGAAAAGAACCAATCTTGAGATGAATGTTCTTGAGTTCTTATTGGCAGGTAAGTGTGGCCTGTTATTCTGCTGGATGTCAATTCATATGGAATCCATGAATAATTACATTACAGTAATATTAGGTTGTATGTAGTTTATTGGAGAGCTTCACAAGAGATCAGTGTTATCATTCACTAAGCACTTGGCTTCATAGACCCAAAAAGTCCTATTTTAACCACTTGTTTACTGGGCACTTAAACCCCCCTCAGTCCCAGACCAATTTTCAGCTTTCAGCGCTGATGCACTTTGAATGACAATTGCGCGGGCATACAACACTGTACCCAAATGAAATTTTTATCATTTTTTTCCCACAAATAGAGCTTTCTTTTGGTGGTATTTAGTTACAGCTCGGAGTTTTATTTTTTGCTAAACAAACAAAAAAAGATGCAAAAAAAAAAAATATCATGTTTAATAGTTTGTTATAAAATTTTGCAAACGGGTCATTTTTCTCCTTCATTGAAGTGCGCTGATGAGGCGGCACTGATAGGCTGCACTGGTGGGCACTGATGGGCTGCATTGGTGGGCACTGATAGGCTGCATTGGTGGGCACTGATAGGCTGCACTGGTGGGCACTGATAGGCATAGTTAAGGCGGCACTAATAGGCACAGATAAGGCGGCACCGATGGGCACAGATAAGGCGGCACTGATGGGCAAAGATGGGCATGGATGGGTGGCACGGATGGGTGGCACAGATGGGTGGCACAGATGGGTGGCACGGATGGGCACTGATAGGTACCACTGATAGATGGGACTGATGGGCACTGATAGGTGGCACTGATAGGTGGCTCTGATAGGTGGCACTGCTGGGCACTGATGGGCGGCACTGCTGGACACTGGTAGATGACACTGATGGGCACGGATGTGGCACTGGGGTGCAGCACCTTTGAGGCAGATTGTGGGCACTGCTGGTTGGCACTGCTGGGTGGCACTGTGGGTGGCACTGCTGGGTGGCACTGCTGGGTGGCACTGTGGGCACTGTTGGGTGGCACTATGGGCACTGCTGGGTGGCACTGACGGGGGGCACTTACTTTTAATACATGTGGCACTGCAGGGGGCAGGTGGGCACTGGCAGGGGGCAGGTGGGCACTAGCAGGGCTGGCCGTGATCGGCTTTTTTTTTTTCTCCTCGCGCTATCAGCACGAGAAGGAATAATAGCCGATTACCGGCTCCGTTATATCACATGATCAGCTGTCATTGGCTGACAGCTGATCACGTGATAAGGGGTCGGGATCGACCCCTTGCACGGATCGGTGATCAGGCGAGTCTCATGGACTCGCCGATCACAGAGCGCGCCGCGCGCCCCTCAGGGGGCGCGCAGGCCGCTCGTGCACGGGACGACGTCAATAGACGTAGTCCCGGAAAAGGAGATCCGCGCTGTAGCCATCATTTGGCTATAGCGCGGATCTCAATTGGTTAAAGAGGAAGTAAAGGTTTTTTTTTTTTTAAATGCAACCTGCAAGGCAAAGGCATAATGAGCTAGTATGCATAGCATACTAGCTCATTATGAATAACTTACCTGAGAACGAAGCCCCCGAAGCGGTCCTCCTTCTTCATCTTCGCCGCTTCCATGTATCCCGGAGTGACTTCCGGGTCTCGCTGCTCAGGCGCTGTGATTCGCCGGAGCCGCGATGACGTCACTCCCGCGCATGAGCACGGGAGCCGACACGAGCGGCATGCGTAGACAGTGGTGCCTGTCTTTTTGGAAATATTAGGAGATATTTCTTGGACCTACAGGTAAGCCTTAATCTAAGCTTACCTGTAGGTCAAAGTGGTTTGTAAGGGTTTACAACCACTTTAATTGATATTTTGACAAACATTGAGCTAGCTCGCTGACCCCCTCTTGACTTTTTTTGTTTTGGATAGAATGGGAAAATATTAGATTTGACTCCTTTAATTCAGACAGAATTCTCCGTAATGGTAACACATGGGTTCTTCACTCAACAAAAAAAAAAAAAAGTAACTTAACTTCTCATTCTGACCCATATTTTTATTTTTTGCACACATGTTAAATGCACAGTTTAGGCCTGAAGATGACTGTCCATGCCTCAAGTAGATAAGGACTTCTCACCTTCGTCCGACTTTCCTTATCTGTATTCTTGTTCTGGGTAAGTAGCTCAGAAAGCTTTGAAGGCAACATTGATTATGGCCCACGAACCAAGCAAAGGTCTGAACGGAGGCAGATGTATTCTCCACAAGCTCTGATTGTGGTTGCAGAGATTCATTGGGTTCCAGCAAAATATACAGATATACTGTAAGTAGATTTAACTACATTATTCTCCTTTCCTAATCCCAAAAGAAAGTGCTAACTACTGCACCATGAGATTATGACCCCCTTCTCTTGCATTTTCTCTCTTTCTTTTGGAAATGCACAGAACATGTCGGTGCCTTGTAGCATATACAAGAAAGTAGGTAATCTCAGTAGCTGAGAGATTTAGTTGCCAGCGTAGCCCTTGACTAACGTTTCTGTCTTCAAGAGCTTAGACAGCTGAAGAATCTTCAGCATCCAGCACACCTCCAAGAGTGTCGGAGGCCTGGTCTCAGCCAACTATGCAAGTTAAATAGGAGTCTTCATATGCAGTATATTTTGTAAAGCATGCAAAGGACCTGATTTTTTTTTAATTTTCACTATAATTCATTAGCAAAGAAAATATTTTGCCTATCATCTAGCATAAACTACACCACATCCCCATTGAGAATTATTGAAAAAATGATAGAAGGTAAATGGGATTTTTAAGGTGCCAAATTAGAACAAAATTATTTTATAAAAATGTAAATGTATTCAAAAAATAAAAACAGGCCATACAATGAGTAAATGTCGATAATACAGTACTAATACATGTGCTAACAAATTTTTTAACTAATATTGATGTTTTTATAAACACATATTATTTCCAGTACCTACGCTTTCTTCAGAGCCTCTAGACTTCTCCCAGACCAAGATTGGGCTTAACAAATGAAATCGCTCATTTCCTAAAGCCTACAGTCACTGCAATTGTCCTGGAGGACAATTAAGACCGCAATACATTGAGAAAGGGTGCTCCAATTTTTCATCATTCTTATATGTTTCTACACCTATCCGACTGCATGGGCCTAGGTCCATACTCCTATTGTTTGAAATGTGGACATTTGGATGCAGATATGTACCATGCTTGTCCTAAGATCAAACTATTTTGTACAGCTGTGGTGTGATATCCTACCTTCACGTCTAGTCAACTACTTGCCCTTAGCACCATTCTTTGTATAAGCAAGCAACCGTAATTGTGTTTTCTTAGTCAAATTGTGTGGCCTTTATTTCGTCATTTGCCCCATGAGTGTATACTTACATCATTTCTCTTGGCTAAATGTTGTGGACTTACAAATGTCATGTGCAATCTCACTTACTGAATTAAAAAATAATGTTGGCCTTCACATCACTACTGTATTTTGGGGAATAATTTAGTTTATGTCATAGTGAAATTTACCAGAATATGAGAGGTATTCCATTTTAAACCCTTGCAATCCCTATATTCTTGTTCCTCAGCACAAAGCCTTTTCTCACTCGTGTCTGACAAAAGTGAGTAGAGGACAGCCGATCGTCTGCTCTCCTGACAGAGGGGGGTCCCCCTTGGATGCCCACCCAGGACCACCAGGGATATCGCCAGGACCATCAGGGAAGCTGATTATGGATGACCACAAGGTATGCCACCCTGGACCACCAGGGATGTCAGTTAGTGCCCAGACATGATGCCAATCAGTGCCCATCAGCAATGCCTGCCAGTGCCATCAGTGATGCCTGTCAATGCCATCTATCTGTGTCCATCAGTGCCACCTATCAGTGCCCATCAGTACCGCCTATCAGTGCCCATCAGTGCTGCCTATCAGTGCCACCTGTCAGTGCCCATCATTAGTGCTCATCAGTGCCACCTCATAGTTACATATTTAGTCAGGTTGAAAAAAGACAGGTGTCCATCCAATTCAACCACATTGGTGCCACCTCTTCCATGCCCATCAGTGCCACCTTCCCAGTGCCCATCAGTGTAGCCTCATCAGTGCCTATCAGTGAAGGAGAAAACGTACTTATTTACAACATTTTATAACAGAAACAAAGATTAGCAATATAAACAACATTTTAGGTCTTTTTTTATTTGTTTAGCAAAAAAAAAAAAAAAAAAACGCAGAGGTAATCAAACAATACAAAAGGAAGCTCTATGTGTGGGAGCAAAATTATTAAAATTTTGTTTGGGTACAGTGTAGCATGACCGCGCAATTGTCATTTAAAAAGTGACAGAGCTGAAAGCTGAAAATTGGCCTGGGCAGGAAGGGTGGAAAGTGCCTGGCATTGAAGTGGTTAAGCATCTTAGTTATCAGTAACCTCTGGCCCTGAAAGTTTGTGAAATTGACCCCAAAATTAAGTGTAATTAAAGAGGCGTTCCACCTGCCCCCTTTAAAAATTAAAAGCCAGGAGCTACACATACTACAGCTGCTGACTTTTAATAAAAGAACACTTACCTGTTCTGGAGTCCAGCGATGTCGGCACCACAGCCGATGTTTACATTGGCTGGTCGGGTGCTGCCACCGCCATTGCTTGTAAGGGAACCCGGCAGTGAAGCCTTTTCGGCTTCACGGCCGGGTCCCTACTGTGCATGTGCGAAATACACTGCACTCTCTCACTGTCCCGGAAAAGAGGGGAAAGGAGGAGGAGAGGGCCGAGCTGCTGACGTACTTCAATGCTCCCCGGTCTATGGTTGTAAAAAACAAGTACCCCCCCCCCCCAAAAGGTGCCAAATGTGGCACTGGAGGGAGGAGGAATCAGATAAGCGAAAGATCCACTTTTGGGTGGAACTCCACTTTAAATGCATTTATTAAATATATACGTTCAGTTGGGATAAGTTTATTTAAAATAATATCCTATTGTATATCAGCATGTAAAGTTAAGGCAGTTGTAAACCTTAAGGGCACTTTCACACTGAGGCGATGGGGCATCGGCGGTAAAGCGCCGATATTTTTAGTGACGCTTTTTTGGCACTTTAAACCCCCACTAGTGGCCAGAAAGGGGTTAAATGCACCCGCAAAGTGGCACTGCAGTGGTGCTTTGCCGGTGCTTCGGCGGCGCTGCCCATTGATTTAAATGGGCAGGGGCACTCCTAAAGCACCCCAAAGATGCGGTCCTACACCACTCCTAAAGCACCCCTAAATTTGCCGCCCTGCCATCACGAGATCGCGCCGCCGGCGGCGCACTCGCGTGCTGGTCGGGACCCCCGTGAGTCCGGTCGTGGGTCCCGTGGACTCAATCGCCGCGGGCATACCCGCGCTCGTCTCACGGGGCCGCTGAACTAGGAGATGCCGTTGTAAACAGCATCTCCCAGTTCTGCCTAGCAACAAGTGACGCTGATCTCTGCTCCATGTGATTGGATCAGAGATCAGTGTTCACTAAAAGAAAGCCCAGCCCCCAACAGTTAGTAACACGCCCCTAGGAACACTTAACCCCTACACTGCCACCCACTGGTTAACCCCCTCATTGCCAGTGTCATTTACACAGGAATCACTGCATTTGTATAGAAGTGATTGCTGTATAAATGACAATGGTCCCAAAAAAGTGTCAAAAATGTCCGATGTGTCCGCCATAATGTCGCAGTCACAATAAAAATCGCTGATCGCCGCCATTACTAGTAAAAAAAAAAATTATTAATAAAAATGCCATAAAACTATCCCCTATTTTGTAAACGCTATAACTTTTGCGCAAACCAATCAATAATCGCTTATTGCATTTTTTTTACCAAAAATATGTAGAAGAATACGTATCGGCCTAAACTGAGGGAAAAAAAATGTTTTTTTATATATTTTTGGGGATATTTATTATAACAAAAAGTAAAACAATAATGTGCTTTTTTCAAAATTGTCGCTCTATTTTTGTTTATAGCGCAAAAAATAAAAACCACAGGGGTGATCAAATACCACCAAAAGAAAGCTCTATTTGTGGGAAAAAAAGGACGTCAATTTTGTTTGGGAGCCACGTCGCACGACCGTGCAATTGTCAGTTAAAGCGACGCAGTGCCGAATTGCAAAAAGTGGTCTGGTCTTAAGCCAGCAAAATGGTCCGGTCTGTAAGTGATTAATTTGGAGCACATTATTAATAGTCTCAATTATGTTCTTCCAGTATCAATGGAGTTTTGGACATCTCCATAACATGTATATCAAATTTGCCGGGGTACCTCTACAACGAGGGCATAGGGAGGATTCTCTACGTTTCCACTTAAACAATTTCTCCGTTGTGTATAATACGATCTATGTAGGCTAAACAATTGCGTTAGCTTTTGGGAACTGGACAGCAAGACCTTTGGGCCCACGGAGATGGCCATTGACCACTGATCATCCGACAATGGTCCCAGGTCTCGTTACCATTGTACCCTGGAGGGAACATTTACAGATTCTTTAAACTTACAATGCAGTATCTCATAAAGTTTTGAAATAAGACCCTGGTTTTGATCTCTATCTTTCAACAATGATATTATTTTAGAATTGTTAAGGTTAAATTCAAAAGTGCGTGCCTGAGCCTGTAAGGCATGTCTGAGCTGCAAATACTGAAAAAACCTTTGTCTTCGAATCCAAAATTCATCAGATATTTGAGCAAATTATTTTAGACAATCATTCCAGAACAGTTGCTCCACATATCTCAGCCCCCGGGTTTGCCAAAACTCAAATCCTTCTAACTTCTGCAATGCCTCACAATTTGCATTATTCCAGATTGGAGCATAGGAGGTATAACCCGTAATGTTGGTGATATTTTTAATTTCATGCCAGACCTTAACAAAAGGTTTGCCTATCATAAATTTTTTGTAGGATTTTTGTCTCTAGTAGGGAGATACGTGTATATCCCCTACACAGAGGGGGTTATTTACAAAAGGCAAATCCACTTTGCACTGCAAGTACACTTGAAAGTGCACTGAAAGTACACTTGGAAGTGCAGTCGCTCTGTATTTAAGGGGTAGATCTGAAATGAGTGGAAGCTCTGCTGATTTTATCATCCAATCATGTGCAAGCTAAAATGCTTTTTTTTATTTTCCTTGCATGTCCCCCTTGGATCTACAGTGACTTTACTTCCAAGTACACTTTCAGGTGCAAATTGGATTTTCCTTTAGTAAATAACCCCCAGAAGCAGTAATAATCCCTGTATAAGATCGGCCTCCATCCAACCCAAAAATTGCTGCATTTGTGAGGCTAATGCCATGTACACACGGTCTGATTTTCCAACGGTCTGAAATTCCGACCGTGTGTAGGCTCCATTGGACATTTTCCATCGGAATTTCTGACAAGCAAAAGTTGAGATCTGGATCTCAAATTTTCTGATAACAAAATCTGCTCTCGCAAATTCCGATCATGTGTACACAATTCCGATGCACAAAGTTCCATGCATGCTCTGAATCAATTAGAACACAGAAGCACTCATTCTGGTAAAACTAGCGTTCGTAATGGAAAAATGGAAAGTTGTGAAAAATCTGCCGAAGAATTTTGGGGTACGGCGATCCAAGAATCAACTGAGGAAACGCTGGTCAGACGTCAAATTGAGGGAGCAGGATCGGTACAGAAGAATCAAGAAAGTGCTGCAAAAAGGTAAGTATTTTGTTGTGTGTTCCTATTCTTATTACGTTCGTGCTGCCCCATGTGCTTTTCTTTACTGTTGTACAGTTTAAAATGGCAAGTTTCAGGTTCGTGGGCACAGTAATCGTTCATAGTAAACTTCGTTCGTTCACCCACTAATACAATGTTTTTGGCAGGTTGCAGGTTAACTACATTTGGTCATGCCTATTTGTCTTAAAATAAGTTTAGTACATTGTTGTCTAGATGGGTTTGTAACTAGAATGAAATACAAACTTGATTCAGTGCAAGGAGAGGACACTCAGCAGCTGTTTACACATCTGAACGCAGGAGCACTAGTATGGGACAACAGAACAAACTTTTTAGGGTGTCCCACACAGGTTCTCCAGTGGATACTAGGGGTCTCTATATGTGTGATACTTTAACAGAAAAGGTGAGTATTCCAGCTTTTTAAAGGGAAAAAATCATGTCTTCAGCTTTGAACTCTGCCAAAACAGACAACTGTACAACACTTCCAACCAATGTTTAATATTCCTATTTCTTGCCTCAAATATCTGTGTGCTAATTATACCTTTATTTTATTCACAGAAAAGACTCAGGACATCTGAGGTCACCAGGGACCCCCAACCTCCTAAAGAAGGGGAAATCCAAAAACAGGATGTGGAGGAAGGAGAGGTTTATGAAGTGGGCGAAATAGTGACCACAACAGGTGAGTGTCTGGGACCACAGCTTCAGGTAATAGATGGATGCCTGCATATTTATAATACATGGTGTTTTTATTTTTGGTGATGTGGATGTTGTTGAAGAAGAAACACATTTCACAAGTACAACTTCACAAGTCCTCATCAGTGAGATCATGATATGCAATCACGATTTACAGAAGATCAAGGAAGAAATGAATGATGTTGAAAAAAGACTCAAAAACATCATTTATGTTTTAGGCAGAATCGAAAACACACCAACATTTATAAAAAAAAATCTATTTTTCTAACTTCTCTACAAAATTTTGAAAGCCAGTTTGGACATACTAATGTCTGATATAGCCTTTACTTTTTCAAAGTTGAACTTTGTGAGTTCCTGAGTTGCGTATTGTTTTATGGTTTTAAACATGCTTGTTTTAACATAAAAAAAAGGCTATTTGTACTGTCCAAAAAAAATTTTATTACAAAAAAATGTTAGTTTGTTCAAAAACCCTTTTCTTTGAAAAGTTTTCTACTCAACAATGTGTGGTTTCTTCTTTCAAGGCTCAATATAATTTTTTGGACTAAGTTTACACTGAAATGGGGGTTATTTACTAAAGGCAACTCCAATTTGCACTACAAGTGCACTTTCAGTGCAGTTTTAAGTGCAGTTTTGCAGGCACTTTGAGTGCAAAGTGGATTTTCCTTTAGTAAATAACTCCCACAGTGCTTTACAATTTGCCACAATCATGCCATTTTTGTGACTCACCAAAATTCATTCATGGTGCTGAAAATTATGAATATTTTTATCATTAATTGTAAGAGATGTTTAGCTAACAGATGTGCACCTGCACACAAGCATGGGCACACCAGTGTGTATTGGCATATGCGTGGGCACGCACAGACGCACGCACACAGATGCGCGCCAATGCGCACACACAGATGCATGCACACACGCACGTCTGGGCACCAAGTAAGTTTATTTAAATGGAACACTGACACATGAGCCTTGCTGAGTGGTCTTTCAGCTAGTACCTGAGTCACCTGCTACATCGGCACCCATGCCACTCTGTGTCTTTCACTTCCTGTCACCTCTACCAGGGGTGCTAGACAGGAGGGGCAAGAGAAGCCCTCTCTACAGCTCAGTCTTCACCAGGTACGTGGTACGTGACATTAATGCATTACATACATTAACAACAAAAACAAGGTGTTTGTAGAAGACCCACAACATAATAATAGTTTGCTGAAGAAGAGATTGTCACCTCATGTATCAAATAAATTACATTTACACTATTGAAGAAAATGGGCAAAAAGAAAAGCCCAATGGAGAACCTAGGAGACAGCTAAAAGAAACACAAGCAGTAAATCTAAGTAAATCTTATTTCAGTTTAACTAAAAAAATTATTTTGAAAAGGTTTCTTAAATATTGTCTGGCATATCAATGGACCCCCTACCAGCAAAGTACTCAACATACTTCTGTCTTACTTCGCGGGCGCTTTGGGGGGGCAAGCCAGGACGGCCAGCTTCAAGTGCCATCAGGGTTTCTTGTTGAAATCTGGCCTCAGGCCCAACTGAGGTAACAAAGTTCATTGAATTTCTCCTTAAAAAGTTGTGTAGAATGCAGCATGCAGCATGGTTAAGTTTATATTCCGCCATGTTGATTGCTGTAAGGAATAGGCGGAACCGGCTGGCCATTATCCCAAAAGCGTTTTCCACCA
This sequence comes from Lithobates pipiens, assembly GCF_037356315.1. Classification (NCBI taxonomy): domain Eukaryota; kingdom Metazoa; phylum Chordata; class Amphibia; order Anura; family Ranidae; genus Lithobates; species Lithobates pipiens. The sequence continues at coordinate 613,055,646 of NW_027507903.1, forward strand.
CTCTTCTGGCTATGGCCAGCCGGTAGTTAAGAACCCTCTGGTCCGGGGTGAGGGTCCTCATGGCTTCAAAATGGTCAGCTGGTCAGAACGAACTAACAGAAAGCAATGAAAAACAGAAAGGCCTCAGAAGAGCGAGCTGAAAATCAGAAACAAGCGGACAAGAACGCACTTAAAATAAAATACGTACTATAAAATACGCACTGAGAAAAACAAATGCGAAATGACTACATGCACTGAAAACCAGATACAACCCACAAACACAAACTTAAAAGCAGTAACGATCGGAAAAGCTTGAGGCTGAAAAGCGCAAATCGTCTCTCCCCTTCTCTAACATGAGATTAGCAGAAGGAGCCCAAAGGGTGGCGCACTTGGTATTGAACTCCCCTTTTCTAGTGCCGTCGTACGTGTTGTACGTCACCGTGTTCTTGACGTTCGGAATTTCCGACAAGATTTGTGTGACCGTGTGTATGCAAGACAAGTTTAAACCAACATCTGTCGGGAAAAAAAACATGGATTTTGTTGTCGGAATGTCCGATGTGTACAGGGCAAAAGAAGTAACTTTTGGGTTGTGGAATAGCAAGTACCCCCTCATCTTTAGCTAGCATTAAGCTCATTAATTTTATTTATGGATGTTTTTTCCGCCATATAAGTTCCCGAAAGAGAGATTCTACCTTTCTGAACCAGAATGTTGTTATCCAAATGGGGCAATTATGAAAATATACAGTAGCTGTGGGGCCCAAATCATTTTTATAAGATTGGCTCTGCCAATCACTGTTAATGGGAGTTTGCGCCAGCTCTGACACTTGTCCCTGAACCTAAAGCCGCGTACACACGGGTGGACTGTCTGGCCAACTTAGTCCGTCAGACAATCCGACGGACAGCCCGTCATACTTTCGAATGAACGGACTTGACCACACACACCACTTTTTGAGCGGACTAATACGGCGTACTAAGTCCGCCATACTATCCGCCCTACTTTTGAAATGAACGGACTCGCCCACACACGCGGAGGAAAGTCCGCTCATTTCGAGCGCGTCTCCAGGTAGGCGGGGCCCGCGAAGGAGACGTCGCTGACCCCGCCGCCTGGTATGGACTTAAAGGGGAACCCCAACGCCGAAAAAAATTGGCGTGGGGGTCCCCCCCAAGTCCACAACAGACCCTTGTCCGAGCACGCTACCCGGCCGGCCAGGAAAGGGGGGCGAGCGAGCGACCGTACCAGGCCGCGTGCCCTCAACATGGGGGGGTGCCTTGGGGAAGGGGGCGCGGCCCCCCCACCCCAAAGCACCTTGTCCCCATGTTGATGAGGACAAGGGCCTCTTCCCGACAACCCTGGCCGTTGGTTGTCGGGGTCTGCGGGCGGAGGGCTTATCGGAATCCGGGAGCCCCCTTTAATAAGGGGGCCCCCGGATACCGGCCCCCCACCCTATGTGAATGAGTATGGGGTACAATGTACCCCTACCCATTCACCTGTAAAATAAAAGTACCAAAAAAAACACAACACACGAGATAAAATACTTTATTGCACAGCTCCGGGGGTCTTCCGTCTTCGGGGGTCTTCTCACCAGACTCCTCCGCTATCTTCTTGTAGCTCTTTTGCTAGCGGAGGAGTCCGGCTTTCTTCCTCGCCGCCAGCCTCTTCTCCCGACTTCGGGGGTCTTGTCCCCCTCTTCGGTTCTTCTGCCGGGCCACCGCGCCTTCTTATAACTCTTTTACAGGCGGTGGCCCGGTCTTCTGTCGCCGCCGCCTTCCGTTCTTCTTCTTCTTCTTCTTCTTCTTCTTCTTCTTCTCCAGGAGATGTTGCCTCGACGCTCTCTCCGGCCGGAATGCCAGGGACACACTGCGCGGCCACTTATATAGGGACAAGGGGCGGTGTCACATGGCTTTGTCACATGGGTTGGTCACATGGGTTGATGTCACATGGGGACTATGACATCGTAAGGGGGCGGGGTCACCATGTGACACCAACCCATGTGACATAAAGCCATGTGACACCGCCCCTTGTCCCTATATAAGTGGCCGCGCAGTGCGTCCCTAGCATTCCGGCCGGAGAGATCGTCGAGACAACATCTCCTGGAGAAGAAGAAGAAGAAGAAGAAGAAGAACGGAAGGCGGCGGCGACAGAAGACCGGGCCACCGCCTGTAAAAGAGCTATAAGAAGGCGCGGTGGCCCGGCAGAAGAACCGAAGAGGGGGACAGGAAGAAAGCCGGACCCCCGAAAGAAGACCCCCGAAGACGGAAGACCCCCGGAGCTGTGCAATAAAGTATTTTATCTCGTGTGTTGTGTTTTTTTTGGTACTTTTATTTTACAGGTGAATGGGTAGGGGTACATTGTACCCCATACTCATTCACATAGGGTGGGGGGCCGGTATCCGGGGGCCCCCTTATTAAAGGGGGCTCCCGGATTCCGATAAGCCCCCCGCCCGCAGACCCCGACAACCAACGGCCAGGGTTGTCGGGAAGAGGCCCTTGTCCTCATCAACATGGGGACAAGGTGCTTTGGGGTGGGGGGGCCGCGCGGCACCCCCCATGTTGAGGGCACGCGGCCTGGTACGGCTCAGGAGGGGGGGGGCGCTCGCTCGCCCCCCTTTCCTGGCCGGCCGGGTAGCGTGCTCGGACAAGGGTCTGTTGTAGACTTGGGGGGACCCCCACGCCGATTTTTTTCGGCGTTGGGGTTCCCCTTTAAGTCCATACCAGGCGGCGGGGCCAGCGACGTCTCCTTCGCGGGCCCCGCTTACCTGGATACCCGCTCGAAATGAGCGGACTTTTCTCCGGGCGGGAAAAGTCCACTCATTTCAAAAGTACGGCGGACTGGCATACACACGAGCGGATTGTCCGCCGAAATGCGAGTACAACGGACAGTATTTCGAACATTCCGAAATACTTAGTCCGCCGTACTGCAGGCTGAAAAAGTCCGCTGAAGCCCACACACGAGCGGACTGTCCGCTGAAATGTGTTTCGGCGGACTAAGTAGGCCATACAGTCCGCCCGTGTGTACGTGGCATTAGTAATAATGGCTTGAGATTCATATCAACCCACATTCCATTGCAGGCGCTATTTTTAGTGCTATAGCGCCTCAGTGTGAAGAGTGTAAAGAGGAGTTCCAGCCTGGGGAAAAAAATGAAAAGTCAACAGCTACAAATACTGTAGCTGCTGACTTTTAATATATGGACACTTACCTGTCCAGGGAGCACACGATGTCAGCACCCTAGCCGATCTTCGGATCGGCACCTAGGTGCTGCAACTGCCATTCCTGGTAAGAGAAACCGTCCGTGAAGCCTCTCAGCTTCACGGTTGGTTCCCTACTGCACATGCACAAAGCATGCTGCACATTCTAGCTGGTCCAGTGGCGGGGGAAGGAGGAGGGGATCTGAACTTCCAAGGGATAACACCACAGCACAGTCTCCCGAAAGTAGGAAGGGTACCTGTCAAAAACAGATACCCGTTCCTCCTTCCCCTTGAAAAGTGCCAAATGTGGCACTGGATGGTGGGAGGAAGCACATAAGCGAAAGTTCCACTTTTGGGTGGAACTCCACTTTAATCACCACTGGGTTTTTTATTTTTTACTAAATTAAAAAAGTTTTTCTTAGCTTCTGTCATAAAATGTTGTAAATAAGTACATTTTCTCCTTCACTGATGTGCGCTGATGAGGTTGCACTGATGGGAACTGATAGGCTGCTCTGACGGGAACAGATGAGGCTAGACTAATGAGGTTGCACTGATGAGGCGGTACTGATATTTGGCACTGATAGGCAGCATTGATATGTGGCACTGACGGGCACTGATTTGCAGCACTGGTGGGCACTGATTAGCAGCACTGGTGGACACTTATTGATAGCACTGGTGGGCACTGTTTGTGCTGCACTGATAATCAGGACACCAATGATCAGTGTCCTGATTATCAGTGTAGATGTCTCCTGTGTGGATTTGCTGTTAGCGTGAGGAGAGGATTGCCGATAACTGGCAAATCCTGTTTACATTATGATCAGCTGTGATTGGACACAGCTGATCACGTGGTAAGGAGCCAGCGTGATTCGCACTTTACCCCAATCTGTGATCAGCTATGTCCGAAGGATCACAGATCACTGCCAATGCACCCCGCAGGCAGTGTGAGCACAGGAGGAAATCATAAGTGCAACCTCGCTCTAGCCATCCTTTGGCTATAGCGTGGTCACGAACAGATAAAAGGTATTTACCTTAACGAAGTATATTCATTAAAGTATATGTGAACCCTCACCTTGTAAAACAAGCCATTCAGTTTCAAATATTAATCAAAGGCCAAACATTTTTGTATACATATAAATAACATTATAAAAAACATTTTCCTTTTCATAAGTGATCACACCGAACGGTTCGCCCGGCGGTCGTTTCACTGCGAATTTCGGCTGTTCGCCGTCCGCCCTATCGGTGGACTATTGCCGCCGTTCGCCCGGCGGACTTCCGTGTTTACAGTGTAAAAGAACTTTGACCTATGATGACACATCCATCATGGGGTACAGGACAGCCAATTGAGACATTACAGCACATGGACACTTGGACATTCCCCCTAACTTATAAATAGACCCGATCTGGCGGCCATTTTACATTCTTTCGTATGTCACTATAGGGAGAGGTTGCTGTGTGGAGCAGGGAGAGACTGCAGTGACCCAAATCGCTAGCTATTTGGTCCACAAAAGTTATTTTCAGGACTGGTATAGGTGTTAGGTGTAGTTCAGGATATAGGTTTGAGGCACTGCTGTGCTAGTGATTGTTGCAGCAGCCTGTCTTTTGTCAGTGTAGAGAGAGGGACAGGACGCTGTGTGCAGCAGGGACAGTCAGTTTAATCATCAGCTGTTACTATTAGGTCCACAAAAGTCCTTTTCAGGACTGGTATGGTGAAGTAATACAGGATATAGTTTTGAGTGCTATTCAAGTTATTGTTCCAGCAGCCTGTGTTTTGTCAGTTTAAATAGGGACAGGCAGGAAGCTGTGTGTGGCAGTGAGGGACAGTCAGTTTAATCAGTAGCTGTTACTATTAGGTCCACAAAGGTTCTTTTCAGGACTGGTATGGTAATAGGCTTGTACATGTATAATATTCTTTCTTCCAAATATAGAAAGAATATTATACTTGACTGCTGCCCTTCTGCTGCAGTAGTCCTTTATGAGTATAGGGACTGAGGTACAGTCTGCTAATCATTCACAACCTATTAGTTCCACAAAGGTCCTTATAAGGACTGGTAAGGTATAGGGTACTACAGTACATAGGGTTGAGTGAGGTACAGTCTGCTATTCCTTAAGGACTGGTATAGGTCCACAATATATAGGGTTGAGGTGCACTACTGCTGACTGCTGCCCTATACTGCAGCAGTCCTTTATCAGTATAGGGACTGAGGTACAGTCTGCTAATCATTCACAACCTACTAGTTCCACAAAGGTCCTTATAAGGACTGGTAAGGTATAGGGTACTACGGTACATAGGGTTGAGTGAGGTAAAGTCTGCTATTCCTTAAGGACTAGTATAGGTCCACAATATATAGGGTTGAGGTGCACTACTGCTGACTGCTGCCCTTCTGCTACAGTAGTCCTTTATGAGTATAGGGACTGAGGTACAGTCTGCTAATCATTCACCACCTACTAGTTCCACAAAGGTCCTTATAAGGACTGGTAAGGTATAGGGTACTACAGTACATAGGGTTGAGTGAGGTACAGTCTGCTATTCCTTAAGGACTGGTATAGGTCCACAATATATAGGGTTGAGGTGCACTACTGCTGACTGCTGCCCTATACTGCAGCACTCCTTTATCAGTATAGGGACTGAGGTACAGTCTGCTAATCATTCACAACCTACTAGTTCCACAAAGGTGCTTATAAGGACTGGTAAGGTATAGGGTACTACAGTACATAGGGTTGAGTGAGGTACAGTCTGTTATTCCTTAAGGACTGATATAGGTCCACAATATATAGGGTTGAGGTGCACTACTGCTGACTGCTTCCCTTCTGCTGAAGTAGTCCTTTATCAGTATAGAGACTGAGGTACAGTCTGCTAATCATTCACAACCTACTAGTTCCACAAAGGTCCTTATAAGGACTGGTAAGGTATAGGGTACTACAGTATATAGGGTTGAGTGAGGTACAGTCTGCTATTCCTTAAGGACTGGTATAGGTCCACAATATATAGGGTTGAGGTGCACTACTGCTGACTGCTGCCCTTCTGCTGCAGTAGTCCTTTATCAGTATAGGGATTGAGGTACAGTCTGCTAATCATTCACAACCTACTAGTTCCACAAAGGTCCTTATAAGGACTGGTAAGGTATAGGGTACTACAGTACATAGGGTTGAGTGAGGTACAGTCTGCTATTCCTTAAGGACTGGTATAGGTCCACAATATATAGGGTTGAGGTGCACTACTGCTGACTGCTGCCCTTCTGCTGCAGCAGTCCTTTATCAGTATAGGGACTGAGGTACAGTCTGCTAATCATTCACAACCTACTAGTTCCACAAAGGTCCTTATAAGGACTGGTAAGGTATAGGGTACTACAGTACATAGGGTTGAGTGAGGTACAGTCTGCTATTCCTTAAGGACTGGTATAGGTCCACAATATATAGGGTTGAGGTGCAGTACTGCTGACTGCTGCCCTATACTGCAGCAGTCCTTTATCAGTATAGGGACTGAGAGTTTTGTCACAGGGTCATTTAAAAAATGACAGGCAGAGGAAGAGGCAGGCCCTTCCGCAGGGGTGGTAGGGGTAGGGCAGGAGCAACAGGCTTGAGCAAAGTGGGAAGTTGCAGAAGGTGCGTTCAATTACTTTAAAGGACGCACCAGACTTGGTTGAGTGGCTCACTCAGCCTTACTCTTCTGCACCCTCCTCATCCTCTCGATCTGCACCCTCTTCTTCACTCTCTGCTATGTGCACCCCGAAAGACACTACCATCAACAACACCACCACCACCACATACCTTCCGCTTGAGTCACAGGAATTATTTTCCGATCCATATCAAGACATTTCTGATGCGCAGCCACTGTTGGCATTGGATCAGGAAGAGGAGGAAGCAACAACCGTCACTCAGCAGTCTGACGACAGTACCCAGATCAGCCCAAGGAGGAGGTTGGTCCCCGGTGTTGCTGCCTACTCCGAGATCTCTACTTATAGCAGTGGGGAAGGTGACGTCGATGATGACGTGTCTAGTGATGTCCCGTGGGTGCCCACAAGAGAGGAAGAGGAGGGGAGTTCAGAGGGAGATATGGACCAGCAGATAGGGAGGAGAAGCAGGAATAACTTACATTGCACAGGAGGGACAAAGCAGACTGCTAATGTATCAGGAGCAAGTCATCGACCATGTACGGTCACATCTGGCGCTCCCAGGACGCCGGCACATGGCTCCGCAGTGTGGGCTTTTTTTAACGTGTCCGCTGCTGACAATAGCGTTGCCATCTGCAATGTTTGCAGTCAACGCATTAGTCGCTGTAAGCGCAACACTCACCTAGGGATGACCGCCTTAAGAAGGCACATGAGCAGCCATCACCGAGCCCAGTGGGAGCAACGGAACACACAAAGCCACACTCCAGGCTCTCACCGTCCAGCCTCGTCTTCTACTTCTCCTTCTCCTCTCTCCTTTTTGTACTCCACTCCACCTTCCATCACGCCAAGCTCACGTTTTTCTGCAAAAAGGCAGGCTTCCATGGGCCTTATGTTCGAGCGTAAAAAAATGATGACGCCGGATAACCCTCTTGCCCAACGGTTGACGGCTGGCTTGTCAGAAGTGATAGCCCACTAACTACTGCCATATAAACTGGTGGACTCGGAGGCCTTTCGAAAATTTGTGACCATTGGAACACCACAATGGAGGGTCCCAGGAAGGAAGTATTTCTCAAAGAAGGGCATCCCAGAGCTATATGGCCATGTTCAGTGGCAAGTGAATGTATCTCTGGCACACAGTGTCGGTCCCAAGATACATCTGACCACAGACACGTGGTCTAGCAAACACGGGCAGGGAAGGTATATCACTTTTACTGTCCACTGGGTGAACCTTCTGACGGCCGTCAAGCATGTAACCCGTGGCACCCGTGTAGATTTGGTTTTACCGCCACGGATTGCATGCAGGCCTGGCTCTTCTTCTCCTCCTCCTCCTACTCCATCCTTCTCCATCTCCTCCTCGGCTGACTCCTCCTTTTCCGCTGCTAGCGTCTTTTCCGCTGCGCCGCCCAAGCTCCCCAGAACCTATTCGACATGCCAGGTGAGACGTTGCCATGCCGTGCTGCGTCTGTTGTGCCTGGAAGCCAAGAGCCACAATGGCCCGGCACTCCTTTCAGCTTTGCGTTCACAGACAGATCAGTGGCTAACACTGCTCAATTTGACAGTTGGTAAAGTGGTGGGTGACAACGGTGCCAATCTGCTTAGCGCATTGAAACAGGGCAAAATGACGCATGTGCCATGCATGGCACACGTCTTAAACTTGGTCATGCAGCGATTCGTTGTCAAATACCCTGGGGTCCAGGACATCTTGCGGCAGGCAAGGAAAATCTCGGCCCATTTCAGAAGATCTTACACGGCCATGGCTCACCTTGCTGACATTCAGCGGCGACACAATCTGCCGGTCAGACGTCTTATTTGCAATTGCCCGACGCGATGGAACTCAACCTTCTATGTGCTTGATAGGCTGCTCCAGCAGAAACGTGCAGTTAACGTCTACCTGTATGAACTCTGCGGCAGAACAGGTTCTGGGGAGCTGGGTTTTTTTCACCACACCAGTGGCTGCTCATGCGCGACGCATGCAGACTTCTGCACCCATTTGAGGAGATCACCAAACTGGTCAGTCGCAGCCATGGCGCCATCAGTGACATGGTACCTTATGCCTTCTTTATGGAGCGTGCATTGCGTCGTGTCATTGATCAAGCTGTGGAGGAGCAGGAGCGGGAAGATGAGGAAGTCGCAATGCTGGATGAATTCCCAGGGGGGGCTACTCTATCTGAGACAAGTGAACAACAGCGGGGCGGATGAGGAGGAGCAAGAAGAGCATGCTTTAAACCTTTCTGGGATCCCTGTTGTTGTGCATGGATAGAGAGAGGAGAATGAAGAGGACGACATTATCCTGGATGATGAGCAGGAGCCTGGCCACCACACCGCTTCCAGTTTAGTGCAAATGGGGGCCTTCATGCTCCAGTGTTTTAATAGGGACCCCCGTATAAAAAGCATAAGGGTCAAGGACCAGTACTGGGTGGCAACGTACTTAGACCCCCGGTACAAACACAAAATGGCAGAAATGTTACCGCAGCCACAGAGGGCTGTCAGAATGGAGCACTTCCAGGCCTTGCTTCGAGAAATGCTGCATTCTGCTTTTGCGTGCGCTGGCAGAGGAGCAATTCCCACTCCCAGAGAAGGAGTTGCGGGTACCAATCCAACAGCGCCTGCAAGAAGAGGTCGGTTTGAAGATGTGTTGGTGACTTCGGATATGAGGTCATTCTTTCAGCCGACCCATGGACAGGTGTCATCCGGATCCAGCATCAGGGAACGCCTAGATCGTCAGGTGTCCGACTACATCGGGTTAACGGCTGATGTGGACGCTCTGAGGAGTGATGAACCCCTGGACTACTGGGTGGGCAGGCTTGACCTCTGGCCAGAGATTGCCCAATTTGCAATCGAACTGTTGGCTTGCCCCTCGTCCAGTGTCCTGTCCGAAAGGACGTTCAGCGCAGCAGGGGGGATCGTGACCGATAAGCGTACTCGCCTAGCTCACGACAGTGTTAACTACCTCACATCCCTAAGAATGAATGAGGCATGGATCTTGGAGGAATTCAACACATGTGACCAGTAGACCATGTATATGTCTATAAATGATTTTTTTAATCGAGCACACAGACCTTTTTTCTTCATTTGGCTCACTTCCTTGTCCAAAAAAAGCACACCGTACTATATGCCTGTACCCTTCTATTTGAAGAGGTTAAGCGGTGTCATATTTCTACTGGGGCTGTTTATTATGAGGGGCTCCCACCATCCCTGTGCTGTGCTGACTTCCTCCTGGGGCTGTACCTCTGCTGTGCATATTATGAGGGGCTCCCACCATCCCTGTGCTATGCTTATTATGAGGGTCTCCCACCATCCCTGTGCTATGCTCATTATGAGGGGCTCTCACCATCCCTGTGCTGTGCTGACTTCCTCCTGGGGCTGCTTATTATGAGGGGCTCCCACCATCCCTGTGTTTTGCTGACTTCCTCCTGGGGCTGCTTATTATGAGGGGCTCCCACCATCCCTGTGCTGTGCTGACTTCCTCATGGGGCTGTACCTCTGCTGTGCATATTATGAGGGGCTCCCACCATCCATGTGCTATGCTCATTATGAGGGGCTCCCACCATCCCTATGCTATGCTGACTTCCTCCTGGGGCTGCTTACGGTGCAGGTGTCAGTGCTGTATATCACGGTGCTGTTGTCAGTGCTGTATATCACGGTGCTGGTGTCAGTGCTTTATGTCACGCTGCTGATGTCAGTGCTCTCTATCACGGTGCTGGTGTCAGATCACTCTATCACGGTGCAGGTGTCATTGCTGTATGTGACGCTGCTGATGTCAGTGCTGTATATCACGGTGCTGGTGTCAGTGCTGTATATCACGGTGCTGGTGTCAGTGCTGTATGTCACGCTGCTGATGTCAGTGCTCTCTATCACGGTGCTGCTGTCAGATCACTCTATCATGGTGCAGGTGTCATTGCTGTATGTCACGCTGCTGATGTCAGTGCTCTCTATCGCGGCGCTGGTGTTAGTGCTGTATATTACGGTGCTGGTGTCAGTGCTTTATGTCATGCTGCTGATGTCAGTGCTCTCTATCACGGTGCTGGTGTCAGTGCTGTATATCACGGTGCTGGTGTCAGTGCTGTATATCACGGTGCTGGTGTGAGTGCTTTATGTCACGCTGCTGGTGTCAGATCACTCTATCATGGTGCAGGTGTCATTGCTGTATGTCACGCTGCTGGTGATCATCTCCTGCACCCTCTTCTTTGCCTACCCTGACCTTCCCTCTCCTCCATTGCCTTCATGTGCTCCACAGTCCTGAATTGTCACAACAATTTCACATATAAAAAAAGAATGCTTGTAGTTGTCGATCCCAGATTCACCTCATACATGTGTTATGTCATTGGCCATGTGGTGGGACTATGTTTGCACAGCTAGTAATTATTTTGTGGCTGCAAATTTGACCTGTAGGTTTGCAAAGTTCGCCTCCCATTGAAGACAATGGGGCCCGCCGCAAACGTTACGGTTCGCAAACTATCGGCCACGTTCGCGGTCCGCGTTCGCGATACGTCCCGTCGGAAGTTCGTCCATCACTAGTGATCACATACCCTCAGCTGCATAAGGAGCTTAGAGAGCTGAGGTAGAAGAAGCAGCAGCACACTGATCTTCTTAGTAAATGGCTGGGGGGGTGAGGCGCGTCAGCTTATGTCTGATCCATCATTGGAGTGTGGGAGCAGGGGAGGAGGCAGGCATGGCTTGCTCCTGCTCTCGGCTGCATGCTAAAAGGGGGAGCCAGTTGTCAATCTGGCAGTGGGGTTGATCCCAATAATATTGCCAGGATCCTTTCAGAGCATGGTATGACTCGCCAGTATACTGTCAGTGGGGAACAGCCCACTATTGGCTGACTCGGGGTCACGGGTAGAGAAGGACGAACTTCCAATGGGACGTTTCGGGAACGCGAACCTTGAACGCGGGCAAAAGTTTGCGAACCGCAAAGATCGCGATGGGCCCCATTGACATCAATGGCAGGTGAACCTTAAAAACCTACAGGTCATATTTTCAGCCACAAAATACTTACTAGCTGTGCACACATAGTCCCACCACATGGCCACTAACATAACACATGTATGAAGTGAATCTGGGATCGACAACTACAAGCATTCTTTTTTTATCTGTGAAATTTTGACAATTCAGGACTCAGGAGAGCATGAAGGCAATGGAGGAGAGGAAAGGTCAGGATAGGCTATGAAGAGGGTGCAGGAGATGATCACCAGCACCGTGATAGAGAGCACTGACACCAGCACCGTGATAGAGAGCACTGACCCCAGCACCGAGATAGAGAGCACTGACACCAGCACCAGCACCGTGATAGAGAGAGAGAACTGAAGAGGGGCTATGAAGAGGGTGCAGGAGATGATCACCAGCACCGTGATAGAGAGCACTGACACCAGCATCGTGATAGAGTGCACTGACACCAGCACCGTGATATAGAGCACTGACACCAGCACCGTGATATAGAGCACTGACACCAGCACCGTGATTTAGAGCACTGACACCAGCACCGTGATAGAGTGCACTGACACCAGCACCATCATAGAGTGCACTGACACCAGCACCGTGATATAGAGCACTGACACCAGCACCGTGATAGAGTGCACTGACACCAGCACCATGATAGAGAGCACTGACACCAGCACCGAGATAGAGAGCACTGACACCAGCACTGTGATATAGAGCACTGACACCAGCACTGTGATAGAGTGCACTGACACCAGCGCCGTGATAGAGTGCACTGACACCAACACCATGATATAAAGCACTGACACCAGCACCGTGATAGAGCGCACTGACACCAGCACCGTGATATAGAGCACTGACACCAGCACCGTGATAGAGTGCACTGACACCAGCACCGTGATAGAGTGCACTGACACCAGCACCATGATAGAGTGCACTGACACCAGCACCGTCATAGAGTGCACTGACACCAGCACTGTGATATAGAGCACTGACACCAGCACCGTGATAGAGTGCACTGACACCAGCACCGAGATAGAGAGCACTGACACCAGCACCGTGATATAGAGCACTGACACCAGCACTGTGATAGAGTGCACTGACCCCAGCGCTGTGATAGAGTGCACTGACACCAGCACCGTGATATAGAGCACTGACACCAGCACCGTGATAGAGAGCACTGACACCAGCCCCGAGATAGAGAGCACTGACACCAGCACCGTGATATAGAGCACTGACACCAGCACCAAGATACAGAGCACTGACACCAGCACTGTGATAGAGTGCACTGACACCAGCACCGTGATATAGAGCTCTGACACCAGCACCGAGATAGAGAGCACTGACACCAGCACCGTGATAGAGTGCACTGACACCAGCACCATGATAGAGAGCACTGACACCAGCACTGAGATAGAGAGCACTGACACCAGAACCGTGATATAGAGCTCTGACACCAGCACTGTGATATAGAGCACTGACACCAGCACCGTGATAGAGTGCACTGACACCAGCACCATGATAGAGAGCACTGACACCAGCACCAAGATAGAGAGCACTGACACCAGCACCGTGATATAGAGCACTGACACCAGCACCAAGATAGAGTGCACTGACACCAGCACCGTGATAGAGTGCACTGACACCAGCACCGCGATATAGAGCTCTGACACCAGCACCGAGATAGAGAGCACTGACACCAGCACCGTGATAGAGTGCACTGACACCAGCACCGAGATAGAGAGCACTGACACCAGCACCGAGATAGAGAGCACTGACACCAGAACTGTTATATAGAGCACTGACACCAGCACCGTGATATAGAGCACTGACACCAGCACCGAGATAGAGAGCACTGACACCAGCACCGTGATAGAGTGCACTGACACCAGCACAGAGATAGAGAGCACTGACACCAGCACCGTGATAGAGTGCACTGACACCAGCACAGAGATAGAGAGCACTGACACCAGCACCGTGATATAGAGCACTGACACCAGCACCGTGATAGAGTGCACTGACACCAGCACCATGATAGAGTGCACTGACACCAGCACCATCATAGAGTGCACTGACACCAGCACTGTGATATAGAGCTCTGACACCAGCACCGAGATAGAGAGCACTGACACCAGCACCGTGATAGAGTGCACTGACACCAGCACCGAGATAGAGAGCACTGACACCAGCACCGAGATAGAGAGCACTGACACCAGCACTGTGATATAGAGCACTGACACAAGCACCGTGATATAGAGCACTGACACCAGCACCGTGATAGAGTGCACTGACACCAGCACCATGATAGAGAGCACTGACACCAGCACCGAGATAGAGAGCACTGACACCAGCACTGTGATATAGAGCACTGACACCAGCACTGTGATAGAGTGCACTGACACCAGCGCCGTGATAGAGTGCACTGACACCAACACCATGATATAAAGCACTGACACCAGCACCGTGATAGAGCGCACTGACACCAGCACCGTGATATAGAGCACTGACACCAGCACCGTGATAGAGTGCACTGACACCAGCACCGTGATAGAGTGCACTGACACCAGCACCATGATAGAGTGCACTGACACCAGCACCGTCATAGAGTGCACTGACACCAGCACTGTGATATAGAGCACTGACACCAGCACCGTGATAGAGTGCACTGACACCAGAACCATGATAGAGAGCACTGACACCAGCACCGAGATAGAGAGCACTGACACCAGCACCGTGATATAGAGCACTGACACCAGCACTGTGATAGAGTGCACTGACCCCAGCGCTGTGATAGAGTGCACTGACAACAGCACCGTGATATAGAGCACTGACACCAGCACCGTGATAGAGAGCACTGACACCAGCACCGAGATAGAGAGCACTGACACCAGCACTGAGATAGAGAGCACTGACACCAGAACCGTGATATAGAGCTCTGACACCAGCACTGTGATATAGAGCACTGACACCAGCACCGTGATAGAGTGCACTGACACCAGCACCATGATAGAGAGCACTGACACCAGCACCAAGATAGAGAGCACTGACACCAGCACCGTGATATAGAGCACTGACACCAGCACCAAGATAGAGTGCACTGACACCAGCACCGTGATAGAGTGCACTGACACCAGCACCGTGATATAGAGCTCTGACACCAGCACCGAGATAGAGAGCACTGACACCAGCACCGTGATAGAGTGCACTGACACCAGCACCGAGATAGAGAGCACTGACACCAGCACCGAGATAGAGAGCACTGACACCAGAACTGTTATATAGAGCACTGACACCAGCACCGTGATATAGAGCACTGACACCAGCACCGAGATAGAGAGCACTGACACCAGCACCGTGATAGAGTGAACTGACACCAGCACAGAGATAGAGAGCACTGACACCAGCACCGTGATAGAGTGCACTGACACCAGCACAGAGATAGAGAGCACTGACACCAGCACTGTGATATAGAGCACTGACACCAGCACCGTGATATAGAGCACTGACACCAGCACCGAGATAGAGAGCACTGACACCAGCACCGTGATAGAGTGCACTGACACCAGCACAGAGATAGAGAGCACTGACACCAGCACCGTGATAGAGTGCACTGACACCAGCACAGAGATAGAGAGCACTGACACCAGCACCGAGATAGAGAGCACTGACACCAGCACTGTGATATAGAGCACTGACACAAGCACCGTGATATAGAGCACTGACACCAGCGCCGTGATAGAGTGCACTGACACCAACACCGTGATATAAAGCACTGACACCAGCACCGTGATAGAGTGCACTGACACCAGCACCGTGATATAGAGCACTGACACCAGCACCGTGATATAGAGCACTGACACCAGCACCGTGATAGAGTGCACTGACACCAGCACCATGATAGAGTGCACTGACAAAAGCACCGTCATAGAGTGCACTGACACCAGCACTGTGATATAGAGCACTGACACCAGCACCGTGATAGATTGCACTGACATCAGCACCATGATAGAGAGCATTGACACCAGCACCGAGATAGAGAGCACTGACACCAGCACCGTGATATAGAGTACTGACACCAGCACTGTGATAGAGTGCACTGACACCAGCGCTGTGATAGAGTGCACTGACACCAGCACTGTGATATAGAGCACTGACACCAGCACCGTGATAGAGAGCACTGACACCAGCACCGAGATAGAGAGCACTGACACCAGCACCAAGATAGAGAGCACTGACACCAGCACCAAGATAGAGAGCACTGACACCAGCACTGTGATAGAGTGCACTGACACCAGCACCGTGATATAGAGCTCTGACACCAGCACCGAGATAGAGAGCACTGACACCAGCACCGTGATAGAGTGCACTGACACCAGCACCGTGATAGAGTGCACTGACACCAGCACCGTCATAGAGTGCACTGACACCAGCACCGTGATATAGAGCACTGACACCAGCACCGTAATAGAGTGCACTGACACCAGCACCATGATAGAGAGCACTGACACCAGCACCGAGATAGAGAGCACTGACACCAGAACCGTGATATAGAGCTCTGACACCAGCACTGTGATATAGAGCACTGACACCAGCACCGTGATAGAGTGCACTGACACCAGCACCATGATAGAGTGCACTGACACCAGCACCATCATAGAGTGCACTGACACCAGCACTGTGATATAGAGCTCTGACACCAGCACCGAGATAGAGAGCACTGACACCAGCACCGTGATAGAGTGCACTGACACCAGCACCGAGATAGAGAGCACTGACACCAGCACCGAGATAGAGAGCACTGACACCAGCACTGTGATATAGAGCACTGACACAAGCACCGTGATATAGAGCACTGACACCAGCACCGTGATAGAGTGCACTGACACCAGCACCATGATAGAGAGCACTGACACCAGCACCGAGATAGAGAGCACTGACACCAGCACTGTGATATAGAGCACTGACACCAGCACTGTGATAGAGTGCACTGACACCAGCGCCGTGATAGAGTGCACTGACACCAACACCATGATATAAAGCACTGACACCAGCACCGTGATATAGAGCACTGACACCAGCACCGTGATAGAGTGCACTGACACCAGCACCGTGATAGAGTGCACTGACACCAGCACCATGATAGAGTGCACTGACACCAGCACCGTCATAGAGTGCACTGACACCAGCACTGTGATATAGAGCACTGACACCAGCACCGTGATAGAGTGCACTGACACCAGCACCATGATAGAGAGCACTGACACCAGCACCGAGATAGAGAGCACTGACACCAGCACCGTGATATAGAGCACTGACACCAGCACTGTGATAGAGTGCACTGACCCCAGCGCTGTGATAGAGTGCACTGACAACAGCACCGTGATATAGAGCACTGACACCAGCACCGTGATAGAGAGCACTGACACCAGCACCGAGATAGAGAGCACTGACACCAGCACCGTGATATAGAGCACTGACACCAGCACCAAGATAGAGAGCACTGACACCAGCACTGTGATAGAGTGCACTGACACCAGCACCGTGATATAGAGCTCTGACACCAGCACCGAGATAGAGAGCACTGACACCAGCACCGTGATAGAGTGCACTGACACCAGCACCATGATAGAGAGCACTGACACCAGCACTGAGATAGAGAGCACTGACACCAGAACTGTGATATAGAGCTCTGACACCAGCACTGTGATATAGAGCACTGACACCAGCACCGTGATAGAGTGCACTGACACCAGCACCATGATAGAGAGCACTGACACCAGCACCAAGATAGAGAGCACTGACACCAGCACCGTGATATAGAGCACTGACACCAGCACCAAGATAGAGTGCACTGACACCAGCACCGTGATAGAGTGCACTGACACCAGCACCGTGATATAGAGCTCTGACACCAGCACCGAGATAGAGAGCACTGACACCAGCACCGTGATAGAGTGCACTGACACCAGCACCGAGATAGAGAGCACTGACACCAGCACCGAGATAGAGAGCACTGACACCAGAACTGTTATATAGAGCACTGACACCAGCACCGTGATATAGAGCACTGACACCAGCACTGAGATAGAGAGCACTGACACCAGCACCGTGATAGAGTGAACTGACACCAGCACAGAGATAGAGAGCACTGACACCAGCACCGTGATAGAGTGCACTGACACCAGCACAGAGATAGAGAGCACTGACACCAGCACCGTGATATAGAGCACTGACACCAGCACCGTGATAGAGTGCACTGACACCAGCACCATGATAGAGTGCACTGACACCAGCACCGTCATAGAGTGCACTGACACCAGCACTGTGATATAGAGCTCTGACACCAGCACCGAGATAGAGAGCACTGACACCAGCACCGTGATAGAGTGCACTGACACCAGCACCGAGATAGAAAGCACTGACACCAGCACCGAGATAGAGAGCACTGACACCAGCACTGTGATATAGAGCACTGACACAAGCACCGTGATATAGAGCACTGACACCAGCGCCGTGATAGAGTGCACTGACACCAACACCGTGATATAAAGCACTGACACCAGCACCGTGATAGAGTGCACTGACACCAGCACCGTGATATAGAGCACTGACACCAGCACCGTGATATAGTGCACTGACACCAGCACCATGATAGAGTGCACTGACAAAAGCACCGTCATAGAGTGCACTGACACCAGCACTGTGATATAGAGCACTGACACCAGCACCGTGATAGATTGCACTGACATCAGCACCATGATAGAGAGCACTGACACCAGCACCGAGATAGAGAGCACTAACACCAGCACCGTGATAGAGAGCACTGACACCAGCACCGAGATAGAGAGCACTGACACCAGCACTGTGATATAGAGCACTGACACCAGCACCGTGATATAGAGCACTGACACCAGCACCGAGATAGAGAGCACTGACACCAGCACCGTGATAGAGTGCACTGACACCAGCACAGAGATAGAGAGCACTGACACCAGCACCGTGATAGAGTGCACTGACACCAGCACAGAGATAGAGAGCACTGACACCAGCACCGAGATAGAGAGCACTGACACCAGCACTGTGATATAGAGCACTGACACAAGCACCGTGATATAGAGCACTGACACCAGCGCCGTGATAGAGTGCACTGACACCAACACCGTGATATAAAGCACTGACACCAGCACCGTGATAGAGTGCACTGACACCAGCACCGTGATATAGAGCACTGACACCAGCACCGTGATATAGAGCACTGACACCAGCACCGTGATAGAGTGCACTGACACCAGCACCATGATAGAGTGCACTGACAAAAGCACCGTCATAGAGTGCACTGACACCAGCACTGTGATATAGAGCACTGACACCAGCACCGTGATAGATTGCACTGACATCAGCACCATGATAGAGAGCATTGACACCAGCACCGAGATAGAGAGCACTGACACCAGCACCGTGATATAGAGTACTGACACCAGCACTGTGATAGAGTGCACTGACACCAGCGCTGTGATAGAGTGCACTGACACCAGCACTGTGATATAGAGCACTGACACCAGCACCGTGATATAGAGCACTGACACCAGCACCGAGATAGAGAGCACTGACACCAGCACCAAGATAGAGAGCACTGACACCAGCACCAAGATAGAGAGCACTGACACCAGCACTGTGATAGAGTGCACTGACACCAGCACCGTGATATAGAGCTCTGACACCAGCACCGAGATAGAGAGCACTGACACCAGCACCGTGATAGAGTGCACTGACACCAGCACCGTGATAGAGTGCACTGACACCAGCACCGTCATAGAGTGCACTGACACCAGCACCGTGATATAGAGCACTGACACCAGCACCGTAATAGAGTGCACTGACACCAGCACCATGATAGAGAGCACTGACACCAGCACCGAGATAGAGAGCACTGACACCAGAACCGTGATATAGAGCTCTGACACCAGCACTGTGATATAGAGCACTGACACCAGCACCGTGATAGAGTGCACTGACACCAGCACCGTGATAGAGTGCACTGACACCAGCACCATGATAGAGAGCACTGACACCAGCACCGAGATAGAAAGCACTGACACCAGCACCGTGATATAGAGCACTGACACCAGCACCAAGATAGAGAGCACTGACACCAGCACCGTGATAGAGTGCACTGACACCAGCACCGTGATATAGAGCTCTGACACCAGCACCGAGATAGAGAGCACTGACACCAGCACCGTGATAGAGTGCACTGACACCAGCACCGAGATAGAGAGCACTGACACCAGCACTGTGATATAGAGCACTGACACCAGCACCGTGATATAGAGCTCTGACACCAGCACCGAGATAGAGAGCACTGACACCAGCACCGTGATAGAGTGCACTGACACCAGCACCGTGATAGAGTGCACTGACACCAGCACCGTCATAGAGTGCACTGACACCAGCACCGTGATATAGAGCACTGACACCAGCACCGTAATAGAGTGCACTGACACCAGCACCATGATAGAGAGCACTGACACCAGCACCGAGATAGAGAGCACTGACACCAGAACCGTGATATAGAGCTCTGACACCAGCACTGTGATATAGAGCACTGACACCAGCACCGTGATAGAGTGCACTGACACCAGCACCATGATAGAGTGCACTGACACCAGCACCATCATAGAGTGCACTGACACCAGCACTGTGATATAGAGCTCTGACACCAGCACCGAGATAGAGAGCACTGACACCAGCACCGTGATAGAGTGCACTGACACCAGCACCGAGATAGAGAGCACTGACACCAGCACCGAGATAGAGAGCACTGACACCAGCACTGTGATATAGAGCACTGACACAAGCACCGTGATATAGAGCACTGACACCAGCACCGTGATAGAGTGCACTGACACCAGCACCATGATAGAGAGCACTGACACCAGCACCGAGATAGAGAGCACTGACACCAGCACTGTGATATAGAGCACTGACACCAGCACTGTGATAGAGTGCACTGACACCAGCGCCGTGATAGAGTGCACTGACACCAACACCATGATATAAAGCACTGACACCAGCACCGTGATATAGAGCACTGACACCAGCACCGTGATAGAGTGCACTGACACCAGCACCGTGATAGAGTGCACTGACACCAGCACCATGATAGAGTGCACTGACACCAGCACCGTCATAGAGTGCACTGACACCAGCACTGTGATATAGAGCACTGACACCAGCACCGTGATAGAGTGCACTGACACCAGCACCATGATAGAGAGCACTGACACCAGCACCGAGATAGAGAGCACTGACACCAGCACCGTGATATAGAGCACTGACACCAGCACTGTGATAGAGTGCACTGACCCCAGCGCTGTGATAGAGTGCACTGACAACAGCACCGTGATATAGAGCACTGACACCAGCACCGTGATAGAGAGCACTGACACCAGCACCGAGATAGAGAGCACTGACACCAGCACCGTGATATAGAGCACTGACACCAGCACCAAGATAGAGAGCACTGACACCAGCACTGTGATAGAGTGCACTGACACCAGCACCGTGATATAGAGCTCTGACACCAGCACCGAGATAGAGAGCACTGACACCAGCACCGTGATAGAGTGCACTGACACCAGCACCATGATAGAGAGCACTGACACCAGCACTGAGATAGAGAGCACTGACACCAGAACTGTGATATAGAGCTCTGACACCAGCACTGTGATATAGAGCACTGACACCAGCACCGTGATAGAGTGCACTGACACCAGCACCATGATAGAGAGCACTGACACCAGCACCAAGATAGAGAGCACTGACACCAGCACCGTGATATAGAGCACTGACACCAGCACCAAGATAGAGTGCACTGACACCAGCACCGTGATAGAGTGCACTGACACCAGCACCGTGATATAGAGCTCTGACACCAGCACCGAGATAGAGAGCACTGACACCAGCACCGTGATAGAGTGCACTGACACCAGCACCGAGATAGAGAGCACTGACACCAGCACCGAGATAGAGAGCACTGACACCAGAACTGTTATATAGAGCACTGACACCAGCACCGTGATATAGAGCACTGACACCAGCACCGAGATAGAGAGCACTGACACCAGCACCGTGATAGAGTGAACTGACACCAGCACAGAGATAGAGAGCACTGACACCAGCACCGTGATAGAGTGCACTGACACCAGCACAGAGATAGAGAGCACTGACACCAGCACCGTGATATAGAGCACTGACACCAGCACCGTGATAGAGTGCACTGACACCAGCACCATGATAGAGTGCACTGACACCAGCACCGTCATAGAGTGCACTGACACCAGCACTGTGATATAGAGCTCTGACACCAGCACCGAGATAGAGAGCACTGACACCAGCACCGTGATAGAGTGCACTGACACCAGCACCGAGATAGAAAGCACTGACACCAGCACCGAGATAGAGAGCACTGACACCAGCACTGTGATATAGAGCACTGACACAAGCACCGTGATATAGAGCACTGACACCAGCGCCGTGATAGAGTGCACTGACACCAACACCGTGATATAAAGCACTGACACCAGCACCGTGATAGAGTGCACTGACACCAGCACCGTGATATAGAGCACTGACACCAGCACCGTGATATAGAGCACTGACACCAGCACCGTGATAGAGTGCACTGACACCAGCACCATGATAGAGTGCACTGACAAAAGCACCGTCATAGAGTGCACTGACACCAGCACTGTGATATAGAGCACTGACACCAGCACCGTGATAGATTGCACTGACATCAGCACCATGATAGAGAGCACTGACACCAGCACCGAGATAGAGAGCACTAACACCAGCACCGTGATAGAGAGCACTGACACCAGCACCGAGATAGAGAGCACTGACACCAGCACTGTGATATAGAGCACTGACACCAGCACCGTGATATAGAGCACTGACACCAGCACCGAGATAGAGAGCACTGACACCAGCACCGTGATAGAGTGCACTGACACCAGCACAGAGATAGAGAGCACTGACACCAGCACCGTGATAGAGTGCACTGACACCAGCACAGAGATAGAGAGCACTGACACCAGCACCGAGATAGAGAGCACTGACACCAGCACTGTGATATAGAGCACTGACACAAGCACCGTGATATAGAGCACTGACACCAGCGCCGTGATAGAGTGCACTGACACCAACACCGTGATATAAAGCACTGACACCAGCACCGTGATAGAGTGCACTGACACCAGCACCGTGATATAGAGCACTGACACCAGCACCGTGATATAGAGCACTGACACCAGCACCGTGATAGAGTGCACTGACACCAGCACCATGATAGAGTGCACTGACAAAAGCACCGTCATAGAGTGCACTGACACCAGCACTGTGATATAGAGCACTGACACCAGCACCGTGATAGATTGCACTGACATCAGCACCATGATAGAGAGCATTGACACCAGCACCGAGATAGAGAGCACTGACACCAGCACCGTGATATAGAGTACTGACACCAGCACTGTGATAGAGTGCACTGACACCAGCGCTGTGATAGAGTGCA
Source organism: Lithobates pipiens (assembly GCF_037356315.1). NCBI lineage: Eukaryota > Metazoa > Chordata > Amphibia > Anura > Ranidae > Lithobates > Lithobates pipiens. The sequence continues at coordinate 613,078,935 of NW_027507903.1, forward strand.
CTGACACCAGCACTGTGATATAGAGCACTGACACCAGCACCGTGATAGAGAGCACTGACACCAGCACCGAGATAGAGAGCACTGACACCAGCACCAAGATAGAGAGCACTGACACCAGCACCAAGATAGAGAGCACTGACACCAGCACTGTGATAGAGTGCACTGACACCAGCACCGTGATATAGAGCTCTGACACCAGCACCGAGATAGAGAGCACTGACACCAGCACCGTGATAGAGTGCACTGACACCAGCACCGTGATAGAGTGCACTGACACCAGCACCGTCATAGAGTGCACTGACCCCAGCACCGTGATATAGAGCACTGACACCAGCACCGTAATAGAGTGCACTGACACCAGCACCATGATAGAGAGCACTGACACCAGCACCGAGATAGAGAGCACTGACACCAGAACCGTGATATAGAGCTCTGACACCAGCACTGTGATATAGAGCACTGACACCAGCACCGTGATAGAGTGCACTGACACCAGCACCGTGATAGAGTGCACTGACACCAGCACCATGATAGAGAGCACTGACACCAGCACCGAGATAGAGAGCACTGACACCAGCACCGTGATATAGAGCACTGACACCAGCACCAAGATAGAGAGCACTGACACCAGCACCGTGATAGAGTGCACTGACACCAGCACCGTGATATAGAGCTCTGACACCAGCACCGAGATAGAGAGCACTGACACCAGCACCGTGATAGAGTGCACTGACACCAGCACCGAGATAGAGAGCACTGACACCAGCACTGTGATATAGAGCACTGACACCAGCACCGTGATATAGAGCACTGACACCAGCACCGAGATAGAGAGCACTGACACCAGCACCGTGATAGAGTGCACTGACACCAGCACCGAGATAGAGAGCACTGACACCAGCACTGTGATATAGAGCACTGACACCAGCACCGTGATATAGAGCATTGACACCAGCACCAAGATAGAGAGCACTGAGACAACACCAGCACCGAGATCAAGAGCACTGACACCACACCAGCACCAAGATAGAGAGAGAGCACTGACACCAGCACTGAGATAGAGAGCACTGACAGCAGCACTGATACCAGCAACTCGCTGCTGGGCCCCAAAAATATGACACTGCTCAACCTCTTCAAACAGGAGGGTACGGGCATATAGTACGGTGTGCTTTTTTTGTACAAGGAAGTGAACCAAATGTAGAAAAAAGGTCTGTGTGCTCGATTAAAAAAATTGTTTAGAGAGATATACATGGTCTACTGGTCACGTGTTGAATTCCTCAGAGATCCATGCCTCATTAGTTTTTATGAATGTGAGGTAGTCAACACTGTTGTGAGCTAGGCGAGTGCGCTTATAGGCCACGATCCCCCCCTGCTGCGCTGAACGTCCTTTCGGACAGGACACTGGACGAGGGGCAAGTCAACAGTTCCATTGCAAATTCGGCAAGCTCTGGCCAGATGTCAAGCCTGCCCACCCAGTAGTCCAGGGGTTCATCACTCCTCAGAGCGTCCACTTCGGCCTTTAACCCGATGTAGTCGGACACCTGTCGGTCTAGGCGTTCCCTGATGCTGGATCCGGGTGACACCTGTCGATGGGTCGGCTGAAAGAATGACCTCATATCCGAAGTCACCAACATATCTTCAAACTGCCCTCTTCTTGCAGGCGCTGTTGGATTGATACCCGCAACTCTTTCTCTGGGAATGGGAATTGCTCCTCTGCCAGCGCACGCAAAAGCAGAATGCAGCATTTCTCGAAGCAAGGCCTGGAAGTGCTCCATTCTGACAGCCCTCTGTGACGGTGGTAACATTTCTGCCATTTTGTGTTTGTACCGGGGGTCTAAGTACATTGCCACCCAGTACTGGTCCTTGACCCTTATGTTTTTTATACGGGGGTCCCTGTTAAAACACTGGAGCATGAAGGCCCCCATTTGCACTAAACTGGAAGCGGTGTGGTGGCCAGGCTCCTGTTCATCATCCAGGATAATGTCGTCCTCCTCGTTCTCCTCTCCCCATCCACGCACAACAACAGGGATCCCAGAAAGGTTTAAAGCATGCTCTTCTTGCTCCTCCTCATCCGCCCCGGCACCATCCTCCTCTGACTCCTCTTCAGACTCCTGTTGTTCACTTGTCTCAGATAGAGTAGCCCTCCCTGGGAATTCATCCAGCATTGCGACTTCCTCATCTTCCAGCTCCGGCTCCTCCACGGCTTGATCAATGACACAACGCAATGCACGCTCCATAAAGAAGGCATAAGGTACCATGTCACTGATGGCGCCATGGCTGTGACTGACTAGTGTGGTGATCTCATCAAAAGGCCGCAGAAGTCTGCATGCATCACGCATGAGCAGCCACTGGCACGGTGAAAAAAAAAACAGCTCCCCAGAACCTGTTCTGCCGCAGAGTTCATACAGGTAGACGTTAACTGCACATTTCTGTTGGAGCAGCCTATCAAGCATATAGAAGGCTGAGTTCCATCGCGACGGGCAATCGCAAATAAGACGTCTGACCGGCAGATTGTGTCGCCGCTGAATGTCAGCAAGGCGAGCCATGGCCGTGTAAGATCTTCTGAAATGGGCCGAGATTTTCCTTGCCTGCCGCAAGATGTCCTGGACCCCAGGGTATTTGACAACAAATCGCTGCACGACCAAGTTTAAGACGTGTGCCATGCATGGCACGTGCGTAATTTTGCCCTGTTTCAATGCGCTAAGCAGATTGGCACCGTTGTCACACACCACTTTACCAACTGTCAAATTGAGTGGTGTTAGCCACTGATCTGCCTGTGAAGGCAAAGCTGAAAGGAGTGCCGGACCAGTGTGGCTCTTGGCTTCCAGGCATAACAGATGCAGCACAGCAGGGCATCGTCTCACCTGACATGTCGAATAGGTTCTGGGGAGCATGGGCGGCGCAGCAGAAGAGACGCTAGCAGCAGAAAAGGAGGAGTCAGCCGAGGAGGAGAGGGAGGAGGATGGAGTAGGAGGAGGAGGAAAAGAAGAGCCAGGCCTGCATGCAATCCGTGGCGGAAAAACCAAATATACACGGGTGCCACGGGTTACATGCTTGACGGCCGTCAGAAGGTTCACCCAGTGGGCAGTAAAAGTGATATACCTTCCCTGCCCGTGTTTGCTAGACCACGTGTCTGTGGTCAGATGTATTTTGGGACAGACACTGTGTGCCAGAGTTACATTCCCTTGCCGCTGAACATTGCCATATAGCTCTGGGATGCCCTTCTCTGAGAAATACTTCCTTCCTGGGACCTTCCATTGTGATGTTCCAATGGCCACAAATTTTCGAAAGGCCTCCGAGTCCACCAGTTTATATGGCAGTAGTTGGTGGGCTATCAGTTCTGACAAGCCAGCCGTCAACCGTTGGGCAAGAGGGTTATCCGGCGTCATCATTTTTTTTACGCTCGAACATATGGCCCACGAAAGCCTGCCTTTTTGCAGAAAAATGTGAGCTTGCCGTGATGGAAGGTGGAGTGGAGGACAATTGTGAGGAGAGAGGAGAAGAAGAAGTAGAAGTCGAGGCTGGGCGGTGAGAGCCTGGAGTGTGGCTTTGTGTGTTCCGTTGCTCCCACTGGGCTCGGTGATGGCTGCTCACGTGCCTTCTTAAGGCGATCATCCCTAGGTGAGTGTTGGGTTTACCGCGACTTATGCGTTGACTGCAAAGATTGCAGATGGCAACACTATTGTCAGCAGTGGACACGTTAAAAAAAGCCCACACTGCGGAGCCATGTGCCGGCGTCCTGGGAGCGCCAGATGTGACCGTACATGGTTGATGCTTTTCTCCTGATACATTTGCATTCTGCTTTGTCCCTCCTGTGCAATCTATGTTCTTCCTGCTTCTCCTCCCTATCTGCTGGTCCATATCTCCCTATGAACTCCCCTCCTCTTCCTCTCTTGTGGGCACCCACAAGGCATCAGTAGACACGTCATCATCGACGTCACCTTCCCCAACGCTATAATTAGAGAACTCAGAGTAGACAGCAACAGCGGGGACAAACCTCCTCCTTGGGCTGATCTGGGTACTGTCGTCAGACTACTGAGCGATGGTTGTTGCTACCTCCTCTTCCTGATCCAATGCCAAGAGTGGCTGCGCATCGGAAATGTCTTGATATGGATCAGAAAATAATTCCTGTGACTCAAGCGGAAGGTATATGGTGGTGGTGGTGTTGGTGGTAGTGTCTTTGGGGGTGCACATAGCAGAGAGTGAAGAAGAGGGTGCAGATCGAGAGGATGAGGAGGGTGCAGAAGAGTAAGGCTGAGTGAGCCACTCAACCAAGTCTGGTGCGTCCTTTGACGTAATCGCTCACTCCTTCTGCAGTTTGCCACTTTGGCTCAAGTATGTTGCTCCTACCCTACCCCTACCACCCCTGTGGAAGGGCCTGCCTCTTCCTCTGCCTGACCTTGTTTAAATGACCCTGTGACAAAAGTGTCTAGAGAAGTGCAGTATGTATGTGGAAAAAGGTATATAGCACCCGCTTCAATCTGTTGTTTTTGGGGGCCACTGGCCTATCACACCAGTTATAATACTTTTTTTAATTGCGTTTGTCGCTCTTAGTAGTATCGCTGCAGAACTGCTCAGCAGGCACAATGCTGCACAGTGGAAATGCACTATACTATGCTTTCTATATGTGCAAGTATTTTATACGTGTATTACACACCTATATACTGCACACCAAATAGTACACCTATGCCAGTCCTTACAAGGACCTTTGTGGACCAAGTAGCTAGTGATTTGCAGACTGTACCTCAGTCCCTGCACTGATAAAGGACTGCTGCAGAATAGGGCAGTAATCTGCAGCAGTGCACCACAACCCTCCAAATAGTACACCTATACCAGTCCTTACAAGGACCTTTGTGGACCAAGTATCTAGTGATTTGCAGACTGTACCTCAGTCCCTACACTGATAAAGGACTGCTGCAGAATAGGGCAGCAATCTGCAGCAGTGCACCACAACCCTATATATTGTACACCTATACCAGTCCTTACAAGGACCTTTGTGGACCTAATAGCAATAGCTAGTTATTAAACTGACTGTCCCTGCTGCACACAGCATCCTGTCCCTCCCTGCACTGACAAACTACAGGCTGCTGCAATCACCAGCACAGCAGTGCACTCAACCCTATATACTTTACTACACCTATACGATGCCAGTCCTTAAAAGGACTTTTGTGGACCTAATAGCTAGCGATTTGTGTCACTACAGTCTCTCCCTGCTCCACACAGCATCCTGTCCCTACACTGAAATAAGGCAGAATGTAAAATGGCCGCCAGATCAGGTCTATTTATAAGGTAGGGGGAATGTCCAATTGTCCATGTGCTGAAATGTCTCAATTGGCTGTCCTGTACCCCGTGATGGATGTGTCATCATGGGTCAAAGTTCTTTCACACTGTAAACACATATGTCCGCCGGGCGAATCGCAAACACGCAAAATTCGCCGCGAAACGACCACCGGGCAAACAGTTCAGCCATCCCTAAGTATAAGCTTTCTGCTCACCCCTAGACAAAACAAGCAGTTGACCCGTGCAGTGCGGACAAAGCCCAACTGCAGGAAATTGCCAGAATTGGTCTCTAAAGCATTTTATCATACCAACTGTACATTACAGAAGAGTGAGATTATTATCAACACAACATCAGGAACTATTACTATTACTTCATAATAATTTAGATTTACATAAGTTACCCAAATGTCAACGTGTCCTTTGATACTGGCAGCTATGACAAGGGAAAAAAAAATTAAGTGTTGCTAGTAATATTATCATGGGAGATGTTAAAACAATTTTCATCATATAATCAGATTCAGTCTTATATTCCCTTCAGTTAATTACCTGAGGTGTATAAAACACCTGTCAGCTACGCTTTGCTGTGGCGCTGACATGCAAGTGATATCTGCTTGTAATGAAGTCTTGCCCGATAGCTGTTGGCACCTGAAAAATGTAAGAGACAAAAGTGCCTTATTTTTGGTGTCACTGGTGCTTTCCACCAATCCGAAGCCAATTTCTCCATCAATCAATCACTGGTGCTTTCCACCCATCCGAAGCCAATTTCTCCATCAATCAAAGTTACTATCAGTGTCTTCACACAAGTGACTACCATAGACCACCATTTAAACTTTAAAGCTTCACTAAGGGCAGGCAACTCACATCACATACATGGAAGTCTGTTATCCATGAAAAGTCTGGTTGTCCATTTCCTTGTTTATCTTCTCCCTAGCTTTCTTATTTGTGCTCACAGTGAATAACTTAAGATGATCTTCAGCTTTGATATCAACAAAGATAAAACATTGCAACACTCAATTCCTTCTTTTGTTATATAGTCAATTTAGTATTCTTTATACAGAAGGTCTCTTGTATATAATGCCAAAAAACATATAACTCCTCTTTCCCAAGACACAAAATGAAGAAGGTGTTGCCTTGTGTGTAACACTAATAGAATGAAGAAGGCCTTGTGTTGTGTGCAACACTGATATCTTATGGCCTCCTTACATGTGCAATTTTAACTACAGAAGGTCTTCTCCAACGTGCAGAGGTCTTTGATTTGCACTAAAGGACTACACCTATAAATAATGGGTCCCTAGAAACATATCGTATCTGGAGCTTCACAGTAGAAAAGAAATATGATGATCTTCTTCTGTGTACATTATTAGTAGGTGACAGAAGGTATAGCATACTTAATTTTGAAAAGGCCTATACATGGCCTATAGAGTGGAGATGTTTTTCGGCTACAATCTCATGACTGGGTTGTTCAGTAATATGTGCCTGCTGTTTAATAAGGCTTGGGTGTTTTATATAGTTTTTATGGATGTTTTGGACTGTCTGGAGCCCATGCATGGCTGCCACTTGCCAGATGTTCCTATCAATGGGTACCTGAGGCAGCCAGGAGATCTGGTGATTGGAGCAACTTTCCCAGTTCATGTGGACAGAAGCTACACTGAAAACACATTTACTAGTAAGCCAGAGGACATCAAATGCAAGCTGTAAGTCTATGTAAATTTTATAACTAAAACAATTATTGCTGTGTGAAAAAAAAATGCAATAAATATGAAGCCACTAGTGGGACATGTTTCTACTTTTAGTTGAATGTATCCGCTTATGATTGGCCAAGTACATTTACAGCATTCTGACGGGATAGCTCAGGTGGGCTTGGACTATGATCCAAACATGCCTGAGCTCATCTCTAGAAGCAACATAAGAAAACACAGCTCATGTTTGTTATATCCTGCCTATCTTTAGTGTTAAAGGGTTAGCTCAACATTAAAATTATATTTAAAGTAGCACCCAGAGCGATCCATGCCATCCTGCATATAAGCCAGAATCCAAACCTTATTCCTAATTCTGCACATGTGCAGATTTGTGGACGAGAGGAAGGGCTCATTTCATTCTCCTTTCTGTGATGATGGAGATGTGCTTAACATACCGTCCATCCTAGCTTATAGGAAGAACAGCTAAAATGACTCGGGATACAACTTTTTGTATCCAGGATTTGCAGATGGTACACTTGGCCTTGTTGTTATTCAGTCGTTTAGTCGTTTCCGACTCTTTGTGACCTCATGGACCATAGCACGTCAGGTTTTCTGTCCTCCACTGCCTCCTGGTGCTTGCTTAACTTCATGGTCCTTGTTTCGATGATGTAATCTATCCATCTTGTTTTCTGCCATCCTCTTTTCTTTTTTACTTCCATGTTGGCCAGCATCAGGGTCTTTTCCAATAAATCCTCTGTTTGCATTAGGTGGCCAAAGTATTTGAGTTTCAGCTTCAGGATCTGCCCTTCCAGTGAATAGTCAGGGTTGATTTCCTTCAAGATTGACTGGTTTGATGTTATTGTCATTCAAGGGATTTTCAGGAGTCTTCTTCAACACCATAGTTCAAAAGAATCCATTCTCCCGCTTTCACAGCCATAGGTTGCTACTGGGAATATCATTGCTTTGACAATAAGGGACTTTGTCGGTAGGGTGATGTCTCTGCTTTTTATTATGTTGTCTAGGTTTTCCATTGCTTCCTCCCTCCAAGTATCTCTTGATTTCATGGCTACAGTCACCGTCTGTCATAATCTTATAGGAAGATAAAAATCTGTCACTATTTCCATTTCTTCTCCATCTATATGCCAAGGAGGGATGTGACCTTTTGCCATGATCTTAATTTTCTTTATGTTCAATTTCAGGACAGCTTTTGCGCTCTCCTCTTCCACCTCTATTAAGAGACTCTTTAGTTCTTCTTCACTTTCTGCCATTAGTGTGGTATCATCTGAATATCTCAGATTGCTTACTATTTCTCCCGACGATCTTAATTCGGGTTTGTGATTCGTCGATCCTGGCATTTCACATGTACTCTGCATATAAGTTAAGTAGGGTGACAATATGCATCCTTGCTGCACTCCTTGCTCAATTTTAAACCAGTCAGTTGTTCCATGTCCTGTTCTAACTAATGCTTCTTGACTTGCTTACAGGTTTTCCAGAAGACAGTTGAGGTGGTCTGGTATTCACATTTCTTCCAGTATTTGTCACATTTTGTTGTGATCCACACAGTAGAAGGCTTTACTGTAGTCAATAATGCAGAATTAGACATTATTCTCTAAACTCCCTTGCTTTCTCCATGATCCAGTAAATGTTGGCAATTTGATCTATAGTTCCTCTGCCTCTACAAAATCCAGCTTGTACTTGTGGTAGCTCTCGGTTGATATGCCGCTAAAGCCTGGCTTGTAGAATTTTCAGCATAACCTTGCTAGCGTGTGAGATAAGTGCGATCATACGGTAGTTTGAACATTCTTTGGCGCTGCCCTTCTTTGGTATCAGAATGTAAACAGACCTCTTCCTGTCCTGTAGCCATTTTTGAGTTTTCCAAATGTGTTGGCATATTGAGTGCAGCACTTTAACAGCATCATCTTGGCCTATAGGTATGTAATCTAAACAAAGTTAATCTTTACTGCACCATGATTTTTAACCTACTGGGGATACTTGACTGTGCTGTAAATTTTATTTTAACGGTGAACTACCCTTTGAAAACAATTAGTCACTGTAAAACATTTATTATGTACAGTATCTACCCTCACATTTTTGTAAATACAGTGCCTTGCAAAAGTATTCACCCACTTGGCATTTTTGTGTTTTGTTGCCTCACAACCTGGAATTAACATGGCTTATTTGAGGATTTGCATCATTAAATTTACAGAACATGCTCACAACTTTGAAGTTTTTTTTTGTTTTTTTTTTTATTGTGAATCAAACAACAAATAGGACAAAATAACAGAAAAAGGCAATGTGCATAACTATTCACCCCCTAAAGTCAATACTTTGTAGAGCCACCTTGTGTGGCTATCACAGCTCCACATCACTTTGTATAAGTCTCTATGAGCTTGCCAAATCTTACCACTGGGCTTTTTGCCCATTCCTTCTTGCAAAACTGCTCCAGCTCCTTCAAGTTGGATGGTTTGCCCTTGTGAACAGCAATCTTTAAGTCTGACCACAGATTTTCTATTGGATTGAGGTCTGGGCTTTAACTAGGCCATTCCATCACATTTACATGTTTCCCCTTAAACCACTCAAGTGTTGCTTTTGCAGTGTGTTTAGGGTCGTTGTCCTGCTGGAAGGTGAACCTCCATCCTAGACACAAATCACACACAGAGTGGTACAGGTTTTGCTCTGTATCCCTGTATTTAGCACCATCCATCTTTCCCTCAACTCTGACCAGTTTCCCAGTCCTGACTGTTGAAAAACATCCCCACTGCATGATGGATGGTGTTCTTTGGGTGATGTTATGTGTTGGGTTTGTGCCAGACATAGTGTTTTCTTTGATGGCCAAAAAGTTCAATTTTAGTCTCATCAGACCAGAGAACCTTCCTCCATACATTATGGGAGTCTCCCACATGCCTTTTCGCAAACTCAAAATGTACCATTTTGTTTTTTGCTGAAAGTAATGGCTTTCTCCTGGCAACTCTGCCATAAAGCCCAACTCTATGGTGCGTACGGCTTATTGTCGTCCTATATACAGATACTCCAGTCTCTTCTGTGGAACTCTGCAGCTCCTCCTGGGTTACCTTAGGTTTCTGTGCTGCCTCTCTGATTAATGCCCTCCTTGCCCGGTCTTTTGGTGTGCAGCCGTCTCTTGGCAGGTTTGCTTTTGTGCCATGTTCTTTCCATTTGGTTATGATAGATTTGATGGTGCTCCTAGGGATCATCAAAGATTTGGATATTTTTTTATAACCTAACCCTGACTTGTACTCAACAACATTGTCCCTTACTTGTTTGGAGAGTTTCTTGGTCTTCATGGCAGTGTTTGGTTAGTGATGCCTCTTGCTTAGGTGTTGCAGCCTCTGGGGCCTTTCAAAAAGGTGTGTATATGTAATGACAGATCATGTGGCACCTATATTGCACACAAGTGGACATCATTTCAGTAATTATGTGACTTCTGAAAGGAATTGGTTGCACCAGATCTTTTTATGGGCTTCATTGGAAATGGGTTGAATACATATGCACATGCCAATTATTCGTTTTTTATTTCTGAAAAATAGTTGTATATATATTTTTTTCTAATTTTACTTCACCAACTTAGACTATTTTATTCTGATCCATTCAGATTAAAAAAAACATTGAACTAAAGGCTGTAATGTAACAAAATAGGTAAACAGCTAAGGGGGTGAATAATTTTGCAAGGCACTATATTTTATTATATCTTTTCATGTGACAATAATGAAGAAATTACACTTTGTTACAATGTAAAGTAGTTAGTGTACAGCTTGTATAACAGTGTAAATTTGCTTTCCCCTCAAAATAATTCAACACACAGCCATTAAAGTCTAAACCACTGGCAACAAAAGTGAGTACACCCCTAAAGGAAAATGTCTAAATTGGGCACAAAGTTTCAATATTTTGTGTGGCCACCAATTGTTTTCCAGCACTGCTTTAACCCTCTTGGGCATGGAGTTCACCAGAGCTTCACAGGTTGCCACTAGAGTCCTCTTCCACTCCTCCATGACGACATCACAGAGCTGGTAGATGTTAGAGAGCTTGCACTCCTCCACCTTCCATTTGAGGATGCCCTACAGATGCTCAGTAGGGTTTAGGTCTGGAGACATGCTTGGCGATTCCATCACCTTTACCCTCAGCTTATTTAGCAAGGCAGTGGTCATCTTGGAGGTGTGTTTGGGGTCGTTATCATGTTGGAATACTGCCCTGTGGCCCAGTATTTGCAGGGAGGGGATCATGCTCAGCTTCAGTATGTCACAGTACATGATGGCATTCATGGTTCCCTCAATGAACTGTAGCTCCCCAGTGCCGGTAGCACTCATGCAGCCCCAGACCATGACACTCCCACCAACATGCTTGACTGTAGGCAAGACACACTTGTCTTTGTACTCCTCACCTGGTTGCTGCAACACACGCCTGACACTAGCTGAACAAAATAAGTTTATCTTGGTCTCATCAGACCACAGGACATGATTCCAGCAATCCATGTCCTTAGTCTGCTTGTCTTCAGCAAACTGTTTGCAGGCTTTCTTATCCATCATCTTTTGAAGAGTCTTCTATCTGGGACGACAGCCATGCAGACCAATTTGATGCAGTGTGTCCATCGTATGGTCTGAGCACTGACAGACTGACCCTCCACCTCTTCAACATCTGCAACAATGCTGGCAGCACTTAAACGTCTATTTCCCAAAGACAACCTCTGGATATGACGCTGAGCATGTGCACTTAACTTTTTTGGTCGACCATGGCGAGGCCTGTTCTGAGTGGAACCTGTCCCATTAAACTGCAATATGGTCTTAGCCATGATGCAGCTCGGTTTCAGGGTCTTGGCAATCTTCTTATAGCCTAGGCCATCTTTATGTATAGCAACATTTCTTTTTTCAGATCCTCAGAGAGTTCTTTGCCATGAGGTGCCATGTTGAACTTCCAGTGACCAGTATGAGAGAGTGAGAGCGATAACACCAAATTTAACACACGCGCTCGCCATTCACACCTGAGACCTGGTAACATTTTCACTTAGGGGGGAATTCTCTTTTGTTGAGAGTGATTTAGACATTAATGGCTGTGTGTTGAGATATTTTGAGGGGACAGCAAATTTGCACTGATATATAAGCTGTACACTCACTACTTTACATTGTAGAAAAGTGTCATTTCTTCTGTGTTGCCACATGAAAAGATAGAATAAAATATTTACAAAAATGTGAGGGGTGTACTCACTTTTGTGAGATACTGTAAGTGCATCTCGTTCAAGGATTGGAAGAACCTATTTTCCTAAGCACATAAAATTCTATGCATCCTATAAAATAAGTAATCTATTAGCAAAAACTCCCAGTGTCCCATGTGTTATATATGATAGTCACATTTTTCAGAAATGGTACATTGAAATCATGAATGGGCATAGGTTAGAGCAGTTTTTCTCAATCCCAGTCCTCAAGGCGTACAAACAGGTCATGTTTTTAGGATTTCCCACAGATGAAATAGCTGTGGTAATTACTTATGCCCCGTACACACGGTCACACAAAAGTTCTCTGTACTTTCGACCGTCAAGAACGCAATGTCGTACAACACTACAATGAGCAGAGAAAATGAAGTTCAATGCTTCCAAGCATACGTCAAATTGTTTCCAAGCATGCGTAGGAATTTTGCGTGTCAAAACTTGTAAAGACAATTGGAATTTCCAATCTGAAATTTTTCCAACTGAAAAAATGAGAACATGCTCTCAATCTAATGCTAACCGAAATTTCGCCAACAAAAGTCCGATGGAGCATAGACACGATTGCATTTTCCAACCAAAAGCTCTCATCTGAATTTTGCTGCCGGAATTTCCGATCGTGTGTATGGGGCATAAGGCACTGAAACTGATCAAATCACCTGTGCAAAATAATGGAAAACCTGAAAACATGACCTGTTGGTGCGCATTGAGGACTGAAATTGAGAAACACTGGATTAGAGGAAGCTGAACATTGACTAACTAACCCTTTTTGTTGCATGCTTTATGAAATATATAAAGAGCATCATTTGTTTTTCAATTCACTAGCTTTGAACGTGATCAATACCAGTGCATGCAAGCCATGATTTACGCCATAGAGGAGATTAACAAGAATCCAGACCTTCTTCCCAATATCACTCTGGGCTACCAGATCTTCGACACTTGTACTGTACTCAGACGGACAATAGAAGGAACTTTGTGGATGTTATCTGGCGGAAAAGAAATTATTCCAAATTATCGTTGTGAACCAACAGTCACTTTTGCTGGTATAGTTGGTGACTCTGCGTCTATACGCTCCACTCAAATGGCACATATTTTGGGTCTTTATAGATATCCACAGGTAAAAAATAATACTTTTTTTTAAAACATTCAAATCCCAGGGACAATGGTTACCAGGACATATAGAAAGAGAAAATCTTTCAAACGGTAACATAGAGAGCAATAACAAGATAATACAAATTCGAATCTCTCGTCATTCTTTCCCAGACTAACAAACAGCTTTACCATTGGATACATTTTAATATGTGTTTTTGTTTAAAGGCTAATTCCCCCTTTGTACAGAATAGCCTATGCAGTCAAAAGGCCCTAGCAGATATTAAAAAGCTGTGCAGCTTTGTAAAATGTGCATTATTTTTGTAATAATACCTGTAGACCATTTGGACCCCCCAGAAGCCTAGCCAAAAAAAATTCACAATTACCAACCCTCACATTCCATCTTGTTACTAGTATAGGAAAACCATCGGATGCTCACCTGAATAGCAAGAGTGAAAAATAATTGTTTTGATGTCCTAAAAACAAAGCAGGATGTAGGGTTTGCTAACTGAGTTTTTTGGCCATTCACCTGGGGGGGGGGGGGGGGGCTGCACATGGCCTACAGGTATTATAAGAAAATGAATGAAATAGAACTAGACGAGGGTGCTCTTCCCTACGTGCCAAAAGGCAATTTATCTAAAAAGTAACCTTTAATAAAAATCATAAAAGGTATGTAAATGACCATAACAGGTATCCCTATAGAGTGAAATCATTGCCAACATATGGGAACCAAAGTTCTATCTCTATGTGATAATATTTGCACCTACCAAGTTAATTGGTGAAACTTCTCTTGATATAAACATATAGACAATATGGGGGTTATTAGAGTATATCCTCTTACATTCAATGTAAAGGCTCCAGGCTACTTAGAGGATAAGTAAGGTCTACTCACCAACACCATCCGGTATGAAGAGATGGGGGTACACGTGCCTCTCCTCCCATCTGTTAGCCACATATAAAAATGAGATAAACAAGAAAATGAAAAATTATAATAGTACATATTGTCTTATTGAAGATATGTGGGAAACATTCAATAGTGGTGGTTTGTGTCCAGTCTATTTGTAGGAAAAAAAGGACATCAATTTTGTTTGGGAGCCACATCGCACGGCCACGCAATTGTCAGTTAAAACGACGCAGTGCCAAATCGCAAAAAGTGGTCTGGTCTTAAGCCAGCAAAATGGTCCGGTCTGAAAGTGGTTAATACTTTTTACTGGGTATTCAAGAAACATGATCCTCTTTAACGTACATTACATCCTATACATACAGTATCTCACAAAAGTGAGTACACACCTCACATTTTTGTAAATATTTTATTATATCTTTTCATGTGACAACACTGAAGAAACGACACTTTGCTACAATGTAAAGTAGTGAGTGTACAGCTTATATAACAGTGTAAATTTGCTGCCCCCTCAAAATAACTCAACTCACAGCCAATAATGTTTAAACTACTGGCAACAAAAGTGAGTACACCCCTAAGTAAAAATGTCCAAATTGGGCCCAAAGTGTCAATATTTTGTGTGACCACCATTATTTTCCAGCACTGCCTTAACCCTCTTGGGCATGGAGTTCACCAGAGCTTTACAAGTTCCCACTGGAGTACTTTTCCACTCCTGCATGACAACATCAAGGATCTGGTGGATGTTAGAGACCTTGCGCTCCTCCATGTTCCGTTTGCCCCACAGATGCTCAATATGGTTTAGGTATAAAGACATGCTTGGACAGTCCATCAGTGGTCGTCTTGGAGGTGTGCTTGGGGACGTTATGTGCCATTTCTTCAGTGTTGTCACATGAAAAGATATAATAAAATATTTACAAAAATGTGAGGGGTGTACTCACTTTTGTGAGATACTGTACATATGAGCAGTAGGTAGAAACAAATTACCACAGATGAAAGTTTCCTTGTTTATCCAATATGTCTAATATGATTCCTGTCATTTTTTTAATCCACAGATAAGCTACTTCTCAACCAGCCCAACTCTCAGCAACAGAAAAATATTTCCTTCATTCTTTCGTACCATACCTAGTGATGTATTTCAGTCCCGAGGTCTTGCTAACTTAATCCTGTATTTTGGTTGGTCATGGGTTGGCTTTCTAGCTAACGATAATGACTATGGTCAACTAAGTCTCCAAGTGATCAAGCAGGAATTAATCAATGCCGGTGCATGTGTAGCTTTCATAGAAACAATTATGACCAGCCAGGCCAACAGGAATGCTCCGCACATTGTCAAAGTTATCAAGGGGTCAACAGCCAAAGTTGTGGTAGTGTTAGCCTCCAACCCAGACTTAATACCAGTTGTAGAAGAGTTAGCAAGACAGAATGTGACTGATAGAATCTGGATAGCCAGTGAAGCATGGTCAACCTCTAATATTCTTTTTAAAGAAAAGTATCAGCATGTCTTGGTGGGCACTCTTGGGTTTGCTGTCCGTGGAGGACAGTTGCCAGGATTTGCGCAGTATATTTACAGCTTATACCCATCAAAAGCTCCAAATAATTCTTTTATAATAGAGCTTTGGGAGGAAATGTTTTCTTGCAAATGGACAAACCACCTTAATTCGGATGACAGGACAAGTAACACAACAGCACATGACTGCACTGGAGAAGAAACTCTCGGGAAGTCAAAGCTGAAAGTTGATTTTGGAATAACCTTCAATGTCTACACTGCAGTTTATGCATTTGCATGGGCCTTAGAGAGTCTACTTCACTGCCAGCCAGGAAAAGGCCCGTTTCATAATGGATGTGCAAACATTTTGTCATTTGACCCTTGGCAAGTACGTTACTTGTATTTTTCACAAAGTTGATTAATTATATGTTTCGGGGTTTTTTTGCTTTAAATTCCTATCTTCCTAATGTTCTTTTCCAGCTTCTCCATTATATTAAAAGAACAAGCTTTCAGACTAAAGACAAGACGAACATATTTTTTGATGACAATGGTGATCCTCCTGCCTTTTATGATATTGTGAACTGGCAGATAAGTTCTACTGGGTCTTTGGAGCAAGTTATAGTAGGAAGATATGACTCCAGCTCCACAGATGGGAACACCATGAGTCTAAACCATGCTGGCATTGTATGGGTTAATAACAAAACAATGGTACGATTGCACCAGATTTAAAAAAAAAACTCATGCTATGTAGATGCATCTTCTTTAGGAGGATTATCATTTATTGTTTCTCTGTCTATATAGTTTAATAAATACAAATAACCCTTTGTATCCCTGCCCTCGACTGACTGTAATATGCTGGCACCACCACAGACAGGCAATTTTGATCAAATACCAGCTCATGTTCTTGTGTGATTTCTGCCTGTTCCTGTGCAATTTAGCAGACCATTCACAATGCAAAGAAAGTAGTGTATGCACTACTGCACCAAAGCGCATGGTACTGCAGTAGCATGTAATTTGGTGCCTGCAATCACACTGCATTTACTATCTGCATTTGGGGTACCATTAGCCTTACATTGGCACCCACAGCAGATTACAAAGGCAATGTGTTTTGAGTGTGGAGCGGGAAACTCTCACAGAATGTGACAGCCAGACTGTGCAAGATTGTGGACATTGTGTTTGTGTTACCTTGGTCACCATGTGTCACCTTTTTCCACATATACATGATAAAGAGTACACCAAAGAATTGAGACTAAAAAGCAGATAGGTCCTATTACAATGGAAAGACATCCGGGGGAGGTATGATTCAACACTGGAAACCTTGCCACATTGGTTAATGACAGTCTGGTGGGCCTTGCCAAGCTTGGCACAGACCACATGGGTGTGCTTTGTATACATGGCAATGCGAAAGACTACTCTACTGGAGTGCTGTCAGTGGAAACACCTTGTGGAGTTAAGAATGTGTTACATGGTATAATACCATATTGTGATTTTGCTTTCTTTTGGTAACTGTGGAAAGAAGGAAAAACAGGTAAGAAGTGCTGAAAATGTGTATGAAGAAATGTGAAAATGTGTATGAAGTAAATGGTATTACGAAGTGCCAAAAATAAAAGATATACGGCTGGCCAGGTAAGATTTTGGGACTACCGAGTTGCTAATAATCAGGGTTCTTTCCCTTTCTTTCTTTCTTTCTTTCTTTCTTTTTTCTTTCTTTCTTTTTCTTTCTTTCTTCTCTTCTCTCTCCCTGTCTCTCTTGCTTTCTCTTGCTTTCTCTTCTATGGAAGCCTGCTGTTGAGTGGCAGAACACACCACATAAAACTGTGGGGGGGGGGACTAAAAATTGGAACCACTAAATCATACCACTGAAGAAAACAAAATAAGTATATATAAATATGGACTAAAATACAAGTGTAATGCAGTGTGCAATGATACCTTTTTATTGTACTAACCTAACACACAAAGTTTTCTAGAGTTTTCCTTTCTTCAGACCCGAGAGACATCCCCATATAGCAAGGAGACAGCCCAATCCAGCAAAGAGACATATGTAAATATACAGCAAGGAGACTGAGGGATAATTGGGGGGATATTGTACTGTGGGCTAACTGGTCTGGAGACAGGTCTGACCTGGGGGGATGATTGCACTGGGGGTCCACCAGTACACCTCCTGAGATCAGTTAGCTTCCAATGTATACCCCCAGATCAGTTAGCTCCCAGTACAATATCCCCCAAATCAGTAAGCTCCCAGTACAATATACTCTAGGTCCATTTGCACAATATTCCCCTCCTGAGCCATGGGAGCTCATTTTTATTCCATGTAGGTGGCATACAGGAAACAGAGAACTGCACACCAATGGCATCTCCTTGGAAACCTTTGTGCCAAAAGTTGATGCGCTTTAAAACTTCCTTTTCATGTCCCTGTGTACAGTCCTTATGGACCTGTTAGTTTGGGGCAGAGAATTAGCCACTGTGTAATTAATATTATAGTATAATTGCCTTAATTATTGTAATGTCACAATAACCAGTGTGTCTATCTTCTGCCAGAAATGAACACTGTTGGCACAATTGGCGGCATGTGATGGCACTAGCTTCTCAATACATTCATAAAGGGATACATGCATGGAGTCTTGAATGTTCTAGTATAGGAAAATGTCACTGTAGACACACAACACAAGCAACTTTCCAGCAGCACTATTCCTTCAGATTACTACTCATACGGCAATCAAATGACCACCCAGTGCTTTTTAGAGTCTGAGCCTCCTGTGAGGTCTTTGGGACAGGTAGTAAAAGTAAACATAAACAATAATGAGGACAGAAACAGCAAACTTAACACCACATCCCTAAATAAGTAGACAGCAGAGAAAGGGGCAATGGGGTAAAAAATCCCCGGGACTTTTAGGTGTTCAACACATGGATAAGTAGGTATGAAACAAAATATCCATAAAACACAGATTTTTATTTAAATTACAATGAGATACAAAGATAGCAAAAAGTATTTTAAAATTATCATCAAGATAATTCATAGAAGCCGAGGATACCAATCAGAGTATACCACTCAACATGTTTTGCTCATCTGAGCTTCCTCAGGAGTTTTAGGTACACTGTGTTAAACCAATAATGCCGATTGTTAATTAGATAAAATTTGACGGAGATAAACGTAAAAGCCATCAGAAATGCATGGTCATCAGTAGAGTTTTAAGCCCCATATGCTCAGGTCAAAATGGCCACAGGAGGACAGAAGGTGTATATAATCTAATAAATGATTGGGTAATAGAATCAGTAACATTCTATTATCGGAGGGATAATCCTCATATATAAAATTAAGGACTCTGTATAGCTGTGAGAAAAGATGTCATAGCTCACAGGGAAGATTTCAAACTGATCCACAGAGACTTGTATCTGATGATATCCAAAAACAGCTGTGGCAGACGACAGACGGGAGGTAAAAAAAACTCCTAGGTAATGAACTGCCTGTCATCTGTATAGGACATCTCAACTGAAAGCTTATACATTTGCTGCTGTGGAGGCCTATTTTAGGTGAACCTGTTGCTATTCCCTGCATTGGCAAAATATAGGTTTACCTAAACAATAAATAAAATAAAGTCTGGCCGTTGACCTGAACAGAATACACTTTGGAAGTTGCCAACAAAGCTGGATCCCACCTAGATGGCTACACATAGCACACTAACCTTCATATTGGAACACCAATATCAACTCTATGTTGTTCTTTGGTCATTCTTTCCTACTAAAATTACCATCTAATCTTAGTGTTCCTAAGATGCATGAAAGTAAAAAAACATTCAGTCTTTAGAACTTGGTTAATTATGTTGCATAGGGCAAGGTGTACCCACATGTTAGCAGTCAAATTCTGCTGCATTTTGTAGGATCTGTTTTCTGATTTCTTTATGCATTATCTGTTTATTTTCATTAAGGTTCCACCATCAAAGTGCAGTTCTAGTTGTTCTCCAGGATTTATGAAGGTGGCTATTGCTGGAAAGCCCGTCTGCTGTTTCCAGTGCGTACCGTGCCCTCAGGGACAAATCTCGAATGAAACAGGTGCTTTATAAGATTATGTTTGATTGTGTTAGGTTTATACACACAAACTGTGCTTTTTACAATACTGACACTAGCTTTCTTCTCTAGATGCTGTCAATTGCCTCCCTTGCCCCTGGGATATGTGGCCCAATCTCCATCAAGGTGCATGTTTGCCAAGGCCCATTGACTTCCTCTCCTACAGTGAAACAATTGGTATTAGCTTGGCTATCATTGCCATATTTTCCTCTGTTGTCCCACTTGGAATTTTGGGATTGTTCATCCATTATAGGACCACACCAATAGTGCGAGCCAACAACTGGTCTTTAAGCTGTCTTCTACTCATATCTTTGTGCCTCTGCTTTCTTTGCTCATTGGCGTTTATTGGATACCCACATCTAGATAAGTGCCTTCTCCGCCAGGTTACATTTGGTTTGGCCTTTTCATTGTGTATCTCTTGTGTTCTAGCCAAAACTATTATAGTCGTCGTTGCCTTCAAAGCCACCAAGCCAGGAAGTCAGTTAAGAAAGTTTACTGGTGTACGAGTATCCTACACACTCATTGTCCTTTGTTTACTAATCCAAGTATCCATCTGTGTGACTTGGCTTACTTCTTCACCTCCTTTTCCAGAGTTTGACTCTAACACTCAGTCAAAGGTGATTATTTTGAGCTGCAATGAAGGTTCACCTATAGCATTCTGGTTCATGTTAGGATACCTTGGTCTACTAGCCACCATCAGTTTTATTGTTGCATTCTTGGCAAGAAGATTACCTGACAGCTTCAATGAGGCAAAGTTTATTACCTTTAGCATGTTGGCTTTCCTCAGTGTTTGGATATCCTACATCCCAGCCTCTCTCAGCTCGCAAGGGAAGTATACTGTGGCCACAGAGATCTTTGCCATCTTATCTTCTGCCTGGGCTCTTGTGATTTGTATTTTCCTGCCAAAATGTTTCATCATATTGTTTCGACCAGATATGAACGCTAAAGGACTATTGATGAAGAAAACCTGTGGCTGAAAACCAAAAATGTAGGCATGTGTCTTATGCAGGACTACAGTTATGTAATAATAGAACTGTTTATGTTTAGCAAAGTATTTTGTAGTTTCATAACGTTCTGAAGGAATTGTTATTTGTTTCACCATGTTCTTTCTCATACTGATTTTGGAATGGAAAGCTCTGCCTTCATTACAACAACCTAAGCAAGGGGTGTCAAACCTTCTGACCTTCCTGGGCCATATTGGAAGAAGAGGAATAGCTGATGAGCAGAAAAAGTCAGGCAGATCACAAGTTAACAATCACTAATAAAGATAATGGATCTGAGTAATAATTTTCCT
Source organism: Lithobates pipiens (assembly GCF_037356315.1). NCBI lineage: Eukaryota > Metazoa > Chordata > Amphibia > Anura > Ranidae > Lithobates > Lithobates pipiens. The sequence goes on from NW_027507903.1 coordinate 613,099,938, forward strand.
TGAACAACCTTCCTTCATTCGCAACTTTTCCTTTTTTGGGGTTCTGTTTTCTTTTGTAATGTGAAGTCATGCTATAATAAAAAAATATATATATATAAGGGGATTGGATTTCAACTATATATGTTCTGTGTTGGGAGGTAGAGAAGAGGTCGTGGGCAGGGGGCTATGGATGGTGCAACTGAAATGTGGCAGCACACCCCTACGTACATTGATGTGCCAGTTACTTGTCTGGTGCTATTAGGCGTCCCTGCCTTCGCTGTTGCTCCTGCTGGTGATATTACAAGCGTGGAAGCCCTGGCATCCCTCCAGAGATGCCTGTGCCTTAACTCTCATTGTCGGAAGCCGTGGCTACTATGTTTACACGGCAACCCCGGCATCTCTCGATAGGTGCATAGACCTAGCTTGTCCCTTTTGACTGTGGTTATTTTTATGCTTGCATGGTGTACCTACAGACATGCCCGGGCCACATGCTGAACTCTCTTGGGCCACATGTGGCCTGCGGGCCACAGAAAGGACACCTAAGTAATCTCTATGTTGTAATGGAAAAACCCACAGTGTCTGCATCCCTTTAGAAGTGGAAGAGTCTTATAGAGTAACTCACCAAATAAGAATCTTATCACAGGGGATGTCTAAAAAATGTTATTTGCATCGAACTAGGGTTGACTTCTATGAAAAGCAGGGAGCCAATCACACAAGTAGTAGGATAAGATTTTAGCAGGAAGTTCAGCATATTCAGTTTATACAGAAGGAGTTCCTACATTGCATGGAAATTAATTTTTTTTGCAAAATTTAAAAAAATGTAAGTGCATGTGCAGCCTAAAAGGGAATTTGGATCATATGCAAATTGTAACACCCACCAACCATCAGGTTTCCCATTTTTATTTTTATTTGGTACTACTATGGGGATGATACAAAATGAAAGTATGATGTGACCATAGATTTCCTTTAACATTTTTGACAATGGCTTTCCATTCCTTATTTGACAGTAGTTTGCCTATAAGCCCTAACAGTGGCCAGAATCTAGTGAGTTTGGGTTTCACAAATTTCAAACTGGATTTGCTAAACTCCCCCGTGACTCCATCTCTAAGTGTAGCCTCCGAGAGAAGCAAAAAGCACTTTCTGGTGTATAACACGCACCCCAAGTTTAGGAGGGAAGTTTAAGGAAAAAAACTTTTAGGAGGGAAGTTTAAAGAAAAAAACTCATTTTAGATTCCCATCAATGCAGCCCTATCAGTGTCCATCTTTAGCCTTGCCCATTGTCCATCTTTAGCCTTGCCCAAGTGTCCATCTGCAGCCTTGCCCAAGTATCCATCTGCAGCCTTGCCCAAGTGTCCATCTGCAGCCTTGCCCAGTGTCCATCTGCAGCCTTGCCCAAAATTGCAGCATGAACTTTTAAATTATTGCGCCGCCAAGATAGACAGAGCCGGATGTCTTGTGTATTTGGCTCCTCTCGGCTCGTCTCGCAGTCCCGCCCAGTCCTGTCCCTTAGTCCGGCTCCTATGATGGACACAACACTGGTCCAATGGTGGGACATAAAGGCTAGGAGGAGGGGCTAGGCGTGACTGCGAGCGGAGCCAAGCTTAGCCGAGTACACAGTACACTCAGCTCTGTCTATTTCGGCGGTGCTCGTTCCCTCCTTACCCTTCGAGGTAGCGGTTCGGCGTATAACACACACCCCTGATTTTCCCCTGATTTTAAGGGGGAAAAGTGTGTGTTATACGCCAATAAATACAGTATATACAAAGACAATCTCTGTCGTTCATTGGTTTCTTTCGTAACGCAAGACTTGTGCGAGATCTCAGGAAATCTCGATCGTTCTATTTATATTATAATAATAGAGACCTCTCCATTCCAACTTTGAAGCATATAAATAAAGTTTGTTCATTGTTTAGCAATGGAGAAATGCTTAATCAAGTCTGAAACCCTGAAAGAGAAAATGTTAAATGAAAAGCATGGAAGCAAGCGAAAATACAAAGAAGATTACAATCGCTTCAATCTGATTTGCTCTCAAAAACAGGTACATCCTTCACATTAAATTTTAAATTAAATAGGCGCAGATTCTGGAGGGGGCTACGCTGGGATCCCATGGGGTAGAGAGACTCCTGATTTCTAAAAACATTGACCATATCCTCTCCTCCCTGTATCTCAGAATATCATGTGAGGGAACTGATGGCGGTACTAGACTGTATGCTAGATGAAAGGAGGACCTGCCTGCCCTCGCTGACGATTATTGGAAAGAGGGGGTCCAACAGTACATTCCCCTAATGGTTTCAGCGAAAGACAGATACATCCAACTTAAATTGCTCCACAGGGCCTACTATACGCCACAGAGCCTCTCTAGAATCTACCCGTCTCAATCGGATAGATGCCCCAAATGTAACACTGAGTTGGGCACCTTTCTACATGTGGTTTGGTCCTGCCCTGTTATACAACAATTCTAGTCGCAAGTAGTGGACACAATTAACTTAGTAGGCCGTCTATAGATGGGGATGAACCCAATTACTCTCCTCTTGGGAGTCTGCGATAACATCACACCCAGCACTCATAAGAGGTTATTCGTGTTCTACGCTTCATTATAGTGAACTCCACACTTCCACTCTACAAGCTTACCTACATAAACCGCAAATGACCAAAGAAATTTGGGAAGGTATGGGGGGCATGGATTAAGCAATAGCGTCCTGTGCAATGGGACGATGCTCCTGGTGGTTTCTCCTCCCTTCTGCTCTGTGTCTCTCCCCCCCCTCCCCCTATAGTTTGGGTAGATGAATGTTGGGAAGGATCCGTCCACAAACTTTATACACAGGAACATATCGTAGTGATTAATAACACTACGGAACACTGTAAGCAATGAAGACTTTATTTAAGTGATATCATCATTTTTGTTATACGATTCATGCACAATCTTGTACAAGATATTTTCAGTTTATAGCTATGGCATTACCCACTGTACCTTTGCTGTATAATATGCACAACCGCAGAATCTTTTACTGTATGTATAAACATTTCTCCATTTGGAGGCAAATAAAAGCTTTTCTGTTAAAATTTTTTAAATTAAATATATATCTAAAAATAGATATGTTCTTCACCACAAAAATTGTTAAATCTTTTCAGGTGTGCCGTGATATTTTTTAGCTCTTTTTGGTTCGCCGCAAGACAACAAAGTTTGAGATACACTGCTCTATGCAGTCTGATTAATAAAGATGTTTAAAGTATATGTGAGCCCTCACCTTGTAAAACAACCCATTTAGTTCAAAATAAAAATGAAAGGCAAAACATTTGTGTGTGTATGTTTACTGTATGCACTATATACAGTATACTGTATATCCTTATAAATCATTTTTTCCTTTTTTTAGTTATCACATAATCTCAGTTCTCAGCTGCATAAGGGCTTGGAGAGGAGGGGGTGGAGAAACAGCAGGACACTGATCCTTCCGGTCAATGACTGTGCAGGGGAGGGACGTGCCAGCACAAGTCTGATCATTGGAGGACAGGAAGGCTGTTCTCCCAGCTAAGCCATAATGGATGTGCTCTCATGCTGTCATGCATGGTCAGTTTGACATAGGAAAGAAGAGTGACAGGCAGGAACACCAGGGATTTCACACAAAGGAATAAATACAAAGAGAACAGGATACTTTTTAACACAAGTACATGGTATAACAGGCACATATCAGGAATATGAAATGTTGGGGTAACATATTGTTTAGGTGCATCTTTAAAAGTGACTTGTGCCCATTTTTATTCTTCCCGGAGGAAAGAACCAATCTTGAGATGAATGTTCTTGAGTTCTTATTGGCAGGTAAGTGTGGCCTGCTATTCTGCTGGATGTCAATTCATATGGAATCCAGGAATAATTACATTACAGTAACATTAGGTTTACATCTGTATGTAGTTTATTGGAGCAGTTCACGGTAGATCAGTGTTATCATTCACTAAGCAGTTGGCTTCATAGACCCAAAAAGTCCTATTTTAACTGATATTTTGACAAACATCGAGCTAGCTCGCTGACCCCCTCTTGACTTTTTTTCTTTTGGATAGAATGGGAAAATATTAGATTTGACTCCTTTAATTCAGACAGAATTCTCCGTAATGGTAACACATGGGTTCTTCACTCAAAAAATAAAAAAAAAAGTAACTTAACTTCTCGTTCACCCCCATATTTTTATTTTTTGCACACATGTTAAATGCACAGTTTAGGCCTGAAGATGACTGTCCATGCCTCAGGTAGATAAGGACTTCTCACCTTCGCCTGTTTTTCCTTATTTCCTTATCTGTATAATTGTTCTGCCTAAGTAGCTCAGAAAGCTTTGAAGTCAACATTGAGTATGGCCCAAACAAAGGTCTGAACGGAGGCAGATGTATTCTCCACAAGCTCTGATTCTGGTTGCAGAGATCCATTGGGTTCCAGCAAAATATGCTGTAAGTAGATTTAACTACATTATTCTCCTTGCCTAATCCCAAAAGAAAGTGCTAACTACTGCACCATGAGATTATGACCTCTTCTCTTGCATTTTCTCTCTTTCTTTTGGAAATGCACAGAACATCTCGGTGCCTTGTAGCATATACAAGAAAGTAGGTAATCTCAGTAGCTGAGAGATTTAGTTGCCAGCGTAGCCCTTGACTAACGTTTCTGTCTTCAAGAGCTTAGACAGCTGAAGAATCTTCAGCATCCAGCACACCTCCAAGAGTGTCGGAGGCCTGGTCTCAGCCAACTATGCAAGTTAAATAGGAGTCTTCATATGCAGTATATTTTGTAAAGCATGCAAAGGACCTGATTTTATTTTTATTTTTTTTTCACTATAATTCATTAGCAAAGAAAATATTTTGCCTATCATCTAGCATAAACTACACCACATCCCCATTGAGAATTATTGAAAAAATTATAGAAGGCAAATGGGATTTTTAAGGTGCCAAATTAGAACAAAATTATTTTATAAAAATTTAAATGTATTCAAAAAATAAAAACAGGCCATACAATGAGTAAATGTCGATAATACAGTACTAATACATGTGCTAACAAATTTTTGAACTAATATTGATGTTTTTATAAACACATATTATTTCCAGTACTTACGCTTTCTTCAGAGCCTCTAGACTTCTCCCAGACCAAGATTGGGCTTAACAAATGAAATCGCTCATTTCCTAAAGCCTACAGTCACTGAAATTGTCCTGGAGGACAATTAAGACCGCAATACATTGAGAAAGGGTGCTCTGATTTTTCATCATTCTTATATGTTTCTACATCGATCCGACTGCATGGGCCTAGGTCCATACTCCTATTGTTTGAAATGTGGACATTTGGATGCAGATATGTACCATGCTTGTCCTAAGATCAAACAATTTTGTACAGCTGTGGTGCGATATCCTACCTTCACGTCTAGTCAACTACTTGCCCTTAGCACCATTCTTTGTATAAGCAAGCAACCGTAATTGTGTGTTTTCTTAGTAAAATTTTGTGGCCTTTATTTCGTAATTTGCCCCATGAGTGTATACTTACATCATTTCTCTTGGCTAAATGTTGTGGCCTTAGAAAAATGTCATGTGCAATCTCACTTACTGAATTAAAAAATAATGTTGGCCTTCACATCACTACTGTATTTTGGGGAATAATTTAGTTTATGTCATAGTGAAATTTACCAGAATATGAGAGGTATACTATTTTAAATCCTTGCAATCCCTATATTCTTGTTCCTCAGCACAAGGCCCCATGCTGAAGATACATTCGTAAACCTCTTTTCTTGAGTGGCACCAGCCACAGACTGCGCCGCGGCGGGTTACTTACCTGGCTGTCACCCCCTGCTCTAGTCCCCAATAATGATCAGCAACTAATCAGAATGGTTGCCAATCATGGGATCACTATGTCAGATATGACAAAAACAATCACATATAGTCTGGTGGCTTAACTGACAGAATAAGCCTTTAGCCTTCCAATTGCAGTGATCTTCTTTTCAATATTGTAAGTGTCAGATACAATCACAGTATGCTGTTTAATACAGTATTTGTCAGATATAATTACAGTATAAAAAGTTTTTTTTGGTAGCGTAGGGTTTTTATTAAAAAGGCCTTATATAACCTTATATGCAAAATGTGGATTAACCACTTCTTGCTGGCCTATAGCAAAATGACGGCTGGGCGGTGGTTTAGTTATCCTGACTGGATGGCAAATGACATCTTTAAGGATAACAGCCAGAGAGCACCTGTGGGTGCGTGCAGCGCAGCAATCAGTGGTGTGGTGTGTCAGTCTTACACACCGCAGCACCAATCTCGTTAAAGAGTGTCTGACAGAGGCTGTTTACCACATGATCAGCCATGTCCAATCACGGCTGATCACGGTGTAAACAGGAAAAGCCGTTTATCGGCCTTTTCTCACTCATGTCTGACAAAAGTGAGTAGAGGACAGCCGATCGTCTGCTCTCCTGACAGAGGACAATGTTGCCTATCAATTCAATCAGTGCTGCATATCAGTGCTGCCTATCAGTGCCACCTGTCAGTGCCCATCATTTGTGCTTTCCCACTGGAGTGACAGGAGAAGCGCTTTACAGGCTCTATTTTTTTTTTTAATTCAGTAATCTTTATTAAGTATTTCTTTTTCTTACAGCATTACAACTTTCAACTAACCCCTTCACATTACCCAACTGAGACTAGCAATCACTTTACATTTAGTAACCCATATACAATAAAAACAAAACAAAACAGAAAAAAACAAAACAAAACAAAAAAACAACAGAAAAATTCTCTTTCAATACTGCCTCTTTTATTTGCCATTCTTCCACTGTAGGTGGATATATAGAGATCCATTTCTGCGCTATTAGTTTCCGTGCCTGGAACAAACTTCTCACTATTCTGATATATACGTATTTTCCAATATATTAGATTCTTCCATTATATTTAGCAGACACATTCCAGGATCCACTGATAGTTTAATTCGGAGCACATTATTAATAGTCTCAATTATGTTCTTCCAGTATCGATGGAGTTTTGGACATCTCCATAACATGTATATCAAATTTGCCAGGGTACCTCTACAGGGAGGGTATAGGGAGGATTCTCTACGTTTCCACTTTAACAATTTCTCTGGTGTATAATACGATCTAAGTAGGCTAAACAATTGCGTTAGCTTTTGGGAACTTGACAACAAGACCTTTGGGCCTGCGGACATGGCCATTGACCACTGATCATCCGACAACGGTCCCAGGTCTCGTTGCCATTGTACCCTAGAGGGAACATTTACAGATTCTTTAAACTTACAATGCAGTATCTCATAAAGTTTTGAAATAAGACCCTGCTTTTGATCTCTATCTTTCAACAATGATATTATTTTAGAATTGTTAAGGTTAAATTCAAAAGTGCGTGCCTGAGCCTGTAAGGCATGTCTGAGCTGCAAATACTGAAAAAAACTTTGTCTTGGAATCCCAAATTCATCAGATATTTGAGCAAAGTATTTTAGACAATCATTCCAGAACAGTTGTTTCACATATCTCAGCCCCCGGGTTTGCCAAAATTCAAATCCTTCTAACTTCTGCAATTCCTCACAATTTGCATTATTCCAGATTGGAGCATAGGAGGTATAACCCGTAATGTTGGTGATATTTTTCATTTGATGCCAGACCTTAACAAAAAGTTTGCCTGCTGCATTTGTGAGGCTAATGCCCTGTATACACGATCGGAAATTATAAGAGCGGACTTTGTTGTCAGAAAATTTGAGATCCAGATCTCAAATTTTGTTTGTCAGAAATTCCGACGGAAAATGTCCGATGGAGCCTACACATGGTCGGATTTTCCAACCGAAAATTTTTCGATGGCAGCTTTTTGTCGGAAATTCCGATCGTGTGTACACAATTCCGATGCACAAAGTTCCATGCATGCTCTGAATCAATTACAACATGGAAGCGCTCAGTCTGGTAAAACTAGCGTTCATAATGAAGAAATGTAAAGTTGTTAAAAGTCTGCCGAAGAATTTTGGGGTATGGTGATCCAAGGATCAACTGAGGAAACGCTGGTCGGACGTCAAATTTAGGGAGCAGGATCGGTACAAAAGAATCAAGAGAGTGCTGCAAAAAGGTAAGTATTTTGTTGTGTGTTCCTATTCTTCTTATTACGTTCGTGCTGCTCCATGGGCTTTTCTTTACTGATGTACAGTTTAAAATGGCAAGTTTCAGGTTCGTGGGCGCAGTAATCGTTCATAGTAAACTTTGTTTGTTCATCCACTAATAAAATGTTTTTGGCAGATGCAAGTTAACTACATTTGGTCATGCCTATTTGTCTTAAAATAGGTTTAGTACATAGTTGTCTAGATGGGTTTGTAACTAGAATGAAATACAAACTTGATTCAGTGCAAGGAGAGGACACTCAGCAGCCGTTTACACATCTGGACGCAGGAGCACTAGTATGGGACAACAGAACAAACTTTTTAGGGTGCCCCACACAGGTGCTCCAGTGGATACTAGGGGTCTCTATATGTGTGATACTTTAACAGAAAAGGTGAGTATTCCAGCTTTGGAAAGGGAAAAAAGCATGTCTTCAGCTTTGAACTCTGCCAAAACAGACAACTGTACAACACTTCCAACCAATGTTTAATATTCCTATTTCTTGCCTCAAATATATGTGTGCTAAGTATACCTTTATTATATTCACAGAAAAGACTCAGGACATCTGAGGTCACCAGGGACCCCCAACCTCCTAAAGAAGGGGAAATCCAAAAACAGGATGTGAAGGAAGGAGAGGTTTATGAAGGGGGCGAAATAGTGACCACAACAGGTGAGTGTCTGAGACCACAGCTTCAGGTAATAGATGGATTCCTGCATATTTATAATACATGGTGTTTTTATTTTTGGTGATGTGGATGTTGTTGAAGAAGAAACAAAGTACAACTGCACAAGTCCCCATCAGGGAGATCATGATATGCAATTGTGGTTTACAGAAGATCAAGGAAGACATGAATGATGTTGAAAAAAGACTCAAAAACATAATTTATGTTTTAGGCAGAATCGAAAACACACCAACATTTATAAAAAAAAATGATTTTTCTAACTTCTCTACAAAATTTTGAAAGTCAGTTTGGACATACTAATGTCTGATATAGCCTTTACTTTGTCAAAGTTGAACTTTGTGAGTTCCTGGGTTGCGTATTTTTTTATGGTTTTAAAAATGCTTGTTTTAACCTAAAAAAGGCTATTTGTACTGTCCAAAAAAAATGGTATTACTAAAAAATGTTGGTTTGTTCGAAAACCCTTTTCTATCGCACATGTGAATGTGCACAGAGTAAAAAGTTTTCTACTCAACAATGTGTGGTTTCTTCTTTCAAGGCTCAATATAATTTTTTGGACTAAGTTTACACTGAAATGGGGGTTATTTACTAAAGGCAACTCCAATTTGCACTACAAGTGCACTTTCAGTGCACTGAAAGTGCAGTTTTAATGTGCACTTTTGCAGGCACTTGGAGTGCAAAGTGGATTTTGCTTTAGTATATAACTCCCACAGTGCTTTACAATTTGCCACAATCATGCCATTTTTGTGACTCACCAAAATTCATTCATGGTGCTGAAAATGATGAATATTTGTATCATTAATTGTAAGAGATGTTTAGCTAACAGATGCACACCTGCACACAAGCACGGGCACACCAGTGTGTATTGGCACATGCGTGGCCGCGCACAGACGCATGCACACAGATGCGCACCAATGCGTGCACACAGATGCGTGCACACACGCACGTCTGGGCACCAAGTAAGTTTATTTAAATGGAACACTGACACATGAGCCTTGCTGAGTGGTCTTTCAGCTAGTACCTGAGCCAACTACTACATCGGCACCCATGCCACTCTGTGTCTTTCACTTCCTGTCATCTCTACCAGGGGTGCTAGACAGGAGGGGCAAGAGAAGCCCTCTCTACAGCTCAGTCTCCACCAGGTACGTTACATTAATGCATTATATACATTAACAACAAAAAGAAGACCCACAACATAATAATAGTTTGCTGAAGAAGAGATTGTCCCCTCATGTATCAAATAAATGACATTTGCACTATTGAAGAAAATGGGTAAAAAGAAAAGCCCAATGGAGAACCTAGGAGACAGCTAAAAGAAACACAAGCAGTAAATCTAAGTAAATCTTATTTCAGTTTAACTAAAAAAATTATTTTGAAAAGATTTCTTAAATATTGTCTGGCATATCAATGGACCCCCTACCAGCAAAGTACGCAACATACTTCTGTCTTACTTCGCGGGCGCTTTTGGGGGGGGCAAGCCAGGACGGCCAGCTTCAAGCGCCATCAGGGTTTCTTGTTGAAGTCTGGCCTCAGGCCCAACTGAGGTAACATAGTTCATTGAATTTCTCCTTAAATAGTTGTGTAGAATGCAGCATGCAGCATGGTTAAGTTTATATTCCGCCATGTTGATTGCCGTAAGGAATAGGCGGAACCGGCTGGCCATTATCCCAAAAGCGTTTTCCACCACTCTTCTGGCTATGGCCAGCCAGTAGTTAAGAACCCTCTGGTCCGGGGTGAGGGTCCTCATGGCTTCAAAATGGTCGGCTGGTCAGAATGAACTAACAGAAAGCAATGAAAAACAGAAAGGCCTCAGAAGAGCGAGCTGAAAATCAGAAACAAGCGGACAAGAACGCACTGAGAATCAAATACGTACTATAAAGTACGCACTGAGAAAAACAAATGCGAAATGACTACATGCACTGAAGACCAGATACAAACCCACAAACACAAACTTAAAAGCAGTAACGATCGGAAAATCTTGAGTTTTTAATTTTTTTTATTTTTAATAAAGGAATTTTTCAAAAGTGTGTTCGTCTTATTTAACCATTTTTACACTTTCTTTGTGAAATGGTAGCATTTCAAACAGGGTGAGGCTGGGATCTGGGGGTCCCCTTGTTAAGGGGGCTTCCAGATTCTGATAAGCCCCCCACCCGCAGACCCCCACAACCACCGGCCAGGGTTGTGGGGATGAGGCCCTTCTCCACATCAACATGGGGACATGGTGCTTTGAGGGGTCACAGACCCCCAAAGCATCCTCCCAATGTTGAGGGCATGTGGCCTGGTACAGTTCAGGAGGGGGGCGCTCTCTCGTCCCCCCCTCTTTTCCTGAGGCCTGACAGGTTGCGTGCTCTGATAAAGGGTCTGGTATGGATATTTAGGGGGACCCCCACGGCAATTTTTTTTTTTATTTGACACGGGGTTCCCCTTAATATCCATACCAGACCTGAAGGGCCTGGTAATTGAATTTAGGGGAACCACCACGCTTTTTTTTTATCAATTAATGAATTGTCGGCTAATACAGAGAACACTCATTGAGTCTTCTCTGTATTTTGGAGCCGACAATGGAAAGTGATTTTAAAAGACTTTTTTCCTTGCAAAATGACACTTTGTGCAGGGACAGTTCTAAGCAGGGGAAACATGCACCCCTTCACAGGCATACTATAGACACCCCCCAGGTACGAAATTTAAAGGAATATTACACTTTTATTGTTTCACTTTAATCATTATTAAAATCACTGCTCCTGAAAAAACTGCAGTTTTTAAAACTTTTTTTTGCATTAATCCATGTCCCCTGGGGCAGGACCCGGGTCCCCAAACTATTTTTAGGACAGTAACTTGCATATTAGCCTTTAAAATGAGCACTTTAGATTGTGAACATTCGAGTCCCATAGACTTTAATAGGGTTCTAAAGTTCATACGAAGTTTAGGTCTGTTCGCAAGTTCTGGTGCGAACCGAACAGGGGGGTGTTCGGCTCATCCTTAGTGAAAGGTGTAAAGAGGAGTTCCAGCCTGGGGAAAAAAATGAAAAGTCAACAGCTACAAATACTGTAGCTGCTGACTTTTAATATATGGACACTTACCTGTCCAGGGAGCCCATGATGTCAGCACCCTAGCCGATCTTCGGATCGGCTCCTAGGTGCTGCCACTGCCATTCCTGGTAAGAGAAACCATCCGTGAAACATCTCAGCTTCACGATTGGTTCACTACTGCGCATGCACAAAGCATGCTGCACATTCTAGCTGGTCCAGTGGTAATGAAGTGTATTCATTAAAGTATATGTGAACCCTCACCTTGTAAAACAACCCATTCAGTTTCAAATATTAATCAAAGGCCAAACATTTTTGTATACATATCAATAACATTATAAAAAAACATTTCCCCTTTTTATAAGTGATCACATACCCTCTGTTCTCAGATGCATAAGGAGCTTAGAGAGCTGAGGGAGAAGAAGCAGCAGCACACTGATCTTCTTAGTAAATGGCTGGGGGGGTGAGGCACGTCAGCTTAAGTCTGATCCGTCATTGGAGTGCGGGAGCAAGTGAGGAGGCAGGCATGGCTTGCTCCTGCTCTCGGCTGCATGCTAAAAGGGGGAGCCAGTTGTCAATCTGGCAGTGGGGTTGATCCCAATAATATTGCCAGGATCCTTTCAGAGCCTGGCATGACTCGCCAGTATCCTGTCAGTGGGGAACAGCCCACTATTGGCTGACTCAGGGTCACGGGTAGAGATGGACAAACTTCCGACGGGACATTTCGCGATCCGCGAACGCGGCCAAAAGTTCGCAAACCGCAAAGTTCGCAATGGGCCCCATAAAAACCTACAGGTCATATTTTCAGCCACAAAATACTTATTAGCTGTGCACACATAGTCCCACCACAAGGCCACTGACATAACAAAATGTATGAAGTGAATCTGGGATTGACAACTACAAGCATTCTTTTTTTATCTGTGAAATTTTGACAATTCAGGACTCAATGGAGGAGAGGAAAGGTCAGGGTAGGCTATGAAGAGAGTGCAGGAGATGATCACCAGCGCCGTGATAGAGAGCAATGACACCAGCACCGTGATAGAGAGCACTGACACCAGCAGCGAGATAGAGAGCACTGACACCAGCACCGTGATAGAGAGCACTGACACCAGCACCGTGATATAGAGCACTGACACCAGCACCGTGATAGAGTTCACTGACACCAGCACCGTGATAGAGTGCACTAACACCAGCACCGTGATATAGAGCACTGACACCAGCACCGTGATAGAGTGCACTGACACCAGCACAGTGGTAGAGTACACTGACACCAGCAACGTGATATAGAGCACTGACACCAGTACCGTGATAGAGAGCACTGACACCAGCACCAAGATAGAGAGTACTGACACCAACACTGTGATATAGAGCACTGACACCAGCACCGAGATAGAGAGCACTGAGACCACACCAGCACCGAGATCGAGAGCACTGACACCATACCAGCACCGAGATAGAGAGAGAGCACTGACACCAGCAACGAGATAGAGAGCACTGACAGCAGCACTGATACCAGCAACTCGCTGCTGGGCACCAATAATATGACACCGCTCAACCTCTTCAAACAGGAGGGTACGGGCATATAGTACGGTGTGCTTTTTTGTACAAGGAAGTGAGCCAAATGTAGAAAAAAGGTCTGTGTGCTCGATTAAATAAATCGTTTAGAGAGGTATACATGGTCTACTGGTCACATCTGTTGAATTCCTCCGAGATCCATGCCTCATTCATTTTTATTAATGTGAGGTAGTCAACAGTTCCATTGCAAATTGGGCAAGCTCTGGCCAGAGGTCAAGCCTGCCCACCCAATAGTCCAGGGGTTCATCACTTCTCAGAGCATCAACATCGGGCGTTAACCCGATGTAGTCGGACACCTGTCGGTCTAGGCGTTCCCTGATGCTGGATCAGGCTGACACCTGTCGATGGGTCGGCTGAAAGAATGACCTCATATCAGAAGTCACCAACACATCTTCAAACCGCCCTCTTCTTGCAGGCGCTGTTGGATTGGTACCCGCAACTCTTTCTCTGGGGGTGGGAATTGCTCCTCTGCCAGCGCACGCAAAAGCAAAATGCAGCATTTCTCGAAGCAAGGCCTGGAAGTGCTCCATTCTGACAGCCCTCTGTGACGGTGGTAACATTTCTGCCATTTTGTGTTTGTACCGGGGGTCTAAGTATGTTGCCACCCAGTACTGGTCCTTGACCCTTATGCTTTTTATACGGGGGTCCCTGTTAAAACACTGGAGCATGAAGGCCCCCATTTGCACTAAACTGGAAGTGGTGTCGTGGCTTGGCTCCTGCTCATCATCCAGGATAATGTCGTCTTCCTTGTTCTCCTCTCCCCATCTACGTACAACAACAGGGATCCCAGAAAGGTTTAAAGCATGCTCTTCTTGCTCCTCCTCATCCACCCTGGCATCATCCTCCTCTGACTCCTCTTCAGACTCCTGTTGTTGACTTGTCTCAGATAGAGTAGCCCCCCCGGGAATTCATCCAGCATTGCGACTTCCTCATCTTCCCACTCCTGCTCCTCCACGGCTTGATCAATGACACAACGCAATGCACGCTCCATAAAGAAGGCATAAGGTATGTCACTGATGGCGCCATGGCTGCGACTGACCAGTTTGGTGATCTTATCAAAAGGCCGCAGAAGTTTGCATGCGTTGCGCATGAGCAGCCACTGGTGCTGTGAAAAAAAAAACAGCTCCCCAGAACCTGTTCTGCCGCAGAGTTCATACAGGTAGACGTTAACTGCATGTTTCTGCTGGAGCAGCCTATCAAGCATATAGAAAGTTGAGTTCCATCACGTCAGGCAATCGCAAATAAGACGTCTGACCAGCAGATTGTGTCGCCGCTGAATGTCAGCAAGACAAGCCATGGCCGTGTAAGATCTTCTGAATTGGGCCGAGATTTTCCTTGCCTGCCGCAAGATGTCCTGGACCCCAGGGTATTTGACAACGAATCGCTGCACGACCAAGTTTAAGACGTGTACCATGCATTGCACGTGCGTAATTTTGCCCTGTTTCAATACGCTAAGCAGATTGGCACCGTTGTCACACACCACTTTACCAACTGTCAAATTGAGCGGTGTTAGCCACTGATCTGCCTGTGATCGCAAAGCGGAAAGGAGTGCCGGGCCAGTGTGGCTCTTGGCTTCGAGGCACAACAGACGCAGCACGGCATGGCAACGTCTCACCTGGTATGTCGAATAGGTTCTGGGGAGCTTGGGCGGCGTAGCGGAAGAGACGCTAGCAGCGGAAAAGGAGGAGTCAGCTGAGGAGGAGAGGGAGGAGGATGGAGTAGAAGGAGGAGGAGAAGAAGAGCCAGGCCTGCATGCAATCCGTGGTGGTAAAACCAAATCTACATGGGTGCCACGGGTTACATGCTTGACGGCCGTCAGAAGGTTCATCCAGTGGGCAGTAAAAGTGATATACCTTCCCTGCCCGTGTTTGCTAGACCACGTGTCTGTGGTCAGATGTATCTTGGCACCGACACTGTGTGCCAGAGATATATTCACTTGCCGCTGAACATGGCCATATAGCTCTGGGATGCCCTTCTGTGAGAAATACTTCCTTCCTGGGACCTTCCATTGTGGTGTTCCAATGGCCACAGATTTTCTAAAGGCCTCCGAATGCACCAGTTTATATGGCAGTAGTTGGCGGGCTATGAGTTCTGACAAGCCAGCCATCAACCGTTGGGCAAGAGGGCTATCCGGCGTCATCATTTTTTTACACTCGAACATTTGACCCACGGAAGCCTGCCTTTTTGCAGAAAAACATGAGCTTGCCGTGATGGAAGGTGGAGTGGAGGACAATTGTGAGGAGAGAGGAGAAGGAGAAGTAGAAGACGAGGCTGGGCGGGGAGAGCCTGGAGTGTGGCTTTGTGTGTTCCGTTGCTCCCACTGGGCTCGGTGATGGCAGCTCATGTGCCTTCTTAAGGCGGTCATCCCTAGGTGAGTGTTGGGCTTACCGCAACTTATGCGTTGACTGCAAAGATTGCAGATGGCAACACTATTGTCATTAGCGGACACGTTAAAAAAAAGCCCACACTGCAGAGCCATGTGCCGGCGTCCTGGGAGCGCCAGATGTGACCGTACATGGTTGATGCCTTGCTCCTGATACATTTGCATTCTGCTTTGTCCCTCCTGTGCAATCTAAGTTCTTCCTGCTTCTCCTCCCTATCTGCTGGTCCATATCTCCCTCTGAACTCCCCTCCTCTTCCTCTCTTGTGGGCACCCATGTGGCATCAGTGGACATGTCATCATCGACGTCACCTTCCCCACCGCTATAATTAGAGAACTCGGAGTAGGCAGCAACAGCGGGGACAAACCTCCTCCTTGGGCTGATCTGGGTACTGTTGTCAGACTGCTGAGCGACGGTTGTTGCTACCTCCTCTTCCTGATCCAATGCCAAGAGTGGCTGCGCATCGGAAATGTCACGTACCTAGTGGTGAGCCCGGAATGCAGAAGGAGACCTCTCTTGCGTCCCCGACTCACGGCCCCTGATGATGGTGACAGGAGGCACGGGAGTCAGAGGTAGCACGAGTGCCTGGCAGGATCAACAGCCGGTGGATGGATCAGGCTGACTTCAGGAACTGTAGCTGGACAAGCAGGCCCCAGTGACAGCAGACAGGAACCAGTAGACAGCAGGAGACCAACAGGAACAGGTGGATCACTCAGGGGCAGGCACACAGAAGAGTCAGGCAAGCCGGGTCAAACCAGACAGTCAGTACAGGAACAGATGCAGCAGGCAGAGGCAGGAACGTGGAAAAGGCCGGGTCGGTAATGGATGAGCACTGATTGACCAGAGGATAAGACAGGTGCAGAGTCGTAGACAAGCCGGAGGTCAGAGGCAGGCAGAAGGCAGGGAAGGTCGCAGGTCAGGCCGGGTCAATACACAAACAGATCAGATTCAGATAATAGTCTCAGGAACGCTGTAGATCAAGCAGCAAGATCAGAAGGGAGAACTGGGTTTAAATAGCCCGCCTGGCGCCGGTAACCGTGCGCGCACGTGCGACCGCGCGCACCCACGTGGCTGCGAACGCGCGCACCCACGCGACCGCGCGCACCCACGCGCACCCGCGCGACCACGGGCAACCGGGCGACCGCTAACATGCGCAACAGCCACCCGCCGGCGCGCACAGACAGGTGACGGACCACTGTCCCCAGCCAGCCTTTCCTGACAGGAAATGTCTTGATATTGATCAGAAAATAATTCCTGTGACTCAAGCGGAAGGTATATGGCGGTGGTGGTGTTGGTGGTAGTGTCTTTGGGGGTGCACATAGCAGAGAGTGAAGAAGAGGGTGCAGATCGAGAGGATGAGGAGGGTGCAGAAGAGTAAAGCTGAGTGAGCCACTCAACCAAGTCTGGTGCGTCCTTTGACGTAGTCGCACGCACCTTCTGCAATTTGTCACTTTGGCTCAAGTATGTTGCTCCTGCCCTACCCCTACCACCCCTGCGGAAGGGCCTGCCTCTTCCTCTGCCTGTCATTTTTTAAATGACCCTGTGACAAAAGTCTCTAGAGAAGTGCAGTATGTATGTGGAAGAAGGTATATAACACCACGCTTCAATCTGTTGTTTTTGGGGGCCACTGGTCTATCACATCAGTTATAATACTTTTATTTTATTGTGTTTGTCGCTCTTAGTAGTATCGATGAAGAACCGCTCAGCAGTCACAATGCTGCCCAGTGGAAATGCACTATACTATGCTTTCTATATGTGCAAGTATTTTATACGTGTATTACACACCTATATACTGCACACCAAATAGTACACCTATGCCAGTCCTTACAAGGACCTTTGTGGACCAAGTAGCTAGTGATTTGCAGATTGTATCTCAGTCCCTACAACGATAAAGGACTGCTGCAGAATAGGGCAGTAATCTGCAGCAGTGCACCACAACCCTTCAAATAGTACACCTATACCAGTCCTTACAAGGACCTTTGTGGACCAAGTAGCTAGTGATTTGCAGACTGTACCTCAGTCCCTACACAGATAAAGGACTGCTGCAGAATAGGGCAGCAATCTGCAGCAGTGCATCACAACCCTATATATTGTACACCTATACCAGTCCTTACAAGGACATTTGTGGACCAAGTAGCTAGTGATTTGCAGACTGTACCTCAGTCCCTACACTGATAAAGCACTGCTGCAGAATAGGGCAGTAATCTGCAGCAGTGCACCACAACCCTATATATTGTACACCTATACCAGTCCTTACAAGGACCTTTGTGGACCAAGTAGCTAGTGATGTGCAGACTGTACCTCAGTCCCTACACTGATAAAGGACTGCTGCAGAATAGGACAGCAATCTGCAGCAGTGCACCACAACCCTATATATTGTACACCTATACCAGTCCTTACAATGACCTTTGTGGACCAAGTAGCTAGTGATTTGCAGACTACCTCAGTCCCTACACTGATAAAGCACTGCTGCAGAATAGGGCAGTAATCTGCAGCAGTGCACCAAAACCCTATATATTGTACACCTATACCAGTCCTTACAAGGACCTTTGTGGACCAAGTAGCTAGTGATTTGCAGACTTTACCTCAGTTCCTACACTGATAAAGGACCGCTGCAGAATAGGGCAGCATAATGCAGCAGTGCACCACAACCCTCCAAATAGTACACCTATACCAGTCCTTACAAGGACCTTTTTGGACCAAGTAGCTAGTGATTTGCAGCCTGTACCTCAGTCCCTACACTGATAAAGGACCGCTGCAGAATAGGGCAGCAATATGCAGCAGTGCACCACAACCCTCCAAATAGTATACCTATACCAGTCCTTACAAGGACCTTTGTGGACCAAGTAGCTAGTGATGTGCAGACTGTACCTCAGTCTCTACACTGATAAAGGACTGCTGCAGAATAGGGCAGCAATCTGCAGCAGTGCATCACAACCCTATATATTGTACACCTATACCAGTCCTTACAAGGACCTTTGTGGAGCAAGTAGCTAGTGATTTGCAGACTACCTCAGTCCCTACACTGATAAAGTACTGCTGCAGAATAGGGCAGCAATCTGCAGCAGTGCACCACAACCCTGTATATTGTACATCTATACCAGTCCTTACAAGGACCTTTGTGGACCAAGTAGCTAGTGATTTGCAGACTGTACCTCAGTCCCTACACTGATAAAGGACTGCTGCAGAATAGGGCAGTAATCTGCAGCAGTGCACCACAACCCTCCAAATAGTACACCTATACCAGTCCTTACAAGGACCTTTGTGGACCAAGTAGCTAGTGATGTGCAGACTGTACCTCAGTCCCTACACTGATAAAGGACTGCTGAAGAATAGGACAGCAATCTGCAGCAGTGCACCACAACCCTATATATTGTACACCTATACCAGTCCTTACAAGGACCTTTGTGGAGCAAGTAGCTAGTGATTTGCAGACTACCTCAGTCCCTACACTGATAAAGTACTGCTGCAGAATAGGGCAGCAATCTGCAGCAGTGCACCACAACCCTGTATATTGTACACCTATACCAGTCCTTACAAGCACCTTTGTGGACCAAGTAGCTAGTGATTTGCAGACTTTACCTCAGTCCCTACACTGATAAAGGACTGCTGCAGAATGGGGGAGTAATCTGCAGCTGTGCACCACAACCCTCCAAATAGTACGCCTATACCAGTCCTTACAAAGACCTTTGTGGACCAAGTAGCTAGTGATTTGCACACTGTACCTCAGTCCCTACAATGATAAAGGACTGCTGCAGAATAGGGCAGCAGTCAAGTATAATATTCTTTCTATATTTAGAAGAAAGTATATTATACGTGTACAACCCTATATACTGTACACCTATACCAGTCCTTAAAAGGACCTTTGTGGACCTAATAGTAATAGCTAGTGATTAAACTGACTGTCTCTGCTGCACACAGTGTCCTGTCCCTCCCTGCACTGACAAACGACAGGCTGCTGCAATCACCAGCACAGCAGTGCACTCCACCCTATATACTGTACTACACCTATACCATACCAGTCCTTAAAAGGACTTTTGTGGACCTAATAGCTAGCGATTTGTGTCACTACAGTCTCTCCCTGCTCCACAAAGCATCCTGTCCCTACACTGAAATAAGACAGAATGTAAAATGGCCGCCAGATCAGGTCTATTTATAAGGTAGGGGGAATGTCCAATTGTCCATGTGCTGAAATGTCTCAATTGACTGTTCTGTACCCCATGATGGATGTGTCATCATGGGTCAAAGTTCTTTCACACTGTAAACACATATGTCCGCCAGGCGAACAGCGGCAATAGTCCGCCGATTGCGCGAATCGCGAACACGCAAAATTTGCCACGAAACGACCGCTGGGCGAACAGTTCGGCCATCCCTAAGTATAAGCTTTCTGCTCACCCCTAGACAAAACAAGCAGTTGACCCGTGCAGTGCGGACACAGCCCAACTGCATGAAATTGCCAGAATTGATCTCTAAAGCATTTTATCATACCAACTGTACATTACAGAAGAGTGAGATTATTATCAACACAACATCCGGAACTATTACTTCATAATAATTTAGATTTACATAAGTTACCCAAATGTCAACGTGTCCTTTGATACTGGAAGCTATGACAAGGGAAAAGAAAATTAATTATTGCTAGTAATATCATCCTGGGAGATGTTAAAACAATTTTCATCATATACCGTATATACTCGAGTATAAGCCGAGATTTTCAGCCTCTTTTTTGAGGCTGAAAGTGCCCCCCTCGGCTTATACTCGAGTCATCGCTGTCTGCCCGCTCGATCAGCGTGTCGAGCAGACAGACAGCGGCCATTCTATTCAAAAGCCGCGCCTCCGGCTCCGCCTTCGCCTGTGATAGGCGGAACACTGAATTTCCCAGCAGCCTGTGTTCCGCCTATCACGGACATCGTATCATCCTCGTACTACGGACGAGGATGATACGACGTCTGTGATAGGCGGAACACAGGCTGCTGGGAAATTCAGTGTTCCGCCTATCACAGGCGAAGGCGGCGGCGCAGCTTTTGAATTTTACAATGGCCGCCGACGAAGAGGGCACGGGACGGAGGCAAGGCAAGGCACGGCACGGCACGGGACGGGACGGGGGCAAGGCAAGGCACGACACGGGACGGATGCAAGGAGGCAAGGCACGGCACGGGACGGAGGCAAGGAGGCAAGGCACGGGACGGAGGCTCGGGACAAAGGTAGGCTGGACACACACACACACACACACACACACACACACACACACACACACATGGATGGAGACACACACAGGGATGGATGGATGGATGGATGGAGACACACACACACAGGGATGGATGGATGGATGGATGGAGACACACACACACAGGGATGGATGGATGGATGGATGGAGACACACACACACAGGGATGGATGGATGGATGGACACACACACACACAGGGATGGATGGACGGACACACAGGGATGGACGGACACACAGGGATGGACGGACACACAGGGATGGACGGACACACAGGGATGGACGGACACACAGGGATGGATGGACGGACACACAGGGATGGACGGACACACAGGGATGGACGGACACACAGGGATGGACGGACACACAGGGATGGACGGACACACACACAGGGATGGACAGGCATGTCTCACCCTCGGCTTATACACGAGTCAATAAGTTTGCCAGTTTTTTTGGGGGTAAATTGGGGGCCTCGGCTTATATTCGGGTCGGCCTATACTCGAGTATATACGGTAATCAGATTCAGTCTTATAATCCCTTCAGTTAATTACCTGAGGTGTATAAAACACCTGTCAGCTACGCTTTGCTGTGGCGCTGACATGCAAGTGATATCTGCTTGTAATGAAGTCTTGCCCGATAGCTGTTGGCACCTGAAAAATGTAAGAGACAAAAGTGCCTCATTTTTGGTGTCACTGGTGCTTTCCACCCATCTGATGCCAATTTCTCCATCAATCAAATGAACTATCAGTGTCTTCACACAAGTGACTACCATAGACCACCATTTAAACTTTAAAGCTTCTCTAAGGGCAGGCAACTCACATGGAAGTCTGCTATCCATGAAAAGTCTGGTTGTCCATTCCTTGTCTATCTTCTCCCTAGCTTTCTTATTTGTGCTCACAGTGAATAACTTAAGATGATCTTCAGCTTTGATACCAACAAAGATAAAACATTGCAACACTCAATTCCTTCTTTTGTTATATAGTCAATTTAGTATTCTTTATACAGAAGGTCTCTTGTATATAATGCCAAAAACCATATAACTCCTCTTTCCCAAGACACAGAATGAAGAAGGTGTTTCCTTGTGTGTAACACTAATAGAATGAAGAAGGTCTTGTGTTGTGTGCAACACTGATATCTTATGGCCTCCTTACATGTGCAATTTTAACTACAGAAGGTCTTCTCCAACGTGCAGAGGTCTTTGATTTGCACTAAAGGACTACACCTATAAATAGTGGGTCTCTAGAAACATATCGTATCTGGAGCTTCACAGTAGAAAAGAAATATGATGATCTTCTTCTGTGTACATTATTAGTAGGTGACAGAAGGTATAGCATACTTAATTTTGAAAAGGCGCCTACATGGCCTATAGAGTGGAGATGTTTTTCGGCTACAATCTCATGACTGGGTTGTTCAGTCATATGTGCCTGCTGTTTAGTAAGTCTTGGGTGGTTTATATAGTTTTTGTGGATGTTTTGGACTGTCTGGAGCCCATGCATGGCTGCCACTTGCCAGATGTTCCTATCAATGGGTACCTGAGGCAGCCAGGAGATCTGGTGATTGGAGGAACTTTCCCAGTTCATGTGGACAGAAGCTACACTGAAAACACATGTACTAGTAAGCCAGAGGACCTCAAATGCAAGCTGTAAGTCTATGTAACTTTTATAACTAAAACAATTATTGATGTGTGAAAAAAAATGCAATAAATATGAAGCCACTAGTGGGACATGTTTCTACCTTTAGTTGAATGTATCCGCTTATGATTGGCCAAGTACATTTACAGCATTCTGACGGGATAGCTCAGGTGGGCTTGGACTATGATCCAAACATGCCTGAGCTCATCTCTAGAAGCAATATAAGAAAACACACCTAATTTTTGTTATATCCTGCCTATCTTTAGTGTTAAAGGGTTAGCTCAACATTAAAATAAAATTTAAAGTAGCACCCAGAGCGATCCATGCCATCCTGCATATAAGCCAGAATCCAAACCTTATTCCCAATTCTGTGCAGATTTGTGGACGAGAGGAAGTGCTCATTTCATTCTCCTTTCTGTGATGATGGAGATGTGCTTAACATACCGTCCACCCTAGCTTATAGGAAGAACAGCTAAAATCACTCGCGATACAACTTTTTGTATCCAGGATTTGCAGATGGTACACTTGGCCTTGTTGTTATTCAGTCGTTTAGTCGTTTCCGACTCTTTGTGACCTCATGGACCATAGTACGTCAGGTTTTCTGTCCTCCACTGGTGCTTGCTTAACTTCATAGTCCTTGTTTCGATGATGTAATCTATCCATCTTGTTTTCTGCCATCCTCTTTTCTTTTTTACTTCCATGTTGGCCAGCATCAGGGTCTTTATAAATAAATCCTCTGTTTGCATTAGGTGGCCAAAGTATTTAAGTTTCAGCTTCAGGATCTGCCCTTCCAGTGAATAGTCAGGGTTGATTTCCTTCAAGATTGACTGGTTTGATCTTATTGTCATTCAAGGGATTTTCAGCAGTCTTCTTCAACACCATAGTTCAAAAGAATCCATTCTCCTGCTTTCACAGCCATAGGTTGCTACTGGGAATACCATTGCTTTGACAATAAGGGACTTTGTCGGTAGGGTGATGTCTCTGCTTTTTA
This sequence comes from Lithobates pipiens, assembly GCF_037356315.1. Taxonomy (NCBI): domain Eukaryota; kingdom Metazoa; phylum Chordata; class Amphibia; order Anura; family Ranidae; genus Lithobates; species Lithobates pipiens. The sequence goes on from NW_027507903.1 coordinate 613,123,531, forward strand.
TTATGTTGTCTAGGTTTTCCATTGCTTTCCTCCCTCCAAGTATCTCTTGATTTCATGGCTACAGTCACCATCTGTCATAATCTTATAGGAAGATAAAAATCTGTCACTATTTCCATTTCTTCTCCATCTATATGCCAAGGAGGGATGTGACCTTTTGCCATGATCTTAATTTTCTTTATGTTCAATTTCAGGAAAGCTTTTGTGCTCTCCTCTTCCACCTCTGTTAAGAGACTCTTTAGTTCTTCTTCACTTTCTGCCATTAGTGTGGTATCATCTGATTATCTCAGATTGCTTACTATTTCTCCCGACGATCTTAATTCGGATTTGTGATTCGTCGATCCTGGCATTTCACATGCACTCTGCATATAAATTAAGTAGGGTGACAATATACATCCTTGCTGCACTCCTATCTCAATTTTATACCAGTCAGTTGTTCCATGTCCTGTTCTAACTATTGCTTCTTGACTTGCTTACAGGTTTTCCAGAAGACAGTTGAGGTAGTATGGTATTCATATTTCTTCCAGTATTTGTCACATTTTGTTGCGATCCACACAATAGAAGGCTTTACTGTAGTCAATAATGCAGAAGTAGACATTATTCTGAAACTCCTTTGCTTTCTCCATGATCCAGTAAATGTTGGCAATTTGATCTATAGTTCCTCTGGGAAATCCAGCTTGTACTTGTGGTAGCTCTCGGTTGATATGCCGCTAAAGCCTGGCTTGTAGAATTTTCAGCATAACCTTGCTAGCGTGTGAGATAAGTGCGATCCTACGGTAGTTTGAACATTCTTTGGCGCTGCCCTTCTTTGGTATCGGAATGTAAACAGACCTCTTCCTGTCCTGTGGCCATTGTTGAGTTTTCCAAATGTGTTGGCATATTGAGTGCAGCACTTTAACAGCATCATCTTGGCCTATAGGTATGTAATCTAAACAAAGTTAATCTTTACTGCACCATGATTTTTAACCTACTGGGGATACTTGACTGTGCTGTAAATTTTATTTTAACGGTGAACTACCCTTTGAAAACAATTAGTCACTGTAAAACATTTATTATGTACAGTATCTACCCTCACATTTTTGTAAATACAGTGCCTTGCAAAAGTATTCACCCTCTTGGCATTTTTGTGTTTTGTTGCCTCACAACCTGGAATTAACATGGCTTATTTGAGGATTTGCATCATTAAATTTACAGAACATGCTCACAACTTTGAAGGTTTTTTTGGTTTTTTTTTTTATTGTGAATCAAACAACAAATAGGACAAAATAACAGAAAAAGGCAATGTGCATAACTATTCACCCCCTAAAGTCAATACTTTGTAGAGCCACCTTTTGTGGCTATCACAGCTTCACGTCTCTATGAGCTTGCCACATCTTACCACTGGACTTTTTGCCCATTCCTTCTTGCAAAACTGCTCCAGCTCCTTCAAGTTGGATGGTTTGCCCTTGTGAACAGCAATCTTTAAGTCTGACCACAGATTTTCTATTGGATTGAGGTCTGGGCTTTGACTAGGCCATTCCATCACATTTACATGTTTCCCCTTAAACCACTCAAGTGTTGCTTTTGCAGTGTGTTTAGAGTCATTGTCCTGCTGGAAGGTGAACCTCCATCCTAGACACAAATCACACACAGAGTGGTACAGGTTTTGCTCTGTATCCCTGTATCCCTGTATTTAGCATCATCCATCTTTCCCTCAACTCTGACCAGTTTCCCAGTCCCGACTGCTGAAAAACATCCCCACAGCATGATGGATGGTGTTCTTTGGGTGATGTTATGTGTTGGGTTTGTGCCAGACATAGTGTTTTCTTTGATGGCCAAAAAGTTCAAATTTAGTCTCATCGGAGTCTTCAGACCAGAGAACCTTCCTCCATACATTATGGGAGTCTCCTACATGCCTTTTCGCAAACTCAAAATGTGCCATTTTGTTTTTTACTGAAAGTAATGGCTTTCTTCTGGCAACTCTGCCATGAAGCCCAACTCTATGGCACGTACAGCTTATTGCCGTCCTATATACAGATACTCTAGTCTCTTCTGTGGAACTCTGCAGCTCCTCCAGGGTTACCTTAGGTTTCTGTGCTGCCTCTCTGATTAATGCCCTCCTTGCCCGTCTTTTGGTGTGCAGCCGTCTCTTGGCAGGTTTGCTTTTGTGCCATGTTCTTTCCATTTGGTTATGATAGATTTGATGGTGCTCCTAGGGATCATCAAAGATTTGGATATTTTTTTATAACCTAACCCTGACTTGTACTTCTCAACAACGTTGTCACTTACTTGTTTGGAGAGTTTCTTGGTCTTCATAGCAGTGTTTGGTTAGTGATGCCTCTTGCTTAGGTGTTGTAGCCTCTGGGCCCTTTCAAAAAGGTGTGTATATGTAATGACAGATCATGTGGCACCTATATTGCACACAAGTGGACATCATTTCACTAATTATGTGACTTCTGAAAGGAATTGGTTGCACCAGATCTTTTTATGGGCTTCATTGGAAATGGGTTGAATACATATGCACATGTCCATTATTAGTTTTTTATTTCTGAAAAATAGTTTTATATATATTTTTTTCTAATTTTACTTCACCAACTTAGACTATTGTATTCTGATCCATTCAGATTAAAAAAACATTGAACTAAAGGCTGTAATGTAACAAAATAGGTAAACAGCTAAGGGGGTGAATACTTTTGCAAGGCACTGTATTTTATTATATCTTTTCATGTGACAATAATGAAGAAATTACACGTTGCTACAATGTAAAGTAGTTAGTGTATAGCTTGTATAACCGTGTAAATTTGCTTTCCCCTCAAAATAACTCAACACACAGCCAAAGTGAGTACACCCCTAAAGGAAAATGTCTAAATTGGGCACAAAGTTTCAATATTTTGTGTGGCCACCAATTGTTTTCCAGCACTGCTTTAACCCTCTTGGGCATGGAGTTCACCAGAGCTTCACAGGTTGCCACTGGAGTCCTCTTCCACTCCTCCATGACGACATCGCAGAGCTGATGGATGTTAGAGAGCTTGCACTCCTCCACCTTCCATTTGCTCAGTAGGGTTTAGGTCTGCAGACATGCTTGGCGGTTCCATCACCTTTACCCTCAGCTTATTTAGCAAGGCAGTGGTCATCTTGGAGGTGTGTTTGGGGTTGTTATCATGTTGGAATACTGCCCTGTGGTCCAGTATTTGCAGGGAGTGGATCATGCTCTGCTTCAGTATGTCACAGTACATGATGGCATTCATGGTTCCCTCAATGAACTGTAGCTCGCCAGTGCCGGCAGCACTCATGCAGCCCCAGACCATGACACTCCCACCAACATGCTTGACTGTAGGCAAGACACACTTGTCTTTGTACTCCTCGCCTGGATGCCGCCACACACGCTTGACACCATCTGAACCAAATAAGTCTATCTTGGTCTTATCAGACCACAGGACATGGTTCCAGCAATCCATGTCCTTAGTCTGCTTGTCTTCAGCAAACTGTTTGTAGGCTTTCTTGTGCATCATCTTTTGAAGAGTCTTCTATCTGGGACGACAGCCATGCAGACCAGTTTGATGCAGTGTGTCCATCGTATGGTCTGAGCACTGACAGGCTGACCCTCCACCTCTTCAACATCTGCAACAATGCTGGCAGCACTTAAACGTCTATTTCCCAAAGACAACCTCTGGATATGACGCTGAGCATGTGCACTTAACTTTTTTGGTCGACCATGGCGAGGCCTGAGTGGAACCTGTCTCGTTAAACTGCAATATGGTCTTAGCCATGATGCAGCTCGGTTTCAGGGTCTTGGAAATCTTCTTATAGCGTAGGCCATCTTTATGTATAGCAACATTTCTTTTTTTCAGATCCTCAGAGAGTTCTTTGCCATGAGGTGCCATGTTGAACTTCCGGTGACCAGTATGAGAGAGTGAGAGCGATAACACCAAATTTAACACACGTGCTCGCCATTCACACCTGAGACCTGGTAACATTTTCACTTAGGGGGGAATTCTCTTTTGTTGAGAGCGATTTAGACATTAATGGCTGGGTGTTGAGATATTTTGAGGGGACAGCAAATTTACACTGATATATAAGCTGTACACTCACTACTTTACATTGTAGAAAAGTGTAATTTCTTCTGTCTTGTCACTTGAAAAGATAGAATAAAATATTTACAAAAATGTGAGGGGTGTACTCACTTTTGTGAGATACTGTAAGTGCATCTCGTTCAAGGATTGGAAGAACCTATTTTCCTAAGCACATAAAATTCTATGCATCCTATAAAATAAGTAATCTATTAGCAAAAACTCCCAGTGTCCCATGTGTTATATATGATAGTCACATGTTCAGAAATGGTACATTGAAATCATGGATGTGCATAGGTTAGAGCAGTGTTTCTCAACCCCAGACCTCAAGGCGTACCAACAGGTCATGTTTTTAGGATTTTCCACAGGTGAAATAGCTGTGGTAATTACTTATGCCCCGTACACACGAGTGGATTTTCTGTCGGGAAAAACTTTGTATGGTTTGGATGTTTTTTCCAATGGAATTCCGCTCAAGCTTGGCTTGAATACACATTGTCACACAAAAGTTCTCTGTACTTTCGACTGTCAAGAACGCAATGTCATACAACACTACGATGAGCAGAGAAAATGAAGTTCAATGCTTCCGAGCATACGTCAAATTGTTTCCAAGCATGCGTAGGAATTTTGCACGTCAAAACTTGTACAGACAATTGGAATTTCCGATCTGAACTTTTTCCAACCAAAAAATTGAGAACATGCTCGCAATCTAATGCTGGCCGAAATTCCGCCAGCAAAAGTCCGATGGAGCATACATACGATTGCATTTTCCAACCAAAAGCTCTCATCTGAATTTTGCTGCCGGAATTTCCGATCGTGTGTATGGGGCATAAGGCACTGAAACTGATCAAATCACCTGTGCAAAATAATGGAAAGCCTGAAAACATGACCTGTTGGTGCGCATTGAGGACTGGAATTGAGAAACACTGGATTAGAGGAAGCTGAACATTGACTAACTAACCCTTTTTGTTGCATGCTTTATGAAATATATAAAGAGCATCATTTGTTTTTCAATTACTAGCCTTGAACGTGATCAATACCAGAGAATGCAAGCCATGATTTATGCCATAGAGGAGATCAACAAGAATCCAGACCTTCTTCCCAATATCACTCTGGGCTACCAGATCTTCGATACTTGTACTGTACTCAGACGGGCAATGGAAGGAACTTTGTGGATGTTATCTGGCAGAAAAGAAATTATTCCAAATTATCGTTGTGAACCAACAGTCACTTTTGCTGGTATCGTTGGTGACTCTGGTTCTACACGTTCCATTCAAATGGCACATATTTTGGGTCTTTATAGATATCCACAGGTAAAAAATAATACTTTTTTTTAAAACTTTCAAATCCCAGGCACAATGGCTACCAGGACATATAGAAAGAGAAAATCTTTCAAACGGTAACATAGAGAGCAATAACAAGATAATACAAATTCGAATCTCTCGTCATTCTTTCCCTGACTAAAAAAAGCTTTACCATTGGATACACTTTAATGTGTGTTTTTGTTTAACCACTTCAGCCCCGGACCAATTTTCAGCCTAAGGACCACAGGTCTTTTTACAATTTCGCACTGCACTGCTTTAACTGGTAATTGCGCGGTCATGCAATGTTGTACCCAAACAAAATTTGCGTCCTTTTCTTCCCACAAATAGAGCTTTCTTTTGATGGTATTTGATTGCCTCTGCGATTTTTATTTTTTGCGATATAAATGGAAAAAGACCGAAAATTTTGAGAAAAAAATATATTTTCTACTTTTTGTTATAAGAAAAATCGAATAAACTCAATTTTAGTCATACATTTAGGGCAAAATGTATTCAGCCACATGTCTTTAGTAAAAAAAATGTCAATAAGCGTATATTTATTGGTTTGCGCAAAAGTTATAGCGTCTACAAACTAGAGTACATTTTCTGGCATTTACACAGCTTTTAATTTACGACTGTCTATCTCATTCCTTGAGGTGCTAAAATGGCAGGGCAGTACAAACCCCCCCCCCCCCCCAAATGACCCCATTTTGGAAAGTAGACACCCCAAGGAAATTGCTGAGGGGCATGTTGAGCCCATTGAATATTTTTTTTTTGTCCCAAGTGATTGAATAATGACACAAAAAAAAAAAAGTTTACAAAAAGTTGTCACTAAATGATATATTGCTCACACATACCATAGTTATATGTGGAATTGCACCCCAAAATATATTCTGCTGCTTCTCCTGAGTACGGGGATACCACATATGTGGGACTTTTTGGGAGTCTAGCTGCGTACGGCACCCCGAAATCCAATCACTGCCTTCAGGATTTCTAAGGGTGCAAATTTTTTATTTCACTCCTCACTACCTATCACAGTTTCGAAGGCCATAAAATGCCAAAATAACACAAAACCCCCCAAATGACCCCATTTTGAAAAGTAGACACCCCAAGGAAATTGCTGAGGGGCATGTTTAGTCCATGGAATATTTTTTTTTTGTACCAAGTGATTGAATAATGACACAAAAAAAAAAGTTTACAAAAAGTTGTCACTAAATGATATATTGCTCACACATGCCATGGTTATATGTGAAATTGCACCCCAAAATATATTCTGCTGCTTCTCCTGAGTACGGGGATACCACATATGTGGGACTTTTTGGGAGCCTAGCCGCGTACGGCACCCCGGATACCAATCACTGCCTTCAGGGTTTCTAAGGGTGCAAATTTTTGATTTCACTCCTCACTACCTATCACAGTTTCGAAGGCCATAAAATGCCAAAATAGCACAAAACCCCCCCAAATGACCCCATTTTGGAAAGTAGACACCCCAAGCTATTTACTGAGAGGCATGTTTAGTCCATGAAATATTTTATATTTTGCCACAAGTTGCAGGAATATTACAATTTTTTTTTTTGCACAAAGTTGTCACTAAATGATACATTGCTCACACATGCTATGGGCATAAGTCAAATTACACCCCAAAATAAATTCTGCTGCTTCTCCCGAGTACGGGGATACCACATGTGTGGGACTTTTTGGAAGCCTAGCCATGTACGGGACCCCGAAAACCAAGCACTGCCTTCCGGATTTAAATATAAAACGCTACCAAAAAAAACTGTTAGCGATCGCAGGGATCAGGCCTGACTCTGCGAACGCTGCAGTTATGTGTTTAGTGTTTTGTAAGTGACAGCGATCGATCGATACTGCACTTGGGTGGGCTGGGCGGAGGGGCAAAACGCAGGTGCTAGCAGGTATCTGGGCTGATCCCGCTAACAATGCGTTTTTTTGGAACCCTAAACTGCTGGGGACGCTAGTATAGATCTGATCAGATCAGATATTGATCTGTTCAGATTCTATACCACTATGGGAGGTTTATGCTTTGCACGTGGGTGTTAGCGGTACTGGCACTAACCTAGCGCTGCCTGGGGCGATGCAGACCCTGACCCTAGAACCTAATTGATATCACCCGCCGGGTGATCAGGGGGTTAAACCTTTATTGGGTAATAAATGGTGGGTGCCCTGATGCTATAAAAAGCAAACTAACCAGAGTCACCCGTAACACTTATACGGTGATCACTGGTGAAAGGGTTAACTAGGAGCAATCAGGGGGTTCAAATTTTTATTAGGTAGTATATGGGGGTCCCTGGCGCTATATAAAAACCTGACGGGAAACCTAAATAACTAACTGGCTAACCAGTGTCACCAGTGTCACCAGTGACACTTATACTGTGATCGCTGGTGAAAGGGTTAACTAGGGGCAATCAGGGGGTTAAAACCATTATTGGGTAGTATATGGGGGTACCTAGCGCTATAAAAACCTGGCGGTGAACCTAAATAAATAACTAGCTACCTAGCGACACTAGTGACACTAATGCAGCGATCAGAAAAATGATCGCTTAGTGACACTGGCAAAAGGGGGTGAAAGAGTTAACTAGGGGCAATCAGGGGGTTAAAACCATTATTAGGTAGTATATCGGGGTACCTAGCGCTATAAAAACCTGGTGGTGAACCTAAAAAAATAACTAGCTACCTAGCGACACTAATGCAACGATCAGAAAAACGATCGCTTAGTGACACTGGCAAAAGGGGGTGAAAGGGTTAACTAGGAGCAATCAGGGGGTTAAAACCATTATTGGGTAGTATATCGGGGTACCTAGCGCTATAAAAACCTGGTGGTGAATCTAAAAAAATAACTAGCTACCTAGCGACACTAGCGACACTAATGCAGCGATCAGAAAAATTATCGCTTAGTGACACTGGCAAAAGGGGGTGAAAGGGTTAACTAGGGGCAATCAGGGGGTTAAAACCATTATTGGGTAGTATATCGGGGTACCTAGCGCTATAAAAACCTGGTGGTGAACCTAAAAAAATAACTAGCTACCTAGCAACACTAGCGACACTAATGCAGCGATCAGAAAAATTATCGCTTAGTGACACTGGCAAAAGGGGGTGAAAAACTCTAGGGGCAATCAGGGGGTTAAACCTTTATTGGGGGTGGTAGGGGGCTACCCGGGACCTAACACTAACTGCCCTGACAGTTTTTACTGTCACAACTGACACTGAATGCAGTGATCAGTAAATAAATGATCACTGCAATCAGTGACACTGTGACTGGGGGGGGGGGGGCGGGGGGGATCGGGGGGGTTGTGTGCCTGTGTGTGCCTATGTGTTAGTGTAGTGTTGGTGCACACTTACTCTGTCTTCTCCTCGTAGTCCGGTCAATAAGACCGCCCCGAGGAGAATGACATCACTTCCTCCCTGCCTGTGTTTACTATACACAGTGGGAGGAAGCTTCTCATTCGCCAGGAGCGATCGAGAGGGGATGGCCAGAAACCAACGGCCATCCCCTCATCCCGGATCGCTCCTGCAGCGAAACGGACCACCGCATCCAGCGGGAGGGGGTCCGATCGGACCCCCCACCCGCTGGAAGGCAAGCACGTACATGTACGTGCTTGTGCCTGTACATGCCATTGTGATGACGTACATTGGCATGCGGCGGTCCTTAAGTGGTTAAAGGCTAATTCCCTCTTTGTATAAAATAGCCTATGCTGTCAAAGGGCCCTAGCAGATATTAAAAAGCTGTGCAGCTTTGTAAAATGTGAATTCTTTTTGTAATAATACCTGTAGACAATTTGGACCCCTCAGAAGCCTAGCCAAAGAAAATTCACAATTACCAACCCTCACATCCCATCTTGTTACTAGTATAGGAAAACCATCGGATGCTCACCTTAAATAGCAAGAGTGAAAAATAATTGTTTTGACGTCCTAACAACAAAGCAGGATGTAGGGTTTGCTAACTGAGTCTTTTGGCCATTCACCTGGGGGGGGGGGGGGGGGGGGGCTGCACATGTCCTACAGGTATTATAAGAAAATGGATGAAATAGAACTAGACGAGGGTGCGCTTCCCTACGTGCCAAAAGGTAATTTATCTAAAAAGTAACCTTTAATATAAATCATAAAAGGTATGTAAATGACCATAACAGGTATCCCTATAGAGTGAAATCATTGCCAACATATGGGAACCAAAGTCCTATCTCTATGTGATAATATTTGCACCTACCAAGTTAATTGGTGAAACTTCTCTTGATATAAACATATAGACAATATGGGGGTTATTAGAGTATATCCTCTTACATTCAATGTAAAGGCTCCAGGCTACTTAGAGGATAAGTAAGGTCTACTCACCAACACCATCCGGTATGAAGAGATGGGGGTACACGTGCCTCTCCTCCCATCTGTTAGCCACATATAAAAATGAGATGAACAAGAAAATTAAAAATTATAATAGTAAATATTGTCTTATTGAAGATATGTGGGAAACATTCAATAGTGGTGGTTTGTGCCCACATGGATGAGTGTACTACATACCTGAGAGATAAATATTTTCATAGGTCAGAAAACAGATAGCTCATATCTTTAGTAAGACAGAATTTACTAGTATACTTTCTCTTTTTCATCGCATTTTATTATGTGGCTTGCCTAGGTGAGCTCACTGGGGGCCAAATATAAGATGACTAAGATGATGTTTAACCAGTTCCTGACTGGCGCATGCCGATGTATGTCAGCAGAATGGCACGGGCAAGCATATTGGCATACACGTCCATTTTTATATGCTGCCCTGCCATCACGTGCGCGCCGGCGGCAGTGTACTCGCGTGCAGGTCGGGACCCCCATGAGTCCGGTAGTCCCGTGGACTCAATCGCCACGATTGTCTCATGGACGATTAGCATCTCCCGTTCTGCCTAGCAACAATTGACGCTGATCTCTGCTCCATGTGATTGGAGCAGAGATCAGTGTTCACTAACACAAAACCCAGCCCCCTACAGATAGTAAAGCGCCCCAGGAACACTTAACTCCTACACTGCCACCCCCTGGTTAACCCCTTCACTGCCAGTGACATTTACACAGGAATCAATGCATTTGTATAGCACTGATTGCTGTATAAATAACAATGGTCCCAAAAATCTGACAAAAATGTCCGATGTGTATGCCATAATGTCACAGTCACAATAAAAATCGCTGATCGCCGCCATTACTGGTAAAAAAAAAAATTATTAATAAAAATGCCATAAAACTATCCCCTATTTTGTAAATGCTATAACTTTTGTGCAAACGAATCAATAATCGCTTATTGCGATTTTTTTACCAAAAATATGTAGAAGAATATGTATCGACCTAAACTGAGGGAAAAAAATGTTTTTTTATATTTTTTGGGGGGATATTTATTATAACAAAAAGTAAAAAATAATGCGTTTTTTTTTTTAAATTGTCGCTCTATTTTTGTTTATAGCACAAAAAAAAAATGCAGGAATGATCAAATACCACCAAAAGAAATCTCTATTTGTGGGAAAAAAAGGACGTCAATTTTGTTTGGGAGCCACATCGCACGACCACGCAATTGTCAGTTAAAGCGACGCAGTGCCGAATCGCCGGTCTGAAAATGGTTAATACTTTTTACTGGGTATTCAAGAAACATGATCCTCTTTAACGTACATTACATCCTATACATACAGTATCTTACAAAAGTGAGTACACACCTCACATTTTTGTAAATATTTTATTATACCTTTTCATGTGACAACACTGAAGAAACGACACTTTGCTACAATGTAAAGTAGTGAGTGTACAGCTTATATAACAGTGTAAATTTGCTGCCCCCTCAAAATAACTCAACACACAGCCAATAATGTTTAAACTACTGGCAACAAAAGTGAGTACACCCCTAAGTGAAAATGTCCAAATTGGGCCCAAAGTGTCAATATTTTGTGTGACCACCTTTATTTTCCAGCACTGCCTTAACCCTCTTGGGCATGGAGTTCACCAGAGCTTTACAAGTTTTCCACTCCTCCATGACAACATCAAGGATCTGGTGGATGTTAGAGACCTTGCGCTCCTTCATGTTCCGTTTGCCCCACAGATTCTCAATATGGTTTAGGTATAAAGACATGCTTGGCCAGTCCATCAGTGGTCGTCTTGGAGGTGTGCTTGGGGTCGTTATGTGCCAGTTCTTCAGTGTTGTCACATTAAAAGATATAATAAAAATATTTACAAAAATGTGAGGGGCGTACTCACTTTTGTGAGATACTGTACATATGAGCAGTAAGTAGAAACAAATCACCACAGATGAAAGTTTCCTTGTTTATCCAATATGTCTAATATGATTCCTGTCATTTTTTTAATCCACAGATAAGCTACTTCTTAACCAGCCCAACTCTCAGCAACAGAAAAATATTTCCTTCTTTCTTTCGTACCATACCTAGTGATGTATTTCAGTCCCGAGGTCTTGCTAACTTAATTCTATATTTTGGTTGGTCATGGGTTGGCTTTCTAGCAAATGATAATGACTATGGTCAACTAAGTCTCCAAGTGATCAAGCAGGAATTAATCAATGCCGGTGCATGTGTAGCTTTCATAGAAACAATTATGACCGGCCAGGCCAACAGGAATGCTCCGCACATTGTCAAAGTTATCAAGGAGTCAACAGCCAAAGTTGTGGTAGTGTTGTCCTCCAACCCAGACTTATTACCAGTTGTAGAAGAGTTAGCAAGACAGAATGTGACTGATAGAATCTGGATAGCCAGTGAAGCATGGTCAACCTCTAATATTCTTTCTAAAGAAAAGTATCAGCATGTCTTGGTGGGCACTCTTGGGTTTGCTGTCCGTGGAGGACAGTTGCCAGGATTTGCGCAGTATATTTACAGCTTACACCCATCAAAAGCTCCAAATAATTCTTTTATAATAGAGCTTTGGGAGGAAATTTTTTCTTGCAAATGGACTAACAACCTTAGTTCGGATGACAGGACAAGTAACACAACAGCACATGACTGCACTGGAGAAGAAACTCTCGGGAAGTCAAAGCTGAAAGTTGATTTTGGAATAACCTTCAATGTCTACACTGCAGTTTATGCATTTGCATGGGCCTTAGAGAGTCTACTTCACTGCCAGCCAGGAAAAGGCCCGTTTCATAATGGATGTGCAAACATTTTGTCATTTGACCCTTGGCAAGTATGTTACTTGCATTTTTCACAAAGTTGATTAATTATATGTTTTTTTTTTTTTTTGCTTTAAATTCCTATCTTCCTAATGTTCTTTTGCAGCTTCTCCATTATATTAAAAGAACAAGGTTTCAGACTAAAGACAAGACGAACATATTTTTTGATGACAATGGGGATCCTCCTGCCTTTTATGATATTGTGAACTGGCAGATAAGTTCTACTTGGTCTTTGGAGCAAGTTATAGTAGGAAGATATGACTCCAGCTCCACAGATGGGAACACCATGAGTCTAAACCATGCTGGCATTGTATGGGTTAATAACAAAACAATGGTACGATTGCACCAGATTAAAAAAAAAACCTCATGCTATGTAGATGCATCTTCTTTAGGAGGATTATCATTTATTGTTTCTCTGTCTATATAGTTTAATAAATACAAATAACCCTTTGTATCCCTGCCCTTGACTGACTGTAATATGCTGGCACCACCACAGACAGGCAATTTTGATCAAATACCAGCTCATATTCTTGTGTGATTTCTGCCTGTTCCTGTGCAATTTAGCAGACCATTCACAATGCAAAGAAAGTAGTGTATGCACTACTGCACCAAAGCGCATGGTACTACAGTAGCATGTAATTTGGTGCCTGCAATCACACTGCATTTACTATCTGCATTTGGGGTACCATTAGCCTTACATTGGCACCCACAGCAGAATACAAAGGCAATGTGTTTTGGGTGTGGAGCGGGAAACTCTCACAGAATGTGACAGCCAGACTGTGCAAGATTGTGGACATTGTGTTTGTGTCACCTTGGTCACCTTGTGTCACCTTTTTCCACATATACATGATAAAGAGTACACCAAGGAATTGAGACTAAAAAGCAGATAGGTCCTATTACAATGGAAAGACATCCGGGGGAGGTATGATTCAACACTGGAAACCTTGCCACATTGGTTAATGACTAGTGATGGACGAACGTTTCGCCCGGCGGTCGTTTCGCGGCGAATTTCCGACTTTCGCCGTCCGCGGGTTCGAACGCCTTTTTCCGTCGTTCGCCCCGGCGGACTTACGTGTTTAATGTATACAAGAACTTTAACCTTTCGTGACACGTTTATCATGTGTTACAGGACAACCAATTGAGACATGACAGCTCATGGACACTTGGACATTCCCCCTAACCTATAAATACACCCGATCCGGTGGCCATTTTACATTCTTTCTTCTGTCACTGTAGGGAAAGGATCCTGTGTGGAGTAGGGACAGAGAAAACGCTAGCTATTTGGTACACAAAAGTTCTTTTCAGGACTGGTATAGGTGTTAGGTCAGCAGCCTGAGTTTCTTTTGTCAGTTTAGATAAAGGGACAGAGCGCTGTATGCTGCTATTTTAGGGACAGCTCAGCCAGATTAGTCTTTCTTCATCATCATCATCATCATCATCATTAGCTGTTACTATCAGGTCCACAAAAGAGCTGTTCCAGCTAATCGTTCCAGCCTACTCTTTTTTGCCAATTTGTATAGGGACAGGCAGGAAGCAGTGTGTCAGGCAGTGAGGATAATTTTAAAGACTTGCTGTTACTATTAGTTCCACAAAGGTTCTTTTCAGGACTGGTATCAGTGGTACGGTAATAGGCTTGTACACGTATAATATTCTTTCTTCCAAATATAGAAAGAATATTATACTTGACTGCTGCCCTTCTGCTGCAGTCTGCTAATCATTCACAACTCACTTGTTCCACAAAGCTCTTTATCAGGACTGGTAACTTGGTCTGTCTAGGGTGCTACGGTACATAGGCTTGGGTGCGGTACAGTCTGCTGTTCTGTAAGGACCGCTATCGGTCCACAATACATAGGGTTGCCGTGCACTACTGCTGACCGCTGCCCTATACTGCAGCAGTCCTTCAGCGGTATAGGGACTGACGCACAGTCTGCTAAACACTAATACACAACCTGCTTGGTCCACAAAAGTTCTTATAAGGACTGGTAACTTGGTATAGGGTGCTACGGTACATAGGCCTGAGTGCGTTACAGTCTGCTGTTCTGTAAGGACCGCTATCGGTCCACAATACATAGGGTTGCCGTGCACTACTGCTGACCGCTGCCCTATACTGCAGCAGTCCTTCAGCGGTATAGGGACTGACGCACAGTCTGCTAAACACTAACACACAACCTGCTTGGTCCACAAAAGTTTTTATAAGGACTGGTAACTTGGTATAGGGTGCTACGGTACATAGGCCTGAGTGCAGTACAGTCTGCTGTTCTGTAAGGACCGCTATCGGTCCACAATACATAGGGTTGCCGTGCACTACTGCTGACCGCTGCCCTATACTGCAGCAGTCCTTCATTGGTATAGGGACTGACGTACAGTCTGCTAATCACTAACACACAACCTGCTTGGTCCACAAAAGTTCTTATAAGGACTGGTAACTTGGTATAGGGTGCTACGGTACATAGGCCTGAGTGCGTTACAGTCTGCTGTTCTGTAAGGACCGCTATCGGTCCACAATACATAGGGTTGCCGTGCACTACTGCTGACCGCTGCCCTATACTGCAGCAGTCCTTCAGCGGTATAGGGACTGACGCACAGTCTGCTAAACACTAACACACAACCTGCTTGGTCCACAAAAGTTTTTATAAGGACTGGTAACTTGGTATAGGGTGCTACGGTACATAGGCCTGAGTGCAGTACAGTCTGCTGTTCTGTAAGGACCGCTATCGGTCCACAATACATAGGGTTGCCGTGCACTACTGCTGACCGCTGCCCTATACTGCAGCAGTCCTTCATTGGTATAGGGACTGACGTACAGTCTGCTAATCACTAACACACAACCTGCTTGGTCCACAAAAGTTCTTATAAGGACTGGTAACTTGGTATAGGGTGCTACGGTACATAGGCCTGAGTGCGTTACAGTCTGCTGTTCTGTAAGGACCGCTATCGGTCCACAATACATAGGGTTGCCGTGCACTACTGCTGACCGCTGCCCTATACTGCAGCAGTCCTTCATTGGTATAGGGACTGACGTACAGTCTGCTAATCACTAACACACAACCTGCTTGGTCCACAAAAGTTCTTATAAGGACTGGTAACTTGGTATAGGGTGCTACGGTACATAGGCCTGAGTGCGTTACAGTCTGCTGTTCTGTAAGGACCGCTATCGGTCCACAATACATAGGGTTGCCGTGCACTACTGCTGACCGCTGCCCTATACTGCAGCAGTCCTTCAGCGGTATAGGGACTGACGCACAGTCTGCTAAACACTAACACACAACCTGCTTGGTCCACAAAAGTTTTTATAAGGACTGGTAACTTGGTATAGGGTGCTACGGTACATAGGCCTGAGTGCAGTACAGTCTGCTGTTCTGTAAGGACCGCTATCGGTCCACAATACATAGGGTTGACGTGCACTACTGCTGACCGCTGCCCTATACTGCAGCAGTCCTTCAGCGGTATAGGGACTAAGAGTTTTGTCACAGGGTGATTTAAAAAATGACAGGCAGAGGAAGAGGCAGGCCCTTCCGCAGGGGTGGTAGGGGTAGGGCAGGAGCAACAGCCTTGAGCCAAAGTGGGAAGTTGCAGAAGGTGCGTTCAATTACTTTAAAGGACGCACCAGACTTGGTTGAGTGGCTCACTCAGCCTTATTCTTCTGCACCCTCCTCATCCTCTCGATCTGCACCCTCTTCTTCACTCTCTGCTATGTGCACCCCCAAAGACACTACCACCAACAACACCACCACCACCACATACCTTCCGCTTGAGTGCAAATGGGGGCCTTCATGCTCCAGTGTTTTAATAGGGACCCCCGTATAAAAAGCATGAGGGTCAAGGACCAGTACTGGGTGGCAACGTACTTAGATCCCCGGTACAAACACAAAATGGCGGAAATGTTACCGCCGTCGCAGAGGGCTGTCAGAATGCAGCACTTCCAGGCCTTGCTTCGAGAAATGCTGCATTCTGCTTTTGCGTGCGCTGGCAGAGGAGCAATTCCCACTCCCAGAGAAGGATTTGCGGGTACCAATCCAACAGCGCCTGCAAGAAGAGGCCGGTTTGAAGATGTGTTGGTGACTTCGGATATGAGGTCATTCTTTCAGCCGACCCATCGACAGGTGTCATCCGGATCCAGCATCAGGGAACGCCTAGACCGTCAGGTGTCCGACTACATTGGGTTAACGGCCGATGTGGACGCTCTGAGGAGTGATGAACCCCTAGACTACTGGGTGGGCAGGCTTGACCTCTGGCCAGAGCTTGCCCAATTTGCAATCGAACTGTTGGCTTGCCCCTCATCCAGTGTCCTGTCCGAAAGGACGTTCAGCGCAGCAGGGGGGATTGTGACCGATAAGCGTACTCGCCTAGCTCACGACAGTGTTAACTACCTCACATTTCTAAAAATGAATGAGGCATGGATCTCGGAGGAATTCAACACATGTGATCAGTAGACCATGTATATGTCTATAAACAATTTTTGGAATCAAGCACACAGACCTTCTTAATTCATTTGGCTCACTTCCCTGACCCAAAAAAGCACACCGTACTATATGCCCCTACCCTCCTCTTTGAAGAGGTTGAGCGGTGTCATATTTCTACTGGGGCTGCTTATTATGAGGGGTTCCCACCATCCCTGTGCTGTGCTGACTTCCTCCTGGGTGTTCTTATTATGAGGGGCTCCCACCATCCCTGTGCTGTGCTGACTTCCTCCTGGGGGTTCTTATTATGAGGGGATCACACCATCCCTGTGCTGTGCTGACTTCCTCCTGGGGCTGCTTACGGTGCTGCTGTCAGCGCTGTATGTCACGGAGCTGCTGTCAGCGCTGTATGTCACGGTGCTGCTGTCAGCGCTGTATGTCACGGAGCTGCTGTCAGCGCTGTATGTCACGGAGCTGCTGTCAGCGCTGTATGTCACGGAGCTGCTGTCAGCGCTGTATGTCACGGAGCTGCTGTCAGCGCTGTATGTCACGGAGCTGCTGTCAGCGCTGTATGTCACGGAGCTGCTGTCAGCGCTGTATGTCACGGAGCTGCTGTCAGCGCTGTATGTCACGGTGCTGCTGTCAGCGCTGTATGTCACGGAGCTGCTGTCAGCGCTGTATGTCACGGAGCTGCTGTCAGCGCTGTATGTCACGGAGCTGCTGTCAGCGCTGTATGTCACGGAGCTGCTGTCAGCGCTGTATGTCACGGAGCTGCTGTCAGCGCTGTATGTCACGGTGCTGATGTCAGTGCTCTGTATTACGGTGCTGCTGTCAGTGCTCTGTATCTCCTGCACCCTCTTGTTTGCCTACCCTGGTCCCTGACCTTCCCTCTCCTCCATTGTCTTCATTAGCTCCATAGTCCTGAATTGTCAGAACAATTTCCCAAATAAAAAAAAAATGCTTGTAGTTATCGATCCCAAATTCACCTCATACATGTATTATGCTATTGTCCAGGTGGTGGGACTATGTGCTACCCCCTAATAATTACCCCGTGGCCGCAAATTCGACCTAAAGGTTTGCGAAATTCGCCTCCCATTGAAGTCAATGGAGCCCGCGGCGAACGGTCGTTTTCGCGAACGTTTGTGTCCGTTCGCGTTTCGCGTTCGCGAAACGTCCCGTCGGAAGTTCGTCCATCACTATTAATGACAGTCTGGTGGGTCTTGCCAAGCTTGGCACAGACCACATGGGTGTGCTTTGTATACATGGCAATGCGAAAGACTACCCTACTGGAGTGCTGTCAGTGGAAACACCTTGTGGAGTTAAGAATGTGTTACATGGTATAATACCATATTGTGATTTTCCTTTCTTTTGGTAACTGTGAAAAAAAGGAAAAACAGGTAAGAAGTGCTGAAAATGTGTATGAAGAAATGTGAAAATGTGTATGAAGTAAATGGTATTACGAAGTGCCAAAAATAAAAGATATACGGCTGGCCAGGTAAGATTTTGGGACTACCGAGTTGCTAATAATCAGGGTTCTTTCCCTTTCTTTCTTTCTTTCTTTCTTTTTTCTTTCTTTCTTTTTCTTTCTTTCTTCTCTTCTCTCTCCCTGTCTCTCTTGCTTTCTCTTGCTTTCTCTTCTATGGAAGCCTGCTGTTGAGTGGCAGAACACACCACATAAAACTGTGGGGGGGGGGGGGGGGACTAAAAATTGGAACCACTAAATCATACCACTGAAGAAAACAAAATAAGTATATATAAATATGGACTAAAATACAAGTGTAATGCAGTGTGCAATGATACCTTTTTATTGTACTAACCTAACACACAAAGTTTTCTAGAGTTTTCCTTTCTTCAGACCCGAGAGACATCCCCATATAGCAAGGAGACAGCCCAATCCAGCAAAGAGACATATGTAAATATACAGCAAGGAGACTGAGGGATAATTGGGGGGATATTGTACTGTGGGCTAACTGGTCTGGAGACAGGTCTGACCTGGGGGGATGATTGCACTGGGGGTCCACCAGTACACCTCCTGAGATCAGTTAGCTTCCAGTGTATACCCCCAGATCAGTTAGCTCCCAGTACAATATCCCCCAAATCAGTAAGCTCCCAGTACAATATCCTCTAGGTCCATTTGCACAATATTCCCCTCCTGAGCCATGGGAGCTCATTTTTATTCCATGTAGGTGGCATACAGGAAACAGAGAACTGCACACCAATGGCACCTCCTTGGAAACCTTTGTGCCAAAAGTTGATGCGCTTTAAAACTTCCTTTTCATGTCCTTGTGTACAGTCCTTATGGACCTGTTAGTTTGGGGCAGAGAATTAGCCACTGTGTAATTAATATTATAGTATAATTGCCTTAATTATTGTAATGTCACAATAACCAGTGTGTCTATCTTCTGCCAGAAATGAACACTGTTGGCACAATTGGCGGCATGTGATGGCACTAGCTGTGACCTTGTCTTCTCAATAAATTCATAAAGGGATACATGCATGGAGTCTTGAATGTTCTAGTATAGGAAAATGTCACTGTAGACACACAACACAAGCAACTTTCCAGCAGCACTATTCCTTCAGATTACTACTCATACGGCAATCAAATGACCACCCAGTGCTTTTTAGAGTCTGAGCCTCCTGTGAGGTCTTTGGGACAGGTAGTAAAAGTAAACATAAACAATAATGAGGACAGAAACAGCAAACTTAACACCACATCCCTAAATAAGTAGACAGCAGAGAAAGGGGCAATGGGGTAAACAATCCCCGGGACTTTTAGGTGTTCAACACATGGATAAGTAGGTATGAAACAAAATATCCATAAAACACAGATTTTTATTTAAATTACAATGAGATACAAAGATAGCAAAAAGTATTTTAAAATTATCATCAAGATAATTCATAGAAGCCGAGGATACCAATCAGAGTATACCACTCAACATGTTTTGCTCATCTGAGCTTCCTCAGGAGTTTTAGGTACACTGTGTTAAACCAATAATGCCGATTGTTAATTAGATAAAATTTGAGGGAGATAAACGTAAAAGCCATCAGAAATGCATGGTCATCAGTAGAGTTTTAAGCCCCATATGCTCAGGTCAAAATGGCCACAGGAGGACAGAAGGTGTATATAATCTAATAAATGATTGGGTAATAGAATCAGTAACATTCTATTATCGGAGGGATAATCCTCATATATAAAATTAAGGACTCTGTATAGCCGTGAGAAAAGATGTCATAGCTCACAGGGAAGATTTCAAACTGATCCACAGAGACTTGTATCTGATGATATCCAAAAACAGCTGTGGCAGAGGACAGACGGGAGGTAAAAAAACTCCTAGGTAATGAACTGCCTGTCATCTGTGTAGGACATCTCAACTGAAAGCTTATACATTTGCTGCTGTGGAGGCCTATTTTAGGTGAACCTGTTGCTATTCCCTGCATTGGCAAAATATAGGTTTACCTAAACAATAAATAAAATAAAGTCTGGCCGTTGACCTGAACAGAATACACTTTGAAAGCTGCCAACAAAGCTGGATCCCACCTAGATGGCTACACATAGCACACTAACCTTCATATTGGAACACCAATATCAACTCTATGTTGTTCTTTGGTCATTCTTTCCTACTAAAATTACCATCTAATCTTAGTGTTCCTAAGATGCATGAAAGTAAAAAAACATTCAGTCTTTAGAACCTGGTTAATTATGTTGCATAGGGTAAGGTGTACCCACATGTTAGCAGTCAAATTCTGCTGCATTTTGTAGGATCTGTTTTCTGATTTCTTTATGCATTATCTGTTTATTTTCATTAAGGTTCCACCATCAAAGTGCAGTTCTAGTTGTTCTCCAGGATTTATGAAGGTGGCTATTGCTGGAAAGCCCGTCTGCTGTTTCCAGTGCGTACCGTGCCCTCAGGGACAAATCTCGAATGAAACAGGTGCTTTATAAGATTATGTTTGATTGTGTTAGGTTTATACACACAAACTGTGCTTTTTACAATACTGACACTAGCTTTCTTCTCTAGATGCTGTCAATTGCCTCCCTTGCCCCTGGGATATGTGGCCCAATGTCCATCAAGGTGCATGTTTGCCAAGGCCCATTGACTTCCTCTCCTACAGTGAAACAATTGGTATTAGCTTGGCTATCATTGCCATATTTTCCTCTGTTGTCCCACTTGGAATTTTGGGATTGTTCATCCATTATAGGACCACACCAATAGTGCGAGCCAACAACTGGTCTTTAAGCTGTCTTCTACTCATATCTTTGTGCCTCTGCTTTCTTTCATCATTGGCGTATATTGGATACCCACATCTAGATAAGTGCCTTCTCCGCCAGGTTACATTTGGTTTGGCCTTTTCATTGTGTATCTCTTGTGTTCTAGCCAAAACTATTACAGTCGTCGTTGCCTTCAAAGCCACCAAGCCAGGAAGTCAGTTAAGAAAGTTTACTGGTGTACGACTATCCTACACACTCATTGTCCTTTGTTTACTAATCCAAGTATCCATCTGTGTGACTTGGCTTACTTCTTCACCTCCTTTTCCAGAGTTTGACTCTAACACTCAGTCAAAGGTGATTATTTTGAGCTGCAATGAAGGTTCACCTATAGCATTCTGGTTCATGTTAGGATACCTTGGTCTACTAGCCACCATCAGTTTTATTGTTGCATTCTTGGCAAGAAGATTACCTGACAGCTTCAATGAGGCAAAGTTTATTACCTTTAGCATGTTGGCTTTCCTCAGTGTTTGGATATCCTACATCCCAGCCTCTCTCAGCTCGCAAGGGAAGTATACTGTGGCCACAGAGATCTTTGCCATCTTATCTTCTGCCTGGGCTCTTGTGGTTTGTATTTTCCTGCCAAAATGTTTCATCATATTGTTTCGACCAGATATGAACACTAAAGGACTATTGATGAAGAAAACCTGTGGCTAAAAACCAAAAATGTAGGCATGTGTCTTATGCAGGACTACAGTTATGTAATAATAGAACTGTTTATGTTTAGCAAAGTATTTTGTAGTTTCATAACGTTCTGAAGGAATTGTTATTTGTTTCACCATGTTCTTTCTCATACTGATTTTGGAATGGGAAGCTCTGCCTTCATTACAACAACCTAAGCAAGGGGTGTCAAACCTTCTGACCTTCCTGGGCCATATTGGAAGAAGAGGAATAGCTGATGAGCAGAAAAAGTCAGGCAGATCACAAGTTAACAATCACTAATAAAGATAATGGATCTGAGTAATAATTTTCCTTGAACAACCTTCCTTCATTCGCAACTTTTCCTTTTTTGGGGTTCTGTTTTCTTTTGTAATGTGAAGTCATGCTATAATAAAAAAAAAAATATATATAAGGGGATTGGATTTCAACTATATATGTTCTGTGTTGGGAGGTAGAGAAGAGGTCGTGGGCAGGGGGCTATGGATGGTGCAACTGAAATGTGGCAGCACACCCCTACGTACATTGATGTGCCAGTTACTTGTCTGGTGCTATTAGGCGTCCCTGCCTTCGCTGTTGCTGCTGCTGGTGATATTACAAGCGTGGAAGCCCTGGCATCCCTCCAGAGATGCCTGTGCCTTAACTCTCATTGTCGGAAGCCGTGGCTACTATGTTTACACGGCAACCCCGGCATCTCTCCATAGGTGCATAGACCTAGCTTGTCCCTTTTGACTGTGGTTATTTTTATGCTTGCATGGTGTACCTACAGACATGCCCGGGCCACATGCTGAACTCTCTTGGGCCACATGTGGCCTGGGGGCCACAGAAAGGACACCTAAGTAATCTCTATGTTGTAATGGAAAAACCCACAGTGTCTGCATCCCTTTAGAAGTGGAAGAGTCTTATAGAGTAACTCACCAAATAAGAATCTTATCACAGGGGATGTCTAAAAAATGTTATTTGCATCGAACTAGGGTTGACTTCTATGAAAAGCAGGGAGCCAATCACACAAGTAGTAGGATAAGATTTTAGCAGGAAGTTCAGCATATTCAGTTTATACAGAAGGAGTTCCTACATTGCATGGAAATTAATTTTTTTTGCAAAATTTAAAAAAATGTAAGTGCATGTGCAGCCTAAAAGGGAATTTGGATCATATGCAAATTGTAACACCCACCAACCATCAGGTTTCCCATTTTTATTTTTATTTGGTACTACTATGGGGATGATACAAAATGAAAGTATGATGTGACCATAGATTTCCTTTAACATTTTTGACAATGGCTTTCCATTCCTTATTTGACAGTAGTTTGCCTATAAGCCCTAACAGTGGCCAGAATCTAGTGAGTTTGGGTTTCACAAATTTCAAACTGGATTTGCTAAACTCCCCCCTGACTCCATCTCTAAGTGTAGCCTCCGAGAGAAGCAAAAAGCACTTTCTGGTGTATAACACGCACCCCAAGTTTAGGAGGGAAGTTTAAGGAAAAAAACTTTTAGGAGGGAAGTTTAAAGAAAAAAACTCATTTTAGATTCCCATCAATGCAGCCCTATCAGTGTCCATCTTTAGCCTTGCCCATTGTCCATCTTTAGCCTTGCCCAAGTGTCCATCTGCAGCCTTGCCCAAGTATCCATCTGCAGCCTTGCCCAAGTGTCCATCTGCAGCCTTGCCCAGTGTCCATCTGCAGCCTTGCCCAAAATTGCAGCATGAACTTTTAAATTATTGCGCCGCCAAGATAGACAGAGCCGGATGTCTTGTGTATTCGGCTCCTCTCGGCTTGTCTCGCAGTCCCGCCCAGTCCTGTCCCTTAGTCCGGCTCCTATGATGGACACAACACCGGTCCAATGGCGGGACATAAAGGCTAGGAGGAGGGGCTAGGCGTGACTGCGAGCGGAGCCAAGCTTAGCCGAGTACACAGTACACTCAGCTCTGTCTATTTCGGCGGTGCTTGTTCCCTCCTTACCCTTCGAGACAGCGGTTCGGCGTATAACACACTCCCCTGATTTTCCCCTGATTTTAAGGGGGAAAAGTGTGTGTTATATGCCAATAAATACAGTATATACAAAGACAATCTCTGTCGTTCATTGGTTTCTTTCGTAACGCAAGACTTGTGCGAGATCTCAGGAAATCTCGATCGTTCTATTTATATTATAATAATAGAGACCTCTCCATTCCAACTTTGAAGCATATAAATAAAGTTTGTTCATTGTTTAGCAATGGAGAAATGCTTAATCAAGTCTGAAACCCTGAAAGAGAAAATGTTAAATGAAAAGCATGGAAGCAAGCGAAAATACAAAGAAGATTACAATCGCTTCAATCTGATTTGCTCTCAAAAACAGGTACATCCTTCACATTAAATTTTAAATTAAATAGGCGCAGATTCTGGAGGGGGCTACGCTGGGATCCCATGGGGTAGAGAGACTCCTGATTTCTAAAAACATTGACCGTATCCTCTCCTCCCTGTATCTCAGAATATCATGTGAGGGAACTGATGGCAGTACTAGACTGTATGCTAGATGAAAGGAGGACCTGCCTGCCCTCACTGACGATTATTGGAAAGAGGGGGTCCAACAGTACATTCCCCTAATGGTTTCAGCGAAAGACAGATACATCCAACTTAAATTGCTCCACAGGGCCTACTATACGCCACAGAGCCTCTCTAGAATCTACCCGTCTCAATCGGATAGATGCCCCAAATGTAACACTGAGTTGGGCACCTTTCTACATGTGGTTTGGTCCTGCCCTGTTATACAACAATTCTAGTCGCAAGTAGTGGACACAATTAACTTAGTAGGCCGTCTATAGATGGGGATGAACCCAATTACTCTCCTCTTGGGAGTCTGCGATAACATCACACCCAGCACTCATAAGAGGTTATTCGTGTTCTACGCTTCATTATAGTGAACTCCACACTTCCACTCTACAAGCTTACCTACATAAACCGCAAATGACCAAAGAAATTTGGGAAGGTATGGGGGGCATGGATTAAGCAATAGCGTCCTGTGCAATGGGACGATGCTCCTGGTGGTTTCTCCTCCCTTCTGCTCTGTGTCTCCCCTCCCCCTATAGTTTGGGTAGATGAATGTTGGGAAGGATCCGTCCACAAACTTTATACACAGGAACATATCGTAGTGATTAATAACACTACGGAACACTGTAAGCAATGAAGACTTCATTTAAGTGATCTCTGCCCGAGCGGGACCTGGCGGCCCTGCAAAGGAACTACCCGTTCCGGTGGCAACCACGCTCTATTAAATATCTAGGGACTGCAATCCCGAGAGATCTGCAGGACATTTACTCCTTGAACTATAGCCCCTTGTTGACCAACATTAAACGCTCCCTTGACTCCTGGTATAATTTGAAACTTACTTGGTGGGGGAGGATGAACGTCATTAAAATGGACATACTGCCCAAGATTCTGTATCTGTTCCAAACCCTCCCTATACTCCTCCCTCGGGCGTTCTTCCTCTCCCTCCGCTCTGAGATCATCAAATTTGTATGGCTACGCCACCCTCCTCGACTGAAACATAAGGTCCTCTGTGCCCCTAAGCTCCGCGGGGGGACTGGCCTTCCTGACTTTCAACTGTATCACACAGCATCTCTATTATCCAGACTGTTGGAATGGTTCCCGAGACCCCTAACTAAACTCTCAGTGACTATCGAACAAGATATGACCCCTAGGGACCTTAGGGCCCTTCTATGAGGACATCACGCTACGTTCCGCTCGCTTCGTGGGGTCTCCCCTCTGACGGTCGCAGTTCTGACCAAATGGTATACCATATCCAGTACAACAGGCCTGTCCACGGATCCTAGCCCTCTCTCCTCCCTTTTTGACAACCCACTCCTTCCCACTCTCCTCTCGGCTAACCATGTTGGGGCATACCGCAGGGAAGACTGGCCCACGGCTACTCAATTTGTCCACCCTTCCACTGGTCGCTTAAGAGACCTGGCAACATTGTCACTTTTGCCAGGTTTGGATTGGCTCTCTGAGCGATCCATCAACCAATTTTGCAATTCGCTCTTCCTATCCGGTAATACTCATAGACCGCTCACCCTATTTGAGGAACTTTGCACTCTTCCCCGCACCCCGAAACACAGGCTATCTCTTCTCTACAAAGAACTCCAATCTCTCACTTACACCTCACTTCCTACATATACGGACAAGTGGTCCGCTGACGTTGAGACCGAAATTACCCCATCGCATTGGCATACCTCCTTTATCCTTACCCACCAATCCTCTAGGTCAGGATTTACTCAAGAAAAGAATTACAAATTACTGTCACGATGGTACAGAGTTCCAGTCTCGGTACGCAGGATGTTCCCCGGCTCAACGGATGTGTGCTGGCGGTGCCACGGAGCGACAGGTACATTCCTTCATGTCTGGTGGGATTGTTCTAAGGTTCACCCTTTCTGGGATAAGGTCTTTGAAACGTATAATGCTATGTATCAGGATACCATGTCCCCCTCGCCCTTGGTTGCTTTATTGTCCATTATACCGGGCTCCATTAAAAGGCACAAGGCTTGCCTCCTTAGATTCCTCCTCTCTGCTGCCCGCCATAACATCACCCTTTATTGGAAGACAGACCGGGTCCCGTCGGTGGTTGGATGGGTTGAAATTCTTAATGAGATGATGGTCATGGAGGAGTTGCAGGCGAAGGTGGACGACAGATACGACAAGTTCACTGCCCTGTGGTCTATCTGGCGCCATCACTCTGCCTCACCGGGCTTCCTTAGTGGACTCCGATAGGACATTGACCTGTCCTGTATTTTAAATGTTTACCTAGGGCACCTCCCTGGGGGTCGCACGGCTCGCAAGCCTGTGTTCTCGTTTCCCTATGTGCGCCCTCTCCCTGCTGGTCCCCGTTTGTCTTCCCTCTCCACCCATGTGACGACCCATGTTGGGCATTAGGTCCTCATCCCTGGTCTGCCCTGGAGGCTGTAGAATTACTCATAGTGATTTCGGTTTCGGGGTTCCTGTCTCCCTCTCTCCCTCTCCCTTGTCGTCCCCTGTCCCCTCCCCCCCTTTCTTACACCCCCCCTCCCCTCTCCCCCACCTATTGATTCCTTTCTTTGTTTCAACTGGTATTAATCAGCTCTGTTATTCTCGCAGTTCTTTATGCTTTTACACCTGTACCTTACTGTTTGTGTATTTTCGGAAATGTACTACCATTTTGTACTCCTTATTTGCACTGATTTTGTGATAATAAAATATATGTTCAACCTTATTTAAGTGATATCATCATTTTTGTTATACGATTCATGCACAATCTTGTACAAGATATTTTCAGTTTATAGCTATGGCATTACCCACTGTACCTTTGCTGTATAATATGCACAACCGCAGAATCTTTTACTGTATGTATAAACATTTCTCCATTTGGAGGCAAATAAAAACTTTTCTGTTAAAATTTTTTAAATTAAATATATATCTAAAAATAGATATGTTCTTCACCACAAAAATTGTTAAATCTTTTCAGGTGTGCCGTGAAATTTTTTAGCTCTTTTTGGTTCGCCGCAAGACAACAAAGTTTGAGAAACACTGCTCTATGCAGTCTGATTAATAAAGATGTTTAAAGTATATGTGAGCCCTCACCTTGTAAAACAACCCATTTAGTTCAAAATAAAAATGAAAGGCAAAACATTTGTGTGTGTATGTTTACTGTATGCACTATATACAGTATACTGTATATCCTTATAAATAATTTTTTCCTTTTTTTTAGTTATTACATAATCTCAGTTCTCAGCTGCATAAGGGCTTGGAGAGGAGGGGGTGGAGAAACAGCAGGACACTGATCCTTACGGTCAATGACTGTGCAGGGGAGGGACGTGCCAGCACAAGTCTGATCATTGGAGGACAGGAAGGCTATTCTCCCAGCTAAGCCATAATGGATGTGCTCTCATGCTGTCATGCGTGGTCAGTTTGACATAGGAAAGAAGAGTGACAGGCAGGAACACCAGGGATTTCACACAAAGGAAGAAATACAAAGAGAACAGGATACTTTTTAACACAAGTACATGGTATAACAGGCACATATCAGGAATATGAAATGTTGGGGTAACATATTGTTTAGGTGCATCTTTAAAAGTGACTTGTGCCCATTTTTATTCTTCCCGGAGGAAAGAACCAATCTTGAGATGAATGTTCTTGAGTTCTTATTGGCAGGTAAGTGTGGCCTGTTATTCTGCTGGATGTCAATTCATATGGAATCCAGGAATAATTACATTACAGTAACATTAGGTTTACATCTGTATGTAGTTTATTGGAGCAGTTCACGGTAGATCAGTGTTATCATTCACTAAGCAGTTGGCTTCATAGACCCAAAAAGTCCTATTTTAACTGATATTTTGACAAACATCGAGCTAGCTCGCTGACCCCCTCTTGACTTTTTTTCTTTTGGATAGAATGGGAAAATATTAGATTTGACTCCTTTAATTCAGACAGAATTCTCCGTAATGGTAACACATGGGTTCTTCACTCAAAAAAAAAAAAAAAAAAAAAGTAACTTAACTTCTCGTTCACCCCCATATTTGTATTTTTTGCACACATGTTAAATGCACAGTTTAGGCCTGAAGATGACTGTCCATGCCTCAGGTAGATAAGGACTTCTCTTCTCACCTTCGCCTGTTTTTCCTTATTTCCTTATCTGTATAATTGTTCTGCCTAAGTAGCTCAGAAAGCTTTGAAGTCAACATTGAGTATGGCCCAAACAAAGGTCTGAACGGAGGCAGATGTATTCTCCACAAGCTCTGATTCTGGTTGCAGAGATCCATTGGGTTCCAGCAAAATATGCTGTAAGTAGATTTAACTACATTATTCTCCTTGCCTAATCCCAAAAGAAAGTGCTAACTACTGCACCATGAGATTATGACCTCTTCTCTTTTTTTTTAAATCAAATAAGTTTTTATTGTAAAACACTTATGGTACAAACCAAACATAGGAGTAAAGTACAGTCTTACAGTAGCATTGGTTTTTACATCCAAAAGTATACAGAGAATATAGAAATACAAATAGGTTCGGTTTGAAAACTGTTGAGACATGGAAAATATCAATAAAACCAAAAAATAAAGAAGAAAGGAGGTAGAGAAAAAGAAAAAAGGAACCAAAAGTAAAAACAAAAGTATCGTTCTCTCATAGACCACTCCGCATCAGGAAACAGCCGCATAGGTATCTTACATATATACTACGGCCCACCGCCCAGCACACAGTCCCGTTGGTGTCTCCCTACACCCCGTACAATTACCGGATAAGGGAGAGACATAGAGTTAGACCCATCCTGGAAACATGACCATTTATGTACCTCCATATACCGGTCCTAGGACCTTCAGTTAACCCTGTAAAAGTCTGTCCTGTATAAGTTGGTGGGGAGCTAGTCCCGGGACCTCAAGCCACCCCCCCCCACATGGCATTAAATTTGTGCGGTGCGTTTCTGTGTTGGTATGTTATCTTTTCTCTGATCAGCATCTGGTTCACCTGTTCTATCCATTGCTGCCTGGTGGGAACCCTGTGGGTCATCCATAGTCTCGCTATCAATTTTCTAGCTACATATAGTAACCTGATAATGGCTGTATGGGCCGAGGGTGTCAATGATTCCTCATCTAGGGCCCCCAGCAGGCAGACCAACGGACACCGCGGGATAGCAACAGAGAACACTGAGGATATAGTGTCAAAAATTCCCGCCCAATATCGTTTTAGTTTCGGGCACCTCCAGAACATGTGCATAAGATCCCCATGGTCCCGCATACATTTAGGGCAAAGGGGAGACCCTCTAACACCCCAACTGTGCAGTTTAACTGGAGTTCTATAGGTCCTATGTAGTAAATATAGGTGGGAGAGCCTATGGGAGGCCGATACCGACACCAACGGAGCGGAGGACAAGCAGAGGTTCCAGGTCTCCGCGTCCATGGGCCCCAGGTCCGCCTCCCACCTCTGCCGACATGGAAGACGTGCCGGGTCCTGCACCGCGTCAAGAAGCATAGCGTACCCCCTAGAGATCATGCCTTTACGGTCAATCTGCATAAATATCTCCTTCACCACAGGATGGTCTGTTAGGGAGAGCTGCACACTCCGTGCCTGTGTCTGCAACGCATGACGTAACTGTAAATATTTAAAGAAATCCCTACGAGGGATGTCAAACTCCGCTTGTATTTCCATAAAGGACTTCAGTACCCGTCCACTATACAGTTGCGAGAGATACTGAAGACCACTCCCACTCCAGTTACCAAATCCCTTGAGCTTAAAAAGTTCACCATAATTAGCGTTCCGCCAAATAGGGGTGAGGGCAAGGAAGCCACGTATTCGTAGCAGTTTTTTAACATGAGACCACAGTGTATTCAGCAGTATAACAGTCGGGGAACCCCTGTCCATATGAGGGAAGCCTGCCTCTAATCTAGACAATGCTGTGTCCGAGGTGACCGTGTCAGCCAGTATCCTTCGGATCGGGTCCAATGGGTCATCCAACCCCCACCCACCCAGGTGTTGGAGCTGCGAAGCAAAAAAATACATCCTAGCGTGTGGAAGTGCCAACCCCCCTTCGTCCTTATTATATTGCAAGGTAAGTAAACTAAGTCTGGCCGTCTTTCTACACCATATTAATTCCCTAAACTGAGAGTCAATTTTATCGAACCAGCGTTTCGGGATCCAGGTCGGGGAGTTATGACAAATATAGAGCAACTGCGGGGCCCACA
This sequence comes from Lithobates pipiens, assembly GCF_037356315.1. Lineage (NCBI taxonomy): Eukaryota > Metazoa > Chordata > Amphibia > Anura > Ranidae > Lithobates > Lithobates pipiens. Next base: position 613,154,032 of record NW_027507903.1, read on the forward strand.
CCATTTTAATGAGGTTTACCCTGCCCACCACCGATAACGGTAGTTTACACCAGATCTTACATTTATCTCTGAACTTAAGTAACAATGGCATAAGATTCAGTTTGGCATATTCCGTCACCTCGGGGGATATCTGCACCCCCAAATACTTAAAGGATGTAACCGTCTGGATCATGTTTGCACAAGGGGGTAAGGGAGCCGTTAGAGGGGACAAGGGCATCAGTACAGATTTGTCCCAGTTAATCTTAAAACCTGACAATGTACCAAATAGGGTAATCAGGTTCATGGTGGCCGTAAGGGAGCCCTGGGTGTCCCCCAGGTATATAAGCGTGTCATCAGCGTAGAGCGATACCACATCCATTCCAGTGGGCCTGCAGAAACCCACAATATCCTGAGCCGATCTCATTCTGGCTGCAAGTGGTTCAAGCGCCATGGCAAAGAGCAGGGGCGACAGAGGGCACCCCTGTCTCGTGCCTCTGTGCAGCACGAATGGGTCGGAGAGCTCCGCATTAGCTCTGATTCTAGCCGTAGGCTTGGCATATAACAGTCGGACCCAACTAATAAATGTGCTGCCCAGCCCCATCCGCTCCATCACTTTCCACAGATAAGGCCACTCAACACTATCAAAGGCCTTAGCCGCGTCCAGCGAGAGGATGGCCTGATTACCGGGGTTATCCACAGGAACCTGTAGGTTCAAGAATAAACGGCGAATATTTAGGGCAGTGGAACGTGAGGGAATGAATCCTGATTGATCCCTATGGATCAGTTTGTGTATTACCAGAGATAATCTCGTTGCCAAGACCCGAGCTAATAGTTTAACGTCTGTCGTGAGCAAGGAGATTGGCCTATATGCGTCCGGTGATGTTGCTACCTTACCCGGTTTCAGAAGTACAATTATGATTGCTTCATTCATAGAGGCAGGTAGGACCCCCGTCTCTAGGGCGTTGTTAAACACTGTTAAAAGGGTTGGCAAAAGAACCCCGGCATAATGCTTGTATACCTCGGATGGGAGACCATCCGCCCCCGGAGCTTTGTTATTATGAGAGTGTTCCAGTGCAGAAGCCAATTCCTCCTCCGTTAAGGGGGCGTTCAACAGCTCTCCGTCCGACGCAGACAGGCATGGAATATCACACCCATTTAAAAAGTCCCCAATCTCCCCATCACTGGGCTGCACCTTAGAGGAGTACAGGTCTGCATAGAAGGATCGAAATACCCGCAAGATCCCAGGGGTGTCCGAATGGGTCACTCCCTGCGAATCGCACAGTGAGTGAGTCATAGGCGCGGAACCCTGGGTCCTCGCCAGCAGAGCCAGCATATGGCCCGTCGATTCCCCCTCCTCAAAGTGTGTTTGTTGGAGGAAAAACCTTTTATTTTCTGCCAGTTGTAAAGTTACTTGTCTAGACATAGATTGCGCTCCCAACCAAGCCCTCTTAGTGTCCTCCGAGGGGTTGTCAACATAGGCCTGCTCCGACTCTCTAAGTGCTCTACCGACCTCCATTTCCCAAGCTTTAGTGTTCCGTTTTATATCAGTTATAGTAGTGATAAATTGTCCCCTAAGGAAGGCCTTAGTTGCATCCCAGACTACATCTATAGCTGCCGAGCCTAAATTGTCCTGCAGGAAAAGTTTAAGAGCACTTGTAATGGGGTCAGGCTGCGGGAATAATGCAAGCCAAAAGGGGTTAAGCTTCCAACTCCTAGGTGCGTGGTCAGTAGATAGGGACATCTCAATCCACAAAGAAGAGTGGTCGGATATATGTCTAACCCCATAACCAGAATCTCTAATTAGGGGGAGGAGGGCGGAGTTTCCCAGTCCCAGGTCTATTCTGGACAAGCTCCCAAACGCTGGAGAGCAACAGGAATATAAACGGGAGTAGGGGTGGGCTTTCCGCCAGACATCCACCAGCCCGAGTTCAGCTAACAGAGCTGCAAAAGGAGTATCGCCATTAGGGCGTGAGGGGACTACCGGAGGAGTTGGAATCTTATCCCACAGACCGTTGACATAGTTGTTAAAATCACCCATCGCCAACAGGGGTATGCCAGGGAACTGTGCCATAAACCCAGCTAGGCGCCTAAGAATCTCTGCCGAATACGGCGGCGGGATATAAACATTGGCAATAATGCATTGTATAGTAGCAAGCTTACACAGCAAAAAAATGTACCTCCCCCCCGGATTAATAACCTGTTGGGAGCAGGAGAAGCGTGCATGCTGTTTAATTAGGATACTCACTCCTCTTGCATAGGCAGAGTATGTGGAATGGTATTGGTGGATATACTGTCTAGATCCCAGGCTAGGAGTACCAGCAGGAGCAAAATGTGTCTCCTGCAGACACACAATGTCAGCCTTCATATCTTTAAGGTGCCTAAGCACCGCCAGCCTCTTCACCGGACTGCCTAGTCCCCTAACATTCCAAGAAAGAAATCTAATCTTAGCCATCAGAAATACAAAACATAAGTGCAAGTAGGAGTAACCATAATAACAGTCGTAAACCACCAGGGAGGAAGAAGGCAATTAACACACATTTATCAGCGACTAGCGACTAGCGACTGGGAAGTCGCATCACCTGAGATGTCCCAAGACTGGAGAGAAAAAAGTCCGACAGGAGCTGTCGCAGCTAGGAAGAGGCGCCCAGATGGGTGCAGACAGGCCGGAAAATAGTCCTTGTCCGTTGCGATCCTGAGAGAGAAAAAATGAATCAAAAATAAAAAGAAAGGAAAAACAGTTAAACAGCAAAAAACCGTAGCGTCTTCTGTATTAAAGCCCATGGGGCTCACACACGGGGAAGATAGCAGAATAATAGGCCCCATCCGAAACTTGGGGGCTGGGGGAAGGCCATGGAAACACCCAGAGAGGACTCTCCCAGATGACAAGCGGGGTTTCACATATGCAGACATGTTGTAGTTCTAGTAGGGTTACAGTGGAACCACAAACCTCAGCCTTCTGCCGGTCTTGTAAAAGTGGAAGTCCAGTCAGCCTGTTTAGATGTGCCGTTAGCGTGGAGGAGATCTTTGAAGTTTGGCGGCTTTGAGTGCGTTGTACTCCTGGTCAAGCCACTGTGCTGCCGCCGCGGGGCGATCAAAAAAGTGCGTTGAACCCAGTGCCGTAACTCTGAGTCTGGCTGGATATAGCATTCCATATTGAACGTTAAGGTCCCGAAGGCGTCTCTTAACTTCAAGAAATGTTGCACGCTTTTTCTGGAGCTCTGCTGAAAAATCCGGAAATAGTGAAATCCTGGAATTCTCAATCTCCATCTTGTCCGACAACCCCCGCGCTTTAGAAAGAATGGTGTCTCTGTCTTTATAGTTGAGGAGTTTAAACAAGAAGGGCCTGGGACGATTGCCCGGAGGTAGGGGGCGAGACGGCACCCGGTGGGCACGTTCCACTGCAAAAAGCGGTGACAAGGCTTCTTTACCAAAGGTGGCAAGCAACCAATTTTCAATAAAGTTTACCGGGTTTTTACCCTCAACACGTTCCGGAATCCCCACAGCGCGAATATTATTGCGTCTCATGCGATTTTCCATCTCATCAAGTCGCATAGCGTGCTGTTCAGTAAGATGGCAATTATATTTTAGATCCCTTTGCATGGGGGCCAGGTCATCCTCTACTGTGCTCAGTCTGCCTTCCAATGCAGCTGTTCTCTCCCTGAGCCTTTGCATGTCATGGCGGACAAACGTTATTTCAGCTTTAACCCCTTTAATGTCCTCAGAGAGGGCTGCAATAGAGTGATTACAGGAGGTGACAGCAGTGAATATGTCCCTTAGTGTAGGCTCATTTTCCAGCGCTGGGGAGGGGATGGTCTGTGTTTCAGGCCTAACACTGTCCCTGGGTGTACTCACTGTTTGCCATGCTGCAGACAATCCATCCTCATCCTCCAAGGGAACTGTGTCATCCGCCTCAGGAGAGCCTCCAGGGGTAGCTTGAGGAGAGGACTGGCCCGCCAGGGCATCCTTGTATGATTTACCGCCATAGAGAAGCTTCTGTGCTGCTTCCTTGTATTGGTCTTTGGCTGCGCGCCGCGCACCGGCGCCATCTTGGCCTGGGGGGTCCGTCAGCCCCTTCCCTCCGGTATGGCGTCTGGACATCACAGCGAGGGTCCCGGGATGTACCGCGGTGGTCCGGGATGCTTCACCTAGCGTGGCAGGAGGTAGGGGCCCCGAAAACGGCGTTTCAGGGCAGACTGGAAGGATGGAATCACGGATGGCCGGCGGAGCTCAAGGTAAGCACGTCTTCCTACATTCGCCGCTAAGCCACGCTATGACCTCTTCTCTTGCATTTTCTCTCTTTCTTTTGGAAATGCACAGATCATCTCGGTGCCTTGTAGCATATACAAGAAAGTAGGTAATCTCAGTAGCTGAGAGATTTTGTTTCCAGGGTAGCCCTTGACTAACGTTTCTGTCTTCAAGAGCTTAGACAGCTGAAGAATCTTCAGCATCCAGCACACCTCCAAGAGTGTCGGAGGCCTGGTCTCAGCCAACTATGCAAGTTAAATAGGAGTCTTCATATGCAGTATATTTTGTAAAGCATGCAAAGGACCTGATTTTTTTTTTTAATTTTCACTATAATTCATTAGCAAAGAAAATATTTTGCCTATCATCTAGCATAAACTACATCACATCCCCATTGAGAATTATTGAAAAAATTATAGAAGGTAAATAGGATTTTTAAGGCGCCAAATTAGAACAAAATTATTTTATAAAAATGTAAATGTATTCAAAAAATAAAAACAGGACATACAATGAGTAAATGTCGATAATACAGTACTAATACACGTGCTAACAAATTTTTGGACTAATATTGATGTCTTTATAAACACATATTATTTCCAGTACCTACGCTTTCTTCAGAGCCTCTAGACTTCTCCCAGACCAAGATTGGGCTTAACAAATGAAATCGCTCATTTCCTAAAGCCTACAGTCACTGCAATTGTCCTGGAGGACAATTAAGACCGCAATACAATGAGAAAGGGTGCTCCGATTTTTCATCATTCTTATATGTTTCTACATCGATCCAACTGCATGGGTCTAGGCCCATACTCCTATTGTTTGAAATGTGAACATTTGGATGCAGATATGTACCATGCTTGTCCTAAGATCAAACTATTTTGTACAGCTGTGGTACGATATCCTACCTTCACGTCTAGTCAACTACTTGCCCTTAGCACCATTCTTTGTATAAGCAAGCAACCGTAAATTGTGTGTTTTCTTAGTCAAATTTTGTGGCCTTTATTTCGTAATTTGCCCCATGAGTGTATACTTACATCATTTCTCTTGGCTAAATGTTGTGGCCTTACAAATGTCATGTGCAATCTCACTTACTGAATTAAAAAATAATGTTGGCCTTCACATCACTTCTGTATTTTGGGGAATAATTTAGTTTATGTCATAGTGAAATTTACCAGAATATGAGAGGTATACCATTTGAAATCCTTGCAATCCCTATATTCTTGTTCCTCAGCACAAGGCCCCATGCTGAAGATACATTCGTAAACCTCTTTTCTTGAGTGGCACCAGCCACAGACTACGCCGCGGCGGGTTACTTACCTGGCTGTCACCCCCTGCTCTAGTCCCCAATAATGATCAGCAACTAATCAGAATGGTTCCCAATCATGGGATCAGATATGACAAAAACAATCACATATAGTCTGGTGGCTTAACTGACAGAATAAGCCTTTAGCCTTCCAATTGCAGTGATCTTCTTTTCAATATTGTAAGTGTCAGATACAATCACAGTATGCTGTTTAATACAGTATTTGTCAGATATAATTACAGTATACAAAGTTAATCAAAAATTTTTTTTTGGTAGCGTAGGGTTTTTATTAAAAGGGCCTTATATAACCTTATATGCAAAATGTGGATTAACCACTTCTTGCTGGCCTATAGCAAAATGACGGTGGGCGGTGGTTCAGTTATCCTGACTGGATGGCATATGACATCTTTCAGGATAACAGCCAGAGAGCACCTGTGGGTGCGTGCAGCGCGGCAATCAGTGGTGTGGTGTGTCAGTCTTACACACTGCAACACCAATCTCGTTAAAGAGTGTCTGACGGGGGGCGTGACCGGAAGTCGACCCGGATGGCAGCCTAAGTCTCCTGCTCTCCCACCAGCCTCAGCTACATCGCACCAAAGGGGAGAATCCAGCTCCATCCGATGGGGAAATCTAGGGCCACACGGTCCTCCAGCTCCAAGGGACCTCCCGCACCGTCGCTGGGCACTGCCACGGACCTCCGGTCCTTTTTTTCCACAACGGAGCTCCCGACCGCCAGGCCTCCCAAAATGGCGCCGGCGGCTGCAGCCGCGCCGGCGCGGGCTCCTTCTCCAGCCTGCAGGGCCCATCCGCACATCCAGCACGGACCGAGGGATCGAGGACCACCGCAGACGACGTCCCCGGGCCCGGAGGCCTTCGGTGCGGTGAGTCAAACCCCGGTCCCGCCCGCCTCCGAGGCCGCCCAGCTAGGCCTGCGGCCTACCACGCCGCCGCCAGGGCACAAGACCAGGCCCTCCCTGGGACCCTCTCTAACCCCATGCTGCACAGCACCGCAGTCCCCCCACCGCACGTCCGCGGCTTTAGACACCGGCGAGGAGTTTCTGAGCGGGACTGGACAGATCGGGGAGGGGGGTGGACTAGGCCTGGGGCCCTCTGGCAGTAGGTCCCCCCCACCTCCGGACACTCAGTGCTCACTGGCCTTGCCCAGGCTGCTCCGGACGCCCCCGGACTCCAGTGCTGGGTCCGAGGGGTCCCCCCTCTCTTTTGCAGCCGAGGACTTTCCTGCCCTCCCCCCCCCTGAGGAGCCCCTGATCTGGACGTACCGGGGGCCCGGGGGAATGGACGGACCCCTGCTGAACCATGACTCGGGGTCGCCCCCACCTAAGTCCCAGAGGCTGGGCACCTCGGGGCACCCCTCCCCCACACGTGATTGCGGGGAACAACCAGGGATGACGGCTTATCCGGGGGGGTCCGCAGCCCTTCCACCCCAGGATACCAGGGGACGACACCAGCCACCTCCCTTGGCCTGTGCTTCAGAGTGGCCGGGGGTCTGGGATTCCCTCCCTGAGCATGCCCCCCCCTCACGTACTGCAGGCCCCGCGGACCCTAGACCACTGTCGCCACGTCATCACACAGACCGGGACGACCCGGGAGACATGACCACAACACCACCGTATCCTCAGTGGCAACAATACTTACAAGCGATCCCTACTAAAGAGGATTTTAAACAACTGATTGAAGATGTCAAATCCACGTGTCGGGCGGAAATACAAACGCTCCACTCGGGCCTTAAGCACCTTGCGGACAGGGTGGAGATGGCTGAAGAGGAGATACAAGAAACCAAAATTGCGGTCCACAAAACCCAAACGCAAGGGGCTGAACACCACTTGCTCCTGAGAGATATGCAGCGCCATGTGGAGGATTTGGACAATAGGGGGCGCCGGCACAACATCAGAGTACGTGGGGTTCCGGAGTCGGAGGGCCCAGAGGACGCTCAGATTATCTTGCAGGAGCTATTCAACACTCTCCTCGGAGAACCCCCCACTAAATTTATTGAGATGGACAGAGCTCATAGGGCCCTACGCCCCAAAAATGCTACTTCTGGCCCCAGGGACTTTATTTGCAGAGTCAACTCATTCCACCTCAAGGAGGATATCCTGCGACAAGCCCGTTTAGCCCGAGAGGTGTCTTTCCGGAACCACCCAGTGCAACTCTTCCCGGACCTCTCCTGGATTACGCTGCAAAAACGTAGACTTCTCCAACCCTTGCTCCGTACCCTGCAAGAAGCCCAGATCCAGTACCGCTGGGGTTTTCCATTTAGCCTCACTGCCAAACATCAGGGTAAATCGGCCTCCCTGAGATACCCTGAAGATCTGCCGACTTTTTGCGAGGACCTGGGCATCCGCCCACCCAGGCTTCCCGATTGGGACCTCATCGCTACTCAACCCACCCCTCCGACGTTGTGGCAAAAGGTCCCCCCACGCCAACGACCCAGAAACCGGGATACGCAAAACAAACCTAAGAGGCAAGGCCCTGGCTGAAGATCCCGGCCCTTCATCCCGCTTTTTCTCTTTTCCAAGTGACTTTTAACTTTTCTCATCACGGCCTAGTTGGCCCTCCGCGACCTGTTGCCGGTGGAGATGAAGATTTGCAGCGTCCCGGACCGCTTAGTGGCGTAGTGATCAGACGTTGTTTTGCCCTAGTTCTAGTTGCACTCATTACCCTTTCCCCTTTGGTGCCTTTTCAACAATCAACCGCACTTAGGCTGCTGGTTGGGAGATTCGGGAGAGTGGGTTCCCCCTTGCTCTCACGACCCTCCCTCTAACCCCTTTTTTTTTTGGGGTTGCTTTTCATTTTTAGTTACTTTATTCATATTATCTATACTTTAGTGATTCTGTTCCTGTTCAAGTTTTTACACATATTAAGCTCCTCTATTCCTCCTTAGGACCTGAATGAGGAGACCTGGACTCCTATGCGGCCGCCAGGCCCAGGCCTTGTGCCCTGGGTCTGGTGGCCCCCTGGGAATCCGCGTAGTCCCGGATAACTTTTTTACCCGGGGCCGTATATTGCCCTTTGTTTGGTCCGGTTATGGGCCCATGTTTTCAATGCAATGCCTCTTTTGTGGTACTAATGTTTTTCTCCCTTCTCTCACTTTCTACTTCCCCCTCTTTTCTCTCCTCTGTCATCCTTCCGCTGCCTGCAGGGATCGGACACGTAGTGGCGGGGCCCTACGACCGGAAAGCGTCGGCTCCTGGCTCCTGGCGGCCCATCCTGGACGTGGTGGTCGGGTAAGATTTACTAAACACAGACCGCTCCCCTACCCCCCCCCACCCCCCCCGGACTTGACTGATGGCTAAGATTCTATCTATGAATGTTCACGGTTTAAATTCAAACAGGAAACGGCATCTGGCACTAAGGGAGTTTAAACAGTCGGGAGCGGATATTATCCTGGTTCAGGAAACGCACTTTGACAGAGGGGGATCTTTTGCCTTCGCCTCCAGGAGCTTTCCGCTTGTGTATCTATCCTCGGGATCCCACAAGAGAGCGGGGGTGGCTGTCCTGATCCGACAAGGAGCACCCTTTACCTATGTTGATCACTACAGCGATCCTCGGGGGGGTTTCCTGATACTTAAGGGTACATGGCAGTCACGGCCGATCACCCTGTGCACGCTATACGCCCCTAATGTCCATCAGCATAGCTTCCTCTCCAGGGTTTTTGCGCGACTATTTAAGGAAGACCACGGTTATTTGGTGGTGGGAGGAGACTTTAACTTGGCTCACTCGGCCACGGCTGATCGGCAGACAGCGCCCACCCGCGTCCCCCCGCCTAGAGCCCTTCGGGATTCGAGGCTTTTTCGGCAACTCACTCGCCGCTATGCATTGTTCGACGCGTGGCGAGCTCTCCGGCCCGGGGATCGGCAGTACACATAATACTCAGCCCCTCACCACATGCACTCTCGAATTGACTATTTTTTCACTAATAATGCTACATTGAGAGCGACGCGTGCCGCATCTATCCTGCCGATCTCCTGGTCGGACCATGCCCCGATCTTACTTACCCTAGATATAGGCCCCCCGATAACCCGGCCATACAATTGGAAGCTGAACACCTTCCTTCTTCAGCACCTTCCCTCTCAATCGGAATTAACCATGACCCTGCGTCAATATTTTGCTGAGAATTTGACCCCAGACGTCCCCCTCTCCACTGTGTGGGAAGCCCATAAGGCGGTGATGCGGGGTAGATGCATTGCGCTTTCCTCGGCCTTGAAGCGAGACGTCGCGGCCACCAAGCTTAACACCGAGAAGGAACTTAGACAGTTAGAGCAGAACCTGCAGGCCTCACCGACGGTACCACTCCTTAGGAAAATTGTTAATTTGCGTACGGCGCTGGCGGACCTGGCGCTTCGCCGCGTCGAGAAGGCCCTTCTGAGGATCAAACAGACATACTATGACAGGGGCAATAAGGCACACTCCCTTCTAGCGCGGAAGCTCAAAGACAAAACCCTTCTCTCTGCCCCACACCAGATAAAAACTAGATCTAATGCGGTTGTCTCCCACCCCAAAGACATAGTTGATACGTTTGCGGGCTTTTACGCAGAGCTCTATAATAGTCCTGACATCCCTAGCACCCCAGTGTCGCTGGAGGTCTCACAGCGTATACAGCAGTATTTGTCCGACAGCGCCATTCCCAAAATTAGAGATTCGGACTTGCTCATTTTGAACAAGCCCGTCACGGAAGACGAAGTGGGAGAAACCATTCAATCCCTCCCCGCACATAAGTCCCCAGGCCCAGACGGGCTGCCCTACGAATATTACAAAGCATTTTCTCCCCTCTTAACCCCGCATATGAGCAGACTCTTTAATGCTTTTCTACAGAAAACACCCGTCCCCCCAGATATGCAACGTTCCTTCCTTACCTTAATCCCCAAACCAGATAAGGACCCCATCCACTGTGCGAATTATAGACCCATTGCGCTGCTGAACGCGGACCTAAAAATTTTTACTAAATTGCTATCTATGCGCCTTAACAAGGTCCTACCCTCTTTGATCCATAAGGACCAGGTGGGCTTTGTCCCCCTCCGACAAGCGGGGGATAACACCCGGAAGGTGATAGACCTGGTCGAGGTGGCGAACAGGGAGGAAGTGCCGTCCCTGCTCCTGAGCTTGGACGCAGAAAAAGCATTTGATAGACTGGGTTGGCCCTTCCTCTTCGCCACTCTGACCCACATAGGGATGGAGGGACCTTTTCTGCGAGCCATACAACATCTTTACACCGACCCGTCTTCTCAAGTGAAGACTCCCTTTGCCACCTCTTCCCCCTTTTCCATCTCCAACGGCACGCGTCAGGGATGCCCGCTGTCACCCCTACTATTTGCCCTCTGTATTGAACCCCTGGCGGCGTCTATCAGGCGGAATCAGGCTATAAGAGGGGTTCCGGTGCGAGGCCAGGAGTTTAAGGTATCACTATTTGCGGACGACGTAATTCTCACTCTTACCCAACCCAGAATATCCCTGCCCAACCTGCACATGGAGCTGGATCGTTACAGTGAGCTATCGGGTTACAAACTTAATGCGTCGAAATCCGAAGCCCTTCCGATTAACATTCCACCGTTGGAGGTGGAACACCTACGATCCAACTTCCCCTACCATTGGAGGTCCACCTCCCTTCGATACCTGGGGGTAAACATCACCCCAACCTATACCTCCCTTTATCAGGCAAACTACCCATCCCTCTATGGAGATATTAGGCGTCTCGTGCTAAAGTGGCGGAAACACCAGATATCTCTGCTTGGTAGAATAGCCTCTGTGAAGATGGTTATCCTCCCGAAACTCCTCTACCTTTTTCAGACCCTCCCCATTCCAGTCCCCTCCTCTCACCTGAAAAAATTGCAAAGGGACCTACTTCGATTTGTATGGAATTATAAAAGGCACAGGATACCTCGTTCGGTCATGACCGCCTCCAAATCGGATGGGGGGTTAGCGTTCCCGGACCTAGTCAGATATTATCAGGCTGCCCAACTCCGCGCGGTCGCCTCCTGGACTACCCAGAGGCCCCACAATCGTTGGTCGGAAATTGAATCCCGGTGGTTGGCCCCTACACACCCTAATAGTATGCTCTGGAATGCGGCGGCAGCGATCCCTCAGTCCCAATTGTTGGGCCCTATGTCCCACCTGCAGAACCTATGGCGTAGGTCGTCCAAGGCATTTGCCCTGACCTCAGCTAAATCGCTCCTGACCTCTTTTATATCCAACCCTCTAGTGCCAGATAGCCTATCTCGCCAGATGCAACACCCCTGGTCCTCCCGGAACCTTTTCCAGCTGAGATCTCTGGTGGATCCCAGATCTAGGAGACTACTGACTTACACTGAACTCCAATCCCGGTTTGACCTCCCCCGGCAGAGCTTCTATAGTTACTTGCAAATCCGTCACTTTGCCCAGACCATATCCTCTGACCTCCGTTTCTCCCCGCCTACCATGTTTGAAATAGTAATCTCATCAGGTACGGCACAGAAGGGGATGATATCGGATATTTATAAAATAATTAACGCCTTTCCTATGGGCCCTAACGGCAAACATGCATACATGCTTAAATGGGAGGAGGCTCTGGGTGAAGTGTTCACGGAGGAGCAATGGCGGATCATTTGGTCGCAGGCATCCAAGAGCTCCATGTGTACGCTCTACAGGGAGAACGCATACAAAATACTGTTCTTCTGGTACATGACCCCGGACGTCCTGCACGCTATTTACCCTTCTACAACAGACCGGTGCTGGCGATGTGTGGGACATAAGGGCACCCTCTTGCATATATACTGGCAATGCCCTCGTATAGTCCCTTTCTGGACGGAAGTCCGTACGCTCTTGGCCAGTATCCTGGACCAACCCCTGGACTTACACCCAAAGCACTTTTTACTGGGAGTCCCTTTCCCCAAATTGTCCAAATCCCTACAGAAACTATCCCGCCACATCCTGACCGCAGCGAGGTGTCTGGTTGCTCTCCACTGGAAAAAAACACACCCCCCTACCCCGGACGCATTATACGCCCGCATCAGAGATGTGGAGCTTATGGAGCGGATGACCGCCAGGATACAGGACCGGCTGGAAGCACACGACGCAGTCTGGAACCACTGGAATCTTAAGGACGATCGACCCTGACAGGCAAGCGGAAGTTTTCGGATGACTACCCACCCATACCCCCTCCCCTTCCTCTCTATCTTTCTTTCTATCCTTAGGTACCCCTTTCCTCTCTCTTTCTATCCATCTTCTTTCTTTTTCCCTTCTTCCTTTCCCTTATGCCTTTTATTCTTCCAGACCCCCCCCCCCCCCTTGAGGGGGGGTGTTTGTTTGGATTAAAGTGTATTATAAGTGTCTTATATTATTCGCTACCACACGTATCCTCGGATTGCAACCCTGGTTTGGCGGTTAAGTCTAGAGGATAGATCTATTGCTGGATGGACTGTATCCCTGTTTTACATGTGTTGCAGAACATGCTGTCTGTGAATAGCTATACCTGGCCTGGCTGGTACCTGCTCCAGGTGGCTGTATTATGTAGGCCAATATGCTTTTGTGGTATGTTCTCCCCTGTAATTTTTCTGATCCCTTTTTTTCCGCTCCCCCAATGCTGAACTGAAGTGTTTGACGTGTAATGTTTCACTTTAAAATAATAAAAAGTTATTTGACAAAAAAAAAAAGAGTGTCTGACAGAGGCTGTTTACCACATGATCAGCCATGTTCAATCACGGCTGATCACGGTGTAAACAGGAAAAGCCGTTTATCGGCCTTTTCTCACTCATGTCTGACAGAAGGGAGTAGAGGACAGCCGATCGTCTGCTCTCCTGACAGAGGGGGGTCCTCCATGGATGCCCACCCAGGACCACCAGGGATATCACCAGGACCATCAGGGATGCTGATTATGGCTGGCCACAAGGTATGCCACCCTAGACCACCAGGGATGCCAGTTAGTGCCCAGACATGATGCCAATCAGTGCCCATCAGCAATGCCTGCCAGCGCCATTAGTGATGCCTATCAATGCCATCTATCAGTGTCCATCAGTGCCACCCATCAGTGTCCATCAGTGCCACCTATCAGTGCCCATCAGTGCTGCATATCAGTGCCACCCATAAGTACCCATCAGTGCAGTCTTTCAATGCCCATTAGTATCACCTATCAGTGCCCATCAGTGCCACCTATGAGTGCCCATCAATGTTGCCTATCAATTCAATCAGTGCTGCATATCAGTGCTGCCCATCAGTGCCACCTGTCAGTGCCCATCATTTGTGCTCATCAGTGCCACCTTATCAGTGCCACCTCATTGGTGCCACCTCATCCATGCCCATCAGTGCCACCTTCTCAGTGCCCATCAGTGTAGCCTCATCAGTGCCTATCAGTGAAGGAGAAAACAACAAATACAACATTTTATAACAGAAACAAAGATTAGCAAAATAAACAAAATTTTAGGTCTTTTTTTATTTGTTTAGCAAAAAAGAAAAAAAAACGCAGAGGTAATCAAACAATACAAAAGGAAGCTTTATGTGTGGAAGCAAAATTATTAAAATTTTGTTTGGGTACAGTGTAGCATGACAATTGTCATTTAAAAAGTGACAGCGCTGAAAGCTGAAAATTGACAAGGTAAGGAAGGGTGGAAAGTGCCTGGCATTGAAGTGGTTAAGCATCTTAGTTATCAATAACCTCTGGCCCTGAAAGTTTGTGAAATTGACCCCAAAATTTAGTGTAATTAAAGAGGCGTTCCACCCGCCCCCTTTAAAAATTAAAAGCCAGCAGCTACACATACTACAGCTGCTGACTTTTATTAAAAGAACACTTACCTGTCCTGGAGTCCAGCGATGTCGGCACCACAGCCAATGTTTACATTGGCTGGTCAGGTGCTGCCACCGCCATTGCTTGTAAAGGAACCCAGCAGTGTAGCCTTTCGGCTTCATGGCTGGGTCCCTACTGCGCATGCGCGAAACACGCTGCACTCTCTCACTGTCCCGGAAGAGGGGAAAGGAGGAGGAGAGGGCCGAGCTGCTGACTTACTTCATGGCTCCCCGGTCTATGGTTGTAAAAAACAAGTACCTGCCCCCCCCCCCCCCCCCGAAAGGTGCCAAATGTGGCACTGGAGGGAGGAGGAATCAGATAAGCGGAAGTTCCACTTTTGGGTGGAACTCCACTTTAAATGCATTTATTAAATATATACGTTCAGTTGGGATACGTTTATTTAAAATAATCTCCTATTGTATATCAGCGTGTAAAGTTAAAGCAGTTGAAAACCTTAAGGGCACTTTCACACTGAGGCAATGGGGTTTCGGCGGTAAAGCGCTGATATTTTTAGTGACGCTTTTTTGCGACTTTAAACCTCCACTAGTGGCCATAAAGGGGTTAAAAGCATCCGCAAAGTGGCACTGCAGTGGTACTTTGCCGGTGCTTCGGCGGCGCTGCCCATTGATTTCAATGGGCAGGGGCGCTTTAGGAGCAATGTATACACCACTCCTAAAGCGCCCCAAAGATGCGGCTTGCAGGATTTTTTTAGCGTCCTGCCAGCGCACTGCTCCAGTGTGAAAGCCCTTGGGCTTTCACACTGGAGTGACAGGAGAGGCGCTTTACAGGCTCTATTTTTTTTTTAAATTCAGTAATCTTTATTAAGTATTTCTTTTTCTTACAGCATTACAACTTTCAACTAACCCCTTCACATTACCCAACTGCGACTAGCAATCACTTTACATTTAGCAACCCATATACAATAAAAACAAAACAAAACAGAGAAAAAACAAAAAAATAATTCTCTTTCAATACTGCCTCTTTTATTTGCGTTTGCCATTCTTCCACTGTAGGTGGATATATGGAGATCCATTTCTGCGCTATTAGTTTCCGTGCCTGGAACAAACTTCTCACTATTCTGATATATACACATTTTCCGATACATTAGATTCTTCCATTATATTTAGCAGGCACATTCCAGGATCAAGTGATAAATTAACCACTTCCCGACCGGCGCACGCCGATGTACGTTGGCAGAATGGCACCGGCAGGCAAATGGGCGTACCTGTACGTCCCTTTAAATTTGCCGCCCTGCCATCGCGAGCGCGCCGCCGCCGGCGCGCTCACGTGCCAATCGGGACCCCTGTGAGTCCAATCGTGGGTCCTGCGGACTCGATCGCCGCGGGCATACCCGCGATTGTCTCACGGGGCGGCTGAACTAGGAGATGCCGTTGTAAACAGCATCTCCCAGTTCTGCCTAGCAACAAGTGAAGCTGATCTCTGCTCCATGTGATTGGATCAGAGATCAGTGTTCACTAAAAGAAAGCCCAGCCCCCAACAGTTAGTAACACACCCCTAGGAACACTTAACCCCTACACTGCCACCCACTGGTTAACCCCTTCACTGCCAGTGTCATTTACACAGGAATCACTGCATTTGTATAGCAGTGATTGCTGTATAAATGACAATGGTCCCAAAAAAGTGTCAAAAATGTCCGATGTGTCCGCCATAATGTCGCAGTCACAATAAAAATCGCTGATCGCCATCATTACTAGTAAAAAAAAAATTATTAATAAAAATGCCATAAAACTATCCCCTATTTTGTAAAGGCTATTACTTTTGCGCAAACCAATCAATAATCACTTATTGTGTTTTTTTTACCAAAAATATGTAGAAGAATACATATCGGCCTAAACTGAGGGAAAAAAATGTTTTTTATATATTTTTGGGGGATATTTATTATAACAAAAAGTAAAAAAAGAATGTGCTTTTTTCAAAATTGTCGCTCTATTTTTGTTTATAGCGAAAAAAATAAAAACCACAGGGGTGATCAAATACCACCAAAAGAAAGCTCTATTTATGGGAAAAAAAGGACGTCAATTTTGTTTGGGAGCCATGTTGCACGACCGCGCAATTGTCAGTTAAAGCAACGCAGTGCCGAATCGCAAAAAGTGGTCTGGTCTTAAGCCAGCAAAATGGTCCGGGGCTTAAGTGGTTAATTCGGAGCACGTTATTAATAGTCTCAATTATGTTCTTCCAGTATCAATGGAGTTTTGGACATCTCCATAACATGTATATCAAATTTGCCAGGTTACCTCTACAACGAGGGTATTGGGAGGATTCTCTACGTTTCCACTTAAACAATTTCTCTGGTGTATAATACGATCTATGTAGGCCAAACCATTGCGTTAGCTTTTGGGAACTGGACAACAAGACCTTTGGGCCTGCGGACATGGCCATTGACCACTGATCATCCGACAAACGGTCCCAGGTCTCGTTCCCATTGTACCCTAGAGGGAACATTTACAGATTCTTTAAACTTACAATGCAGTATCTCATAAAGTTTTGAATTAAGACCCTGCTTTTGATCTCTATCTTTCAACAATGATATTATTTTAGAATTGTTAAGGTTAAATTCAAAAGTGCGTGCCTGAGCCTGTAAGGCATGTCTGAGCTGCAAATACTGAAAAAACCTTTGTCTTCGAATCCAAAATTCATCAGATATTTGAGCATTTTAGACAATCATTTCAGAACAGTTTCTCCACATATCTCAGCCCCCGGGTTTGCCAAAACTCAAATCCTTCTAACTTCTGCAATTCCTCACAATTTGCATTATTCCAGATTGGAGCATAGGAGGTATAACCGGTAATGTTGGTGATATTTTTCATTTCATGCCAGACCTTAACAAAAAGTTTGCCTATCATTACTTTTTTGTAGGATTTTTGTCTCTAGTAGGGAGATGAGTGTATATCCCCTACACAGAGGGTGTTATTTACGAAAGTCAAATCCACTTTGCACTGCAAGTACACTTGAAAGTGCACTGAAAGTACACTTGGAAGTGCAGTCGCTCTGTATCTAAGGGGTAGATCTGAAATGAGTGGAAGCTCTGCTGATTTTATCATCCAATCATGTGCAAGCTAAAATGCTGTTTTTTATTTTCCTTGCATGTCCACCTTGGATCTACAGCGATTTTACTTCCAAGTACACTTTCAGGTGCAAAGTGGATTTTCCTTTAGTAAATAACCCCCAGAGGCAGTAATAATCCTTGTATAGGATCGGCCTCCATCCAACCAAAAAATTGCTGCATTTGTGAGGCTAATGCCCTGTACACACGGTCGGATTTTCCAACGGTCTGAAATTCCGCCGGTGTGTAGGCTCCATCAAACATTTTACGTCGGAATTTCTGAGATCTGGATCTCAAATTTTCTGACAACAAAATCCACTCTCGTAAATTCCGATCGTGTGTACACAATTCCGACGCACAAAGTTCCATGCATGTTCTGAATCAATTAGAACCCAGAAGCGCTCATTCTAGTAAAACTAGCTTTCGTAATGGAGAAATGGAAAGTTGTGCAAAATCTGTCGAAGAATTTTGGGGTATGGCGATCCAAGAATCAACTGAGGAAATGCTGGTCAGATGTCAAATTGAGGGAGCAGGATCGGTACAGAAGAATCAAGAGAGTGCTGCAAAAAGGTAAGTATTTTGTTGTGTGTTCCTATTCTTCTTATTACGTTAGTGCTGCTCCATGTGCTTTACTTTACTGTTGTACAGTTTAAAATGGCAAGTTTCAGGTTCATGGGCACAGTAATCGTTCATAGTAAACTTCGTTCGTTCACCCACTAATACAATGTTTTTGGCAGGTTGCAGGTTAACTACATTTGGTCATGCCTATTTGTCTTAAAATAAGTTTAGTACATTGTTGTCTAGATGGGTTTGTAGCTAGAATGAAATGCAAACTTTATTCAGTGTAAGGAGAGGACACTCAGCAGCTGTTTACACATCTGGACGCAGGAGCACTAGTATGGGACAACAGAACAAACTTTTTAGGGTGTCCCACACAGGTGCTCCAGTGGATACTAGGGGTCTCTACATGTGTGATACTTTAACAAAAAAGTTAAGTATTCCAGCTTTGTAAAGGGAAAAAATCATGTCTTCAGCTTTGAACTCTGCCAAAACAGACAACTGTACGACACTTCCAAGCAATGTTTAATATTCCTATTTCTTGCCTCAAATATCTGTGTGCTAAGTATACCTTTATTTTATTCACAGAAAAGACTTGGGACGTCTGAGGTCACCAGGGACCCCCAACCACCTAAAGAAGGGGAAATCCAAAAACAGGATGTGGAGGAAGGAGAGGTTTATGAAGTGGGCGAATTAGTGTCCACAACAGGTGAGTGTCTGAGACCACAGCTTCAGGTAATAGACTAAATAGAATTCCTGCATATTTATAATACATGGTGTTTTTTTTAGATGATGTGGATGTTGTTGAAGAAGAAACACATTTCAAAAGTGCAAGTGGACAAGTCCTCATCAGGGAGATCATGGTATGCAATCGTGATTTACAGAAGATCAAGGAAGACATCAATGATGTTGAAAAAAGACTTAAAAACATAATTTATGTTTTAGGCAGAATCGAAAACACACCAACATTTATAAAAAAAAAATTATTTTTCTAACTTCTCACCAAAATGTTGAAAGCCAGTTTGGACATACTAATGTCTGATATTGCCTTCACTTTGTCAAAGTTTAACTTTGTGAGTTCCTAAGTTGTGTATTGTTTTATGGTTTCAAATATGCTTGTTTTTAACATAAAAAAAGACTATTTGTACTGTCCAAAAAAAATGTTATTACTAAAATATGTTGGTTTGTTCAAAAACCCTTTTCTAACGCACATGTGAATGTGCACAGAGTAAACAGTTGTCTACTCAACAATGTGTGGTTTCTTCTTTCAAGGCTCAATATAATTTTTTGGACTAAGTTGGTGTTTACACTGAAATGGGGGTTATTTACTAAAGGCAGCTCCAATTTGCACTACAAGTGCACTTTCAGTGCACTTTTTTGCCTCAAATATCTCTGTGCTAAGTATACCTTTATTTTATTCACAGAAAAGACTTGGGACGTCTGAGGTCACCAGGGACCCCCAGCCACCTAAAGAAGGGGAAATCCAAAAACAACAACCAGAGGATGTGGAGGAAGGAGAGGTTTATGAAGTGGGCAAAATAGTGTCCACAACAGGTGAGTGTCTGAGACCACAGCTTCAGGTAATAGATGGATGCCTGCATATTTATAATACATGGTGTTTTTTTTAGGGGATGTGGATGTTGTTGAAGAAGAAACACATTTCACAAGTGCAAATGGACAAGTCCTCATCAGGGAGATCATGTGCAATATGCAATCGTGATTTACAGAAGATCAAGGAAGACATCAATGATGTTGAAAAAAGACTCAAAAACATAATTGATTGTGTATACACCACTCCTAAAGTGCCCCAAAGATGCGGCTTGCAGGACTTTTTTTTAGCGTCCTGCCAGCGCACTGCTCCACTGTGAAAGCCCTTGGGCTTTCTAACTGGAGTGACAGGAGAGGCGCTCTACAGGCTCTATTTTATTTTAATAATTCAGTAATCTTTATTAAGTATTTATTTTTCTTACAGCATTACAACGTTCACCTAACATTTCACATTACCCAACTGCGACTAGCAATCATATTACATTCAGCAAACCCATATACAATAAAAACAAAACAGACAAAAACCCAAAAATAAATTTCTCTTTCAATACTGCCTCTTTTAATTGCATTTGCCATATTTCCACTGTAGGTGGATATATGGAGATCCATTTCTGCGTTATTAGTTTCCCAAAGATGCGGCTTGCAGGACTTTTTTTAGCGTCCTGCCAGCGCACCGATCCAGTGTGAAATCCCTTGGGCTTTCTCACTGGAGTGACAGGAGAGGCACTCTACAGGCTCTTTTTTTTTATTATACAGTAATCTTTATTAAGCATTTCTTTTTCCTACAACATTAGAACTTTCAACTAACACTTCACATTACCCAACTGCGACTAGCAATCATATTACATTCAGCAAACCCATATACAATAAAAACAAAACAAAACAGAGCAAAACCCCCAAAAAAATTCTCTTTCAATACTGCCTCTTTTATTTGCGTTTGCCATTTTTCCACTGTAGGTGGATATATGGAGATCCATTTCTGCGCTATTAGTTTCCGTGCCTGGAACAAACTTCTCACTATTGTGATATATACGCATTTTCCGATATATTAGATTCTTCCATTATATTTAGCAGACACATTCCAGGATCCAGAGATAGTTTAATTCGGAGCACATTATTAATAGTCTCAATTATGTTCTGCCAGTATCAATGGAGTTTTGGACATCTCCATAACTTGTATATCAAATTTGCTGGGGTACCTCTACAACAAGGGCATAGGGAGGATTCTCTACGTTTCCACTTAAACTATTTCTCCGGTGTATAATACGATCTATGTAGGCTAAACAATTGCGTTAGCTTTTGGGAACTGGACAACAAGGCCTTTGGGTCTGCGGACATGGCCATTGACCACTGATCATCCGACAACGGTCCCAGGTCTCGTTCCCATTGTACCCTAGAGGGAACATTTACAGATTCTTTAAACTTACAATGCAGTATCTCATAAAGTTTTGAAATAAGACCCTGGTTTTGATTTCTATCTTTCAACAATGATATTATTTTAGAATTGTTAAGGTTAAATTCAAAAGTGCGTGCCTGAGCCTGTAAGGCATGTCTGAGCTGCAAATACTGAAAAAAACCTTTGTCTTGGAATCCCAATATTCATCAGATATTTGAGCAAAGTATTTTAGACAATCATTCCAGAACAGTTGCTCCACATATCTCAGCCCCCGGGTTTGCCAAAACTCAAATCCTTCTAACTTCTGCAATTCCTCACAATTTGCATCATTCCAGATTGGAGCATACGAGGTATAACCTGTAATGTTGGTGATATTTTTCATTTCATGCCAGACCTTAACAAAAAGTTTGCCTATCATACATTTTTTGTAGGATTTTTGTCTCTAGTAGGGAGATCAGTGTATATCCCCTACACAGAGGGGGTTATTTACGAAAGGCAAATCCACTTTGCACTGCAAGTGCACTTGAAAGTGCACTCACTCTGTATCTAAGGGGTAGATCTGAAATGAGTGGAAGCTCTGCTGATTTTATCATCCAATCATGTGCAAGCTAAAATGCTGTTTTTTTATTTTCCTTGCATGTCCCCCTTGGATCTACAGTGACTTTACTTCCAAGTACACTTTCAGTGCAAAGTGGATTTTCCTTTAGTAAATAACCCCCAGAGACAGTAATAATCCCTGTATCCATCCAACCAAAAAATTGCTGCATTTGTGAGGCTAATGCCCTGTACACACGGTCTGATTTTCCAACGGTCTGAAATTCCGACCATGTGTAGGCTCCATCGGACATTTTCTGTCGGAATTTCTGACAAGCAAAATTTGAGATCTGGATCTCAAATTTTCTGACAACAAAATCCGCTCTCATAAATTCCGATCGTGTGTACACAATTCGGACGCACAAAGTTCCATGCATGCTCTCAATCAATTACAACACAGAAGCGCTCAGTCTGGTAAAACTAGCGTCTGTAATGGAGAAATGGAAAGTTGTGAAAAATCTGCCGAAGAATTTTGGGGTACGGCGATCCAAGGATCAACTGAGGAAACGCTTATCAGACGTCAAATTGAGGGAGCAGTATCGGTACAGAAGAATTAAGAGAGTGCTGCA
This sequence comes from Lithobates pipiens, assembly GCF_037356315.1. Classification (NCBI taxonomy): domain Eukaryota; kingdom Metazoa; phylum Chordata; class Amphibia; order Anura; family Ranidae; genus Lithobates; species Lithobates pipiens. The sequence continues at coordinate 613,176,055 of NW_027507903.1, forward strand.
AAAAGGTAAGTATTTTGTTGTGTGTTCCTATTCTTCTTATTACGTTTGTGCGGCCCCATGTGCTTTTCTTTACTGTTGTACAGTTTAAAATGGCAAGTTTCAGGTTTGTGGGCACAGTAATCGTTCCTAGTAAACATAATTCGTTCACCCACTAATACGATGTTTTTGGCAGGTTGCAGGTTAACTACATTTGGTCATGCCTATTTGTCTTAAAATAAGTTTAGTACATTGTTGTCTAGATGGGTTTGTAACTAGAATGAAATGCAAACTTGATTCAGTGTAAGGAGAGGACACTCAGCAGCTGTTTACACATCTGGACGCAGGAGCACTAGTGTGGGACAACAGAACAAACTTTTTAGGGTGTCCGACACAGGTGCTCCAGTGGATACTAGGGGTCTCTACATGTGTGATACTTGATACAAAAAAGTTAAGTATTCCAGGTTTGTAAAGGGAAAAAATCATGTCTTCAGCTTTGAACTCTGCCAAAACAGACAACTGTATGACACTTCCAAGCAATGTTTCATATTCCTATTTCTTGCCTCAAATATCTGTGTGCTAAGTATACCTTTATTTTATTCACAGAAAAGACTCGGGACATCTGAGGTCACCAGGGACCCCCAACCACCTAAAGAATGGGGAATTCAAAAACAACAACCAGAGGATGTGGAGGAAGGAGAGGTTTATGAAGTGGGCGAAATAGTGACCACAACAGGTGAGTGTCTGAGACCACAGCTTCAGGTAATAGACTGAATAGAATTCCTGCATATTTATAATACATGGTTTTTTTTTAGGTGATGTGAATGTTGTTGAAGAAGAAACACATTTGACAAGTGCAGATGGACAAGTCCTCATCAGGGAGATCATGGTATGCAATTGTGATTTAAAGAAGATCAAGGAAGACATGAATGATGTTGAAAAAAAACTCAAAAACATCATTAATGTTTTTGGCAGAATCAAAAACACACCAACATTTATAAAAAAAAAATCTATTTTTCTAACTTCTCTACAAAATTTTGAAAGTCAGTTTGGACATACTAATGTCTGATATTGCCTTTACTTTGTTAAAGTTGAACTTTGTGAGTTCCTGAGTTGCGTATTGTTTTATGGTTTTAAAAATGCTTGTTTTAACATTAAAAAAAGGCTATTTGTACTGTCCAAAAAAAAATGTTATTACTAAAAAATTTTGGTTTGTTCAAAAACCCTTTTCTAACGCACATGTGAATGTGCACAGAGTAAAAAATGTTCTACTCAACAATGTGTGGTTTCTTCTTTCAAGGCTCAATATAATTTTTTGGACTAAGTTTACACTGAAATGGGGGTTATTTACTAAAGGCAACTCCAATTTGTACTACAAGTGCACTTTCAGTGCAGTTTCAAGTGCAGTTTTAACGTGCACTTCACTTTTGCAGGCACTTGGAGTGCAAAGTGGATTTTCCTTTAGTAAATAACTCCCACAGTGCTTTACAATTTGCCACAATCATGCCATTTTCGTGACTCACCAAAATTAATTCATGGTGCTGAAAATGATGAATATTTTTATCATTAATTGTAACAGATGTTTAGCTAACAGATGCGCACCTGTACACAAGCATGGGCACACCAGTGTGTATTGGCACATGCGTGGGCGCGCACAGACGCATGCACACAGATGCGCGCCAATGCGCGCACACAGATGCGTGCACACACGCACGTTTGGGCACCAAGTAAGTTTATTTAAATGGAACACTGACACATGAGCCTTGCTGAGTGGTCTTTCAGTTAGTACCTGAGCCACCTGCTACATTGGCACCCATGCCACTCTGTGTCTTTCACTTCCTGTCATCTCTACCAGGGGTGCTAGACAGGAGGAGCAAGGAAAGCCCTTTCTACAGCTCAGTCTCCACCAGGTACGTGACATTAATGCATTGCATACATTAACAACAAAAACAAGGTGTGTGTAGAAGACCCACAACATAATAATAGTTTGCTGAAGAAGAGATTGTCACCTCCTGTATCAAATAAATGACATTTGCACTATTGAAGAAAATGGGCAAAAAGAAAAATCCACTGGAGAACCTAGGAGACAGCTAAAAGAAACACAAGCTGCAAATCTAAGTAAATCTTATTTCAGTTTAACTAAAAATTTTATTTTGGAAAGGTTTCTTAAATATTGTCTGGCATATCAATGGACCCCCTACCAGCAAAGTACTCAACATACTTCTGTCTTACTTCGCGAGAGCTTTGGGGGGGCAAGCCAGGACGGCCAGCTTCAAGCGCCATCAGGGTTTCTTGTTGAAATCTGGCCTCAGGCCCAACTGAGGTAACATAGTTCATTGAATTTCACCTTAAAAAGTTGTGTAGGAAAAAAGTCAGCAGCTGGGGGCGTGGCTTGGACATGGAGGAGTAGAGACGTGCGAGGCTTGAGCTCCCAGCCGTCTCCCACCTTACCTGAGGATATTACCTGGAAAAACACACTATGCCCTCCTCGAGAAAGCGTGTCACACAGAGGAAGAGCACACATCCAAAGCCATCTCTTCAGACACCACAACCAGGGGATATTGAGCGGCTTTTCCACCTTTCACAGCTCCGCTCTCCGGGACCTGTCATGGCGGCCGCACGTGACGGCGATGGCGGAGACCGCGCGGCCTGCACCTCACCGGACCTTGGCCTGGAGGCCTCGGTGTCGGACCCCTACCTGGGCACACCCCTGGATTTGCACCGTGGGGTCGTTGATACCCCGAGGGCTGCCGTGCAAACACTCCAGCTGGACGCAGAACTTCGCTCGCTGCTGCACTCCCTGCCTACGAAGTCGGACATTACCACTCTTATTGGCACAGTAGAAGCTGCCCACCGTAAGGAGATAGCCCTTGTGCGGGAAGAGGTGAAGGGTCTGGCTACCAGGGTAACAGGCGGCGAAACATCCCTAGCGGCTCTGGAGCACCGAGTGGTGGCGATGGAGGAAGCTCGAGATGCCCAGGCGGATGCACTAATGCTACAACAGCTGAGATTGGAAGAAATGGAGGACCGCAGCCGCAGAAATAACTTGCGGCTGCGAGGACTCCCGGAAGCGACGGGCCCGGAGGACCTGGCGGACACGGTGGCGGCGATCTTTCGCACCATACCGGGAGTTGATCTACCAACGCGCCTGGAATTTGATAGGGTCCATAGGGCCCTGGGCCCCCGGTCAGCGGACCCTGCTAGACCCCGCGATGTAGTCTGTCGGCTACATCACTATCTACACAAGGAAGAGGTCCTTCGGAAATCGTGGGAAGCCCCTGCCCTGGAGTTTGATGGAGTGGAGTTGAAGGTCCTCCCGGATATTTCCCGTGCTACTCTGCAGAGGCGAGCCTTGTTGAAGCCTCTGTTAGAGCTGGCCCGCTGCAGAGGAGCGACGTACAGGTGGGGCTACCCCTTGTCGGTTACGTTCCGAAGGGATCAGCACTTCTTCACTCTCTGCCACCCAGACTCTCTTCCGGCATTGTTTGTTTTTTTGGAGGCGGAACCTATCACGCTTCCGAACTGGCTGGCACCTCTACCCCGTGCTCAGGGAACAGACCCGAGACCTGGCTGCCGCGGAGACCCTCCTCCACGACAACAGAGGAACCGTCGTAGACCCAGGGTGCACTCGCCGGAGATCTCCAGGGAACTGTGAGGTACTTTTTGATCATGAGTTTTCCCCCCTCTCCCCCTCTGCCGCACTTGCTGCTGTTGATGTCCTGGACTGCCCGATCCCCCCCCCCCCATGTTGCTGCCCTTATGTGACTGGACCTATTTTTGCCCGCCGCCCGTCCTGCTGCATTGGTGAGGATGTCGGCTCTGCATGGATCTTCTGCACATCAGCCCTGGATCCCTGAGTTACTTGATTCCCCTGCTGGGGATCCGACTGTAGGGTCCCCCTGTGCTCAGCCGATGGGGTTGATACCCGGTTGCAATACCCCATGCTGCCCACTTATACCTGCTGACTCACGTTTACATGAGGGGCTCCTGTACGTCTAGCTAGGTGTCCTGGCTGGGGGTCCTGGAGTCCCGAGTACTGGACATAGCCACTGGGAGGTCATTTGGAACTGCCGCCTCGCGGAGGACCCTAATTTGTGGGGGGAGGGGGATTATGGACCTTCAGGGGAGTGGGTGCGGAGCTGGCAGCCCCCTTTCTGGAACTGACCTGGAGGTCTCCTTGACTGTGAGGCCGGGTGGGCAAGAGTGGGCCCTTATCTGATGTTTGTTGGGTGGGGGCGATGGGGGTGAGGGTTGTTGGATGTTGGTGGGGGGGGGTTTGGAGTTATGTTTTTCTGTTGACACCGCGCAGGCGATACATGGCGTCCGTGCCTGTCAGTAGATTTATGTGGTTGGGGACGTGTGTCGTCTGGGTGGGATGTACTATCCCGACCTCCATGTGCCTTTATGCTGTATGCGGGGATGGGGGGGAGGGGAGTTGGGAATGTATTTTTTTTTTGTTGTTGTTTTTTGATATGATCCTGCTGGTTGCTCTTATGTTTTTACTCGTTCATTCCTCGACATGTTTTAGTTTTGCACAGGAGTTGTGCATCTTGTGACAGTAGCACTGTAGGGTGGGAGCCGGATATTGGGAGCTGGTTGCCTCATTCCCTGTCCGGTTCGCTTCCCCCAATAGGCTAGCATGTTGTGCTAGAGGGCCAGTTTTGCCCTTGACGCACTATATGCACATAATTGTATTGATTTTTCTTGGAGGGGTAGGGCACTAGGCCCGGCCTCCGACAACTGTTCTACTTTTTCCTGCTCTCTTTTTGTTTCTTTTCTTACGCTCTCTGCTCTACACCCCTTCCCTCCCCTTCTTTCTATTGCCCTCTCTCCTCCCCTACCTTCCCTCTGATTTTCCTGCACCCACCTCTCCTCCCCTTCCTACCAACCCCCCTTCCCTTATTACTGGGATCTGCGTCCCCCTCTTTCTCCCTCACTTGGCCATGGCCTCACCCCACCTTCACCTTTTATCGCTTAACGCGAAGGGCCTTAATACACCGGAAAAACGGCGCATTCTGTTGGCGGACCTGCACCGGGCACATACGGATATTGCTTTTATACAAGAGACACATTTTAAACCTAATGCCCTGCCGTACCTGCGCAATAGACACTACCCGTTCGCGTACCACTCTGTAAATCCGGTGGCTAAATCAAAGGGGGTATCCATACTTCTTTCCCACAAGCTTCCGTGGAGATGCCAGGACTCCCTAATAGACGAGTCTGGCCGCTATATTTTTTTGAAGGGACTCATTGGCTCGGTCCAAGTGACCCTGGCAACTATTTATGCACCTAATGATCTCCAGGCCGCTTTTGTGGAGGGAATTATGGAAAAGCTGCAGGACTTCAAAGCAGGACAGCTGCTACTGGGCGGGGACTTTAATGTCCCCTTAATGCCCTCTGGGGACACCTCGGCTGGTCGTACTTCCATGCCGGTGAGTCAGCTTAAGCGAGTGGCGAAAGCGCTACACAACTCCCAACTGATTGATGTCTGGAGGCTTCAGCACTCCGGGGAACGGGACTATACATTTTATTCCCCCGTACATAGGGTTTACACGCGCATTGACTATTTCATGATCCCGCACTCCCAACTACACGCAGTGGAACAATCCTCTATCGGCAACAGGACCTGGTTGGACCACGCACCGATATTCCTGACCTACAAACTGTCTGACGCTCCTTCCCTGGCTACCAGACTCTGGCGCCTCAATGAAAGCTTACTACAGACACCAGAGGTGATGGAAGACGTGACCACGACCTTGCGTTATTATTTCCGGGAAAATGATCTCCCGGAATGTGATCCAGGTATACTCTGGGAGGCCCACAAAGCAGTGGCCAGAGGCGCCCTAATTAAACATGGGGCGAGGATTAAACGAGAACGCACTAAACTCCTTGACCAACTATTAGAGAAACTGCATGCTCTGGAGGCCAGACACAAACAAATTACACGGAAAGAAATCACGGACATTCTTCATTATAGAGCCAAGGCGGCCATGCAATCCTGTCGTAAACTGGCCTATGAAGCTGGTGACAAGTGTGGGCAACTGCTGGCGCGGCTAATAAGAGAACGTAAACTTTTGACGTATATCCCCCACGTTGTTACGCCTGGGGGACGGAAAGTTACTATGCCTCAGGGTATTACCCAGGAATTCTGTGATGTCTATTCCGGTCTCTATAACATCCGGACTGACCCCCCACCACAGTCAGCCCTGACCGATTATATTGTGTCGTCCCAAATACCCTCCATTTCGCCGGAAGCCACAGAGGAACTGGAATCCCCTATAACTCTTCTGGAGGTTACTAGAGCCATAGGAGCCATGAAGCTGGGGAAAGCCCCGGGGCCGGACGGCTTTACCCTACAATACTATAAAAAGTTTTTAGATCTACTAGGTCCGCCCATGCTCAGATTATTTAATGCCCTAGGCTCGGGTGGGCGGTTTACTAGAGACTCCCTGAATGCCCATATCTCGGTGATCCCTAAAGAGGGTAAGGACCCTATGTCCTGTGGGAGTTATCGGCCGATATCCCTTCTGAACATAGACTTGAAAATCTATACTAAGATCCTAGCCACGAGAATAGCTGCTCACCTCCAACATTTAATACACCTAGACCAGGTTGGTTTCATCCCCTCTAGAGAAGCACGCGATAGTACCACGAAAGTTCTGAATCTACTTCATGTGGTGAGACCTGCAGGAACCCCGTGTGTCCTGCTAAACACAGACGCCGAAAAGGCCTTTGACCGTGTGAGCTGGTCATTTATGTTCGCAGTACTTGGGCATGTGGGGTTGGGGGAGAAAATGCTCAATAGGATAGCTGGGGTTTATTCTGAACCCACGGCCCAAGTTAAAATTAATGGGACCCTCTCGGGCCCCTTTCCGATAACGAATGGGACACGACAGGGCTGCCCCTTGTCCCCTCTTTTGTTTGCATTATCCCTGGAACCTTTTTTGGCCACGGTCAGACTGAATCCCGATATTCAAGTGGTACGAATCGGACAGTGGCAACATAAGACCTCAGCTTATGCTGATGACATGCTTTTTACGTTGACCAATCCGGGGATATCATTGCCGAATCTGCTTCGGGAATTTGAGAAGTATGGGAGGTTATCTAATATGAAGATAAACTTCACCAAATCAGAGGCTATGGGACTTTTGATGCCACCACGATTGCTGTCTACCCTGCAATCTAACTTCCAATTTAAATGGACATCCACCGCCCTGAACTATCTTGGGACTCACATTCCATCTGACCTATCGGACCTCTATGAAAAAAATTTTCCCCCTCTTCTTTCTAGGGTGAGGCTGCTCTTGGACTCCTGGCAAAAAGGGTTTCACTCATGGTTCGGTAGATGCAATTTGCTGAAAATGTGCATCCTGCCCAAATTTCTGTACCTTTTTCAGGCCCTACCGATTAAAATCCCGCCTGCATACTTTAAACAAGTACAGGCGATATTTACCCGTTTTGTCTGGGCACAGGGGCGGCCTCGAATACCACGATCCCAACTCTCCCTCCCGAAACCCTATGGGGGATTGGCACTTCCGGACGTTCAGCAGTATTACTCTGCTGTACACCTAGGTAGGATATTAGATTGGGGCCGCAATCTCGATACTAAGTTATGGGCACAAATTGAGCAACAACAATGTCCTATTCCGTTGAAGACAGCTCTCTGGTGCAGAGAGGCTCTGCCACGAGCAGTGACATGCCACCCCATAATAGGTAACACGATCTCCCAAGGCGCAAAGGCGGCGCTACAAAAGTCCCTGACGACCGCGGCGTCACCGTTGACGCCGATCCTGGGTAACCCTAGATTTGCACCAGGTTTATCCAATACACAATTTCAACCGTTATGGAACTCCAATCTCACTACGGCCTCTCAGTTCGCCATACGGGGTAAATGGCCTTCCATCCCGGACCTTATGGACCCTTCTGGGCCGTATCGCCTGGCTTTCTGGAACGCCACACGTCTACACCACTTTCTTCACTCTATCCCGAACCCTTCAGACCACGCCAGGCCACTTACGGCATTCGAGGAATACTGTTCTGACACTGAACCGGTCTCCCGAACCCTTTCTAAAATGTATGTCCTGCTTAACACACCTACACAACCACCACACATCGCAGGTCTAACAAAATGGGAGGCGGATTTGGGCCGCACCTTTACACAACCACAAATTGAGAATATACTGCGATTCGCTCTGCGGTCCTCGATATGCACCAAGACTCAAGAGACGAACTATAAAATTCTTGTCAGATGGTACCTGACACCTAGTCGCCTACACCATATCTACCCTGACGCATCTGAGCGCTGCTGGCGCTGTTGCGAGGAAAGAGGCACTATTCTTCACATTTTCTGGTCCTGCCCTAGGCTCTCAGAGTTTTGGGCGGCGGTCCGGACCATCTCTCAAAAATTTACCGAGTGGCAAATCCCTAATGACCCAGCCTTCTTTTTACTGCATGTTTCAGACATTCCCCCTAGGAAATACACACGATCGATACTACGTCACCTAACGAATGCAGCCAAGTCCTGCATCCCCTTGCTTTGGAAACAACAGACACCGCCTTCCGCGGCAATGTGGATGCGGAAGGTGGAAGATATAAACAAAATGGAGGATCTGGTGCTTACAGCCCAAGATCGTCAGGAGGCATATCGCAAGACTTGGTCTCTCTGGAATGCGTTTATATACTCGGACGAGGGCAAAATCCTGTTTGGCAATTAATTGACTTACTACTTCTATGAGGCATGCCGTGTGGGCGACGCTGATCCCACCCCTTCCTTCCCCCCCCTCCATGCCCACTACCGCCTTCATTTGCCTCTCCGCCCCCCCCCCCCCCCACCCCTCTTCCCCATCCCTCCTTCTTGTATATTACTCTTTTACTCTTATCTCTGTCATCACTCTCTTTCTTGGCCGCGGTCCCAGACCTGCCCATGAGGTTCTTATGCCGAGGCGCGAAATAAGGCTTTGGCGTATCTGACTTATAGAGCATGGCAAAGACATCAGTACCGGTACTGGCCAAATGGGTTTTACCTACGAAGCCAGCAGACAGGACATGTTAGATTGATGGATTACATGTTGCCATGCCTGTACACATATAGCGAGTTTGTGAGGCTGCGACCTCTTTTCTTTTCTTTTTGTTTTATTTATTGTTGTCTGTTTGGGGGTCTTCCCCATATGTGTGTTCTTATTCTTCAAAAAAAACTAATAAAGCTGATATTTGCAAAAAGTTGTGTAGAATGCAGCATGCAGCATGGTTACATTTATATCCCGCCATGTTGATTGTTGTAAGGAATAGGCGGAACCGGCTGGCCATTATCCCAAAAGCATTTTCCACCACTCTTCTGGCTCTGGCCAGCTGGTAGTTAAGAACCCTCTGGTCTGGGATGAGAGTCCTCATGGCTGGTCAGAATGAACTAACAGAAAGCAATGAAAAACAGAAAGGCCTCAGAAGAGCGAGCTGAAAATCAGAAACAAGCGGACAAGAACGCACTGAAAATCAAATACTTACTATAAAATACGCACTGAGAAAAACAAATGCGAAATGACTACATGCACTGAAAACCAGATACGAATCCACAAACACAAACTTAAAAGCAGCAACGATCGGAAAAGCTTGAGGCTAAAAAGCGCAAATCGTCTCTCACCAAACTTCTAAGATGAGATTAGTAGAAGGAGCCCAAAGGGTGGCGCACTTGGTATTGAACTCCCCTTTTCTAGTGCCGTCGTACGTATTGTACGTCACCGTGTTCTTGACGTTCGGAATTTCCGACAAAATTTGTGTGTGATTGCCTCTCGGGGGATCAGGAAGGAATTTTTTCCCCTGCTTTAGCAAATTTGATCATGCTCTGCTGAGGTTTTTTGCCTTCCTCTGGATCAACTGTGGGTATAGAATTGGGTATATGGGATTGTATGATATTATTATTATTATTATTTTTTTTTTTTTTTGTGGTTGAACTTGATGGACATGTGTCTTTTTTCAACCTGACTAACTATGTAACTATATGTAACTATGTAGCTATGTGTGACCGTGTGTATGCAAGACAAGTTTAAACCAACATCCGTCAGAAAAAAAACATGGATTTTGTTTTTGGAATGTCCGATGGTGTGTACAGGGCAAAAGAAGTAACTTTTGGGTTGTGGAATAGCAAGTACCCCCTCATCTTTAGCTAGCATTAAGCTCATTAATTTTATGCATGGATGTTTTTTCCGCCATATAAGTTCCCGAAAGAGAGATTCTACCTTTCTGAACCAGAATGTTGTTATCCAAATGGGGCAATTATGAAAATATACAGTAGCTATGGGGCCCAAATTATTTTTATAAGATTGGCTCTGCCAATCACTGTTAATGGGAGTTTGCACCAGCTCTGACACTTGTCCCTGAACCTGAGCAATAATGGCTTGAGCTTCATATCAACATAGTCCCCCACATTCCATTGCAGGCGCTATTTTTAGTGCTATAGCGCCTCAGTGTGAAGAGTGTAAAGAGGAGTTCCAGCCTGAAGAAAAAAATGAAAAGTCAACAGCTACAAATACTGTATCTGCTGACTTTTAATATATGGACACTTACCTGTCCAGGGAGCCCACGATGTCAGCACCCTAGCCGATCTTTGGATCGGCTCCTAGGTGCTGCCACTGCCATTCCTGGTAAGAGAAACCGTCCGTGAAGCCTCTCAGCTTCACGGTTGGTTCCCTACTGCGCATGTACAAAGCATGCTGCACATTCTAGCTGGTCCAGTACCGGGGGAAGGAGGAGGGGATCTGAACTTCCAAGGGATAACACCACAGCGTAGTCTCCCAAAAGTGGGAAGGGTACCTGTCAAAAACAGGTACCCGTTCCCCCCTTCCCCTTGAAAGGTGCCAAATGTGGCACTGGATGGTGGGAGGAAGCAGATAAGCGAAAGTTCCACTTTTGGGTGGAACTCCACTTTAATCACCACTGGGTTTTTTATTTTTTGCTAAGCTTCTGTCATAAAATGTTGTAAATAAGTAAATTTTCTCCTTCACTGATGTGCGCTGATGAGGTTGCACTGATGGGCACTGATAGGCTGCTCTGATGGGCACAGATGAGGCTAGACTAATGAGGTGGCACTGATGAGGCGGTACTGATATTTGGCACTGATAGGCAGCATTGATATGTGGCACTGACGGGCACTGATTGGCAGCACTGGTGGGCACTGATTAGCAGCACTGGTGGACACTGATTGGCAGGACTGGTGGGCACTGTTGGTGCTGCACTGATAATCAGGACACCAATGATCAGTGCCCTGATTATCAGTGTAGATGTCTCCTGTGTGGATTTGCTGTCAGCATGAGGAGAAGATTGCAGATAACTGGCAATCCTGTTTACATTATGATCAGCTGTGATTGGACATAGCTGATCACGTGGTAAGGAGCCAGAGTGATTCGCACTTTACCCCAATCTGTGATCAGCTATTTCCGAAGGATCACAGATCACTGCCAATGCACGCCGCAGGCAGTGTGAGCACAGGAGGAAATCATAAGTGCACCCTCGCTCTAGCCATCCTTTGGCTATAGCGTGGTCATGAACTGATAAAAGGTACTTACCTTAATGAAGTGTATTCATTAAAGTATATGTGAACCCTCACCTTGTAAAACAACCCATTCAGTTTCAAATATTGATCAAAGGCAAAACATTTTTGTATACATATAAATAACATTATAAAAAAAACATTTCCCCTTTTTATAAGTGCCCTCTGTTCTCAGCTGCATAAGCAGCTTAGAGAGCTCAGGGAGAAGAAGCAGCAGCACACTGATCTTCTTAGTAAATGGCTGGGGGGGTGAGGCGTGTCAGATTATGTCTGATCCGTCACTGGAGTGCGGGGGCAGGGGAGGAGGCAGGCATGGCTTGCTCCTGCTCTCGGTTGCATGCTAAAAGGGGGAGCCAGTTGTCAATCTGGCAGTGGGGTTGATCCCAATAATATTGCCAGGATCCTTTCAGAGCCTGGCATGACTCGCCAGTATCCTGTTATGGGTGTGTAAGGGGGCTTCTGATTGGTCAACTTTTGTTGACAAATGACCCAATGATCCCACCCCACTTCTTCTTGGATATGACAACAAGTTAGTAGCCTTTGCCATCCTATGCCCAATTCCTTGCCAGAGGCCTACCCGTGACATCCCCGGCCATTGACCTTTATAGTCATAAGCGAGGAATGTTCACATAAGAAATATATTTTCCATGCTTTACTGACGTTCTTCAGAGTTGGCAGTGACACATCACATAACACTGACTTAGGACCTCCAGGAGTATTAGTACTCACGACTGAGAACACTTAGCCTGGCCTCACCCAGTTTTTTTTTCAACTTTCTTTAAAGCTGATGTCAAGACAGGGACCTTCCGCCCTCCAAATCAGCTTCTAACTTCAGCTTGTTCATTTAAGCTTTGACAAAACAAAATGGCTGCCAATTGATTTCTATGCAGGGCTGCACCAGATTTTGCACTCTCCAGTTTTAGTAAATCAAACCCAGAGTGAGGTGATAATCTACTATCAGACTTCAGTTGACCTCTGGCTCTCTGCATCAGCACTGAAAAATTAATGGAGTTAATGGAAGGCAATGCTTAAATTATATATTTTTTTAAATTCAACTTTTACATTAAATAAATATTTTTTTATGGTCGATTTACCTCTACTGCAAGCTTATATATCTTAAATATCCTATTTCATTTTTATTTGTGCCTTGACCTTACGATCCCAATTAGCAACATCTTTCCTTTCCTCCCAGAGGTCCAGGCTGGAGATTAATGACTATGCGTCAAGTGTTTCCCCTGTTCCTCTTGAGATAAACATGTCATATGTACAGTAATTGATGCAATTTGCCTCCCTGGGCAGTTCGCTATATAAAAAAAGCCAGCCCAGCACGGTGTACTAATCTGCAATGAGAGATGGAGAGCTGTGGACTCTCTGTCTAAAAAGTCATCAATTACCTTCCGATGCTCTCTCCTTGATCCCTACCCTAGTATTCTTTCCTTTGTGTATTTCCTCTTTCTTTTTTTCCCCCAGCCCCTCATTGCTTTCTAAGTTTTCATTGTTATTCTCTTTCCATCCTTTCTTCCTTTACTCTTTTCAATATCTTAATATTTATCTTAATCCATTTCTCATTCCCTCCCTTCCCTTTCCTTTCCCTCCCTTTCTTCCTTCCTTCCTTCTCCTAATCCAACCGTTCATTTTTGTTCTTCCTACCTACCTTCCTCAATTCCCTCCTTATCTATCTAATCCTCTTATACCCCCATCTCTCTCTATCTCTCTCTCTCTTTCTGTGGTTTTCGCCCCCCCCCCCCTGTCTCTCTCTCTTTCTCCCTCTGTCTCTCTCCTATCTCACTCTTCCTCCCTTCCCCTGTCTCTCTCCCTTTGCCCTCTCCTATTGTTTTCTTCTCCCTTTCCCCCCCTGTTTCTTGTTTCCTTTTCACCCTCTTTATTATTTTAATCTAGCGGCCTCCTACATTGCAAATCCACCTCCTCTTTCACAGTAATGTTGGCCCCTGTTGTCCTGAGACCCTTGGTGTTATTGTGCCAGTTTCTGTCCTGTCACAGACTGTCCTGTGCCCTGCTCTTCACTTGGCTCCTGTTCCCCTGTGCTGCTGGAAAGCTGTGTGGACTTCTGGGAAGTGATACCACAGCTCTTTATCGGACTGGTGACATCATTGTCGGTGGTGTCTTTCCCGTCCATGTATACAGGACATACCATGAACTCACCTACAGAAATCCACCCCCTCCAGTGACCTGCAACACGTGAGTAAATGTCCTCATTATAACCCCTATATCAGTGGTGGCAAACCTTGGCACCCCAGATGTTTTGGAACTACATTTCCCATGATGATCATGCACTGCATGTTCAGTTCCAAAACATCTGGGGTGCCAAGGTTCGCCATCACTGCCCTATATCATTATCATGTCATACATAAGTCTAAGAACATTACTGGGTCCTCAGAACAACTGATGGCCAATACCATAAGCAAGGCCTTTCTGAGAGATGGTGCTGAGCCAGATATTGGGTAAAACTTATCATCTGGTGGAAAGAAGACACGTGGGCTTCTGGCAAGTGATATCACAGGTCTTTACTAGATTAATGACATCACTGTCAGTGGTACCTTTCCCACCCATGTAAATGAACAGTGACATCCTTGTCAGTGGTACTTTTAAGTTCATATAAATAGAACATACAATGATCTGTCCTACAGAATCCCACCACCTCCTGTGACCTGTAACACGTGAGTAAATGTCCTCATTGCAGCCCCTATATCATTATCATGTCAAACATGACTCTTAATTCAAAGGACATTACTGGGTCCGAACAACAGTTGTCCAATGCCATATCTAAGGCCACTCTGAAAGAAAGTTCTGAGACAAAAGTTGGGCTAAGCTTCACATCTGGAATTCTTTCAACGTTCATTGTTTCCCAACACCCCACCAGAATGTTCCCAATGCGTGTGGAACTTTCCCCAAATAATGAAGTGCATTGAATGCTCTCCTGTAAAGTTAAAAATTCAAAGATTTGAAGGTTTAAAGCAACCGGTTCTGATAGAGAAACATATGACATTAAGCTAACTTTGTAATGTATAAAAAATCCTCCAATCTCACAGTTTTGTACTATACTGTATGTACATAATTAAATATTCAATGCTTAAAAGAAGCCTGTCAGGCTACAAATATGGGAGCTGCCATTTCTTGAACAATAAGGGGTTCAGAGGTCTTCTTTTCACACTAAAGCATTCCACTGCAGTGCACTAATGCACATGCATTACTGTGGGTTATGATGAACGTTAACGTGATGCATTAAGGCAGCCCATTCAGTATGAATGAGCTACCAAGTACACAGGGCCATTTCACTGTGGACATAACATTCCATACATGGGTACCACTATCAGACCTTGCTACCCTTCTCATATATTAGCGTGTGTCCCTGGGAGCCATTACGTATACCTCTACCAGCACATATACAGTTCCATGCCAACACCCAGTCTTCCAGTCAAACCAGTTAACTATTCCTCAGATAGGGAACAATTAGTAAGGGAGGCAAGTCTGATGCGTTTGCAAAAACTTTAGTTTCCAACTTCAAGGTTGGCAACTTCAGGACACACAGTTATAGTACATATGAATTCAGGGCATCCAATTCCAGAATACACAATTAGATTGCGTATCACTTCAGAGCACTGTAGGTTCTATACGCAGCCTTATGCATACAGGGTTATTTTCAGAGCTGGCCATGAGGAGTATAGCCTACACATAGTCTTACTGCATAGCCTGTGACTAGCAACACAATCCAAAAAATGTAAGTTTCCTCCTGTGTGTCTAATGGCCGTCTGCTCGTCTTGGCAGGAAATGTCACAGGGGGTATAGGGTCAGTGCCAACAGATTTGAATGTTTAACATGCCTCAACAGCCCCCTTAATGGGGCCCCTTCCCACCCCCAGGTCCCATAGCAGTCACAAGGGCTGTTATGGCTAGGGGTTAGGCCACTGATGTCATCTATTCGTGTATTGTAGAATTTCTCCATCCCAAACACTACTGCTGGCAGTTCCATATCAATCTGAGCATATCCCTGTTCTGTAGGTGTTAGAGCTCTGCTTGCAAAAGTGATAGCTTCAAAGACTGTAAGCCCCTGTACACACGGTCAGAGATTTCGACAACCAAATCAGTCGGATTTTGTCCGTCGGATTTTGCCCGTCGGATCTTGTCCGAAACTGTTGCCTACACACGGTCGGACTAAGTTGTCGAAAAATCCGATCATTCAGAACGTGATGACGTAATTTCGTTACGATGGGACTATGTTCAGGCTAGTAGCCAATAGCTTTGATGTAGGAATTTGATCTGAGCATGCGTGGCACTTGGTCCAATCAAAATTCTCTACACATGATCGGAGTATGTCCGATCGAACCAGTTGGTCAGAAAATATTTCCAACAAGTTGGAAAATTGGGTCCGACGGATATTCCGACGGAATCAGTCCGATGCATACCACACACAGTCGGATTATCCTACAACACGGTCCGGTAGGACACATTCCGACGGATTCTCCGACCGTGTGTACAAGGGCTAAAACATCTTCTTTGCAGCACATGTACCCCTTGTATGAGCCACCAGAACTTTCTTCAATGTTCACTGACAGTAGCTTCTACATAGATCTACAGGACACAGTTTAGCAGTGAAGTCTTCACCCCTGTTGCTCCAATCCAGACAATCATCTTCCTGTTCTAATTCCCCTGGATATATCCTCTAGAAGGGCGCATAAAGCTTCAGGCCCTGGGTTTGATCTCACCAGGCAGAGCCAGAACTTTCCAAGGTTACTCGTAAATATTTATACTCTTCCCCTGCGTACACCTATGGCATTAAATCTTTTAGTGGTTGGTCAGTGACAAATATTCATAACTCAGGTTATGGAATCCTCTTACACTATAGGCAGGGACACTCCAATACAGCAGCAGAAGCAAACAATAAGAATGAGTTTAGATACGTGTGTGTATAAATGTATATGTCTGTGGTTAGCTTACGAAATGTATAAAATGTATAAAATGTCAAGCTACTGATATCTATAAAGTTTATTTAATAGTAAAAATGAAGCCCAAATTATTGGTTACCAAAAGTTACTGTCACTCCCATTTGTCTCTCTTGCAGTTTTGTTCCCCTTACCTTCCAGTGGGTTCAGTCTCTTATGCTGGCAATGGAAGAAATCAACAACTCAGCTTCCTTCCTCCCCAATCTGACCCTGGGAGTACATTTGTCTGACTCTTGTGCTTCTCCAGGACGAGCATTACAGGGAGCTATGGGCATCCTTACTGGGGCTGGTTACCGCTCTGTACCAAACTACCGCTGCCTCAATGAGTCTACCCCACTAGGGGGAGTAATAGGGGACTCCAGTTCTGCTAGCTCATTGGCCATGGCCAGAGTGCTGGGATTGCACCGGTACCCCCAGGTATGTGCATAAGAGTGACTTTAATTACATTGAAAACTGGAAGTTCTTTCGTTTCATTGAGCTGCACTGTTTAGTAACATGTAGGTGTCTTCAATGCCAACATTTGTCTAGGTCTTTCAACAAACATGCATGTAACAGGTGGTGCAACCCTTGAAAGGCACATGCTTATTGTGAGTCAGTGGCTCAGGATGACAGCACCCAAGCATGCACATTGTATCACCGGCCAAAATTCATATGGGAACATGTGTTTAGAAAAATAATGAATGCTGTCGTAGACAACCTTTCCTTCTCACCTTCTGAACTGCCATATTCCGAAACCCCTAGAATGTAAACTTAAAGAGGAAGTAAACCCTTCCAAACAACTTGGACCTATAGGTAAGCCTAGATTAAGGCTTACCTGTAGGTCCAAGCAATATCTCCTAAACCTATATGGTTTAGGAGATATTTGCCCGAAAATGGGCACCGCTGTCTACGGCGCATGCGCCGTAGACAGCGGCGCGCAGGCGCACTAAATGCGGCAAATCCAAGAATGGATTTGCCAAATTTGTCGACTCCCGTGCGCATGCGCGGGAGTGACGTCATCGCGGCTTCGCCGTATGACAGCAACGGAGCTGCGAGGCGCGACTCCCGTGCGCATGCGCGGGAGTGACGTCATCGCGGTTGCGCCGCTGTC
The DNA here is from genome assembly GCF_037356315.1 of Lithobates pipiens. Classification (NCBI taxonomy): domain Eukaryota; kingdom Metazoa; phylum Chordata; class Amphibia; order Anura; family Ranidae; genus Lithobates; species Lithobates pipiens. Next base: position 613,193,623 of record NW_027507903.1, read on the forward strand.
ATTGGTCGGTGCTGCGAGACGCCACCAGCAAGATGGACGCGGCGGACTACAGGGATCAGCGGCGACTTCGCTGGCTCCTGTGTCAGGTAAGTGACACATAATGAGCTACTATGCGATGCATAGTAGTCCATTATGCTTTACCTTTGCAGGGAAAAAAAGAGGAAGTAAACCCATCAGGGTTTACTTCCTCTTTAAGTTCAATTTCTACAGAGAATATATCTGCCTCCTTCTAAAAATACTAGAAAGTTTTCTGTCTTAGTAATTGACTTGCTTTCATGCATATTGAGCCACTGACTTTAAGACAATCACACAATAAATAAAGTAAGAGCAAAGTCAGACATCTTGAATTTCATTCCATAACCCAATAGCAAAGGTTTCTATATATGGCAATCCCAAGACTTGAAGAAGGGTGAATCCTTGTGTATTACTGCACGTTTGTGTCTTCAACAGACAGATAGTTTCCAATATCCTGGAAATCACGACTAAGTGGCCTAACTGTGCTTGCTTGTATATGTTTCCTTCACATGGCATCCATGTTTTACATGCCCTTCATAAAATGAAGGTAGGTGGGACCAGTGATGTACCATGGGGTGCCTAACTCTTAACAGTTCACGTGACCGGGCTCTCCCTCTCCCAGGACCTTTTTCTCCATCCATTGGAGAAAATGGAGCTTTGAAGTCCCAAACAAGTAGAACATACTGTATATCCCCATTTGTAGATTACATTACTATGCTTTAGAAATGTGCTGACATGTTTTTTTAAGCAGCAGTATGGCCAAGGTAAGGTACCGTATATACTCGAGTATAGGCCGGCCCGAATATAAGCCGAGGCCCCCAATTTACCCCCAAAAAAACTGGCAAACTTATTGACTCGTGTATAAGCCGAGGGTGAGACATGCCTGTCCATCCCTGTGTGTGTGTCCGTCCATCCCTGTGTGTCCGTCCATCCCTGTGTGTCCGTCCATCCCTGTGTGTCCGTCCATCCATCCCTGTGTGTGTGTGTGTCCATCCATCCATCCATCCCTGTGTGTGTGTGTCTCCATCCATCCATCCATCCATCCCTGTGTGTGTGTGTCTCCATCCATCCATCCATCCCTGTGTGTGTGTGTCTCCATCCATCCATCCATCCCTGTGTGTGTGTGTATCCATCCATGTGTGTGTGTGTGTGTGTGTGTGTGTGTGTGTGTGTGTGTGTGTGTGTGTGTGTGTGTGTGTGTGTGTGTGTCCAGCCTACCTGTGTCCCGAGCCTTTGTCCCGAGCCTCCGTCCCGTGCCTTGCCTCCTTGCCTCCGTACCGTGCCGTGCCTTGCCGCCGTGCCTTGCCTCCGTCCCGTGTCGTGCCTTGCCTTGCCTCCGTCCCGTCCCGTCCCGTGCCGTGCCTTGCCTTGCCTCCGTCCCGTGCCCTCTTCGTCGGCGCCTCGGCGGCCATTGTAAAATTCAAAAGCCTCCGCCTTCGCCTGTGATAGGCGGAACACTGAATTTCCCAGCAGCCTGTGTTCCGCCTATCACGGACATCGTATCATCCTCGTCCGTAGTACGAGGATGATACGATGTCCGTGATAGGCGGAACACAGGCTGCTGGGAAATTCAGTGTTCCGCCTATCACAGGCGAAGGCGGAGCCGGAGGCGCGGCTTTTGAATGATAGAATGGCCACTGTCTGTCTGCTCGACACGCTGATGGAGCGGGCAGACAGCGATGACTCGAGTATAAGCCGAGGGGGGCACTTTCAGCCTCAAAAAAGAGGCTGAAAATCTCGGCTTATACTCGAGTATATACGGTAAGTGGGTCCATCCAAAATCATCATATTGGGCCCCAGGGGTTTTGTAAAACAAGATTTACAGTTCAGACATATTTCGCTTTGGGAGGGTGTTGTGCATTTTAAATGGTTTTGTTTATGTTGATTTAGGTCCCTGAGCAGGAATGGACTTAACAAAGTGAACCTGCATCTTATTTTAACTTTTGAAAGTAAAAGCCAGACATGACTGCTCTTCAGCATTTACTGCTATTACCTTTATTTGCCATGAAAGCCAATTCTTCATCCCTCTCTGATTTAAAATGTAGGTTCACTCCATTGCTTGAGGCTTGACATTGTGAATTGGTGGTTAGTAAGGAGATTCTCATTGAACAGATGGAAGAAAGTTGGTGGAGCTTAGCCAGGAAGAACCTCTAGCCCAAGTAATAAATCTGAGAACCACAAATCCGTCTTTCATGATAATAAAAGTAATAGTAGGGTATCTTGTGGTGTCTTCTGTTTAATGCGATATTTCATTCCTTTTTTAATCAGAAAGGTTTTTATTGTAACACAGACAGAAAAACACATTACATTTTCTCAAATACAATGTTAAACTTTTAAAATGATTATTATTGTTATACAGGATTTATATAGCGCCAACAGTTTACGCAGCACTTTACAATATAAAAGGGAGACAATACAGTTATAATACAATAAAAAAAAAACAAGAGGATTAAGAGGGCCCTGTTTAGAAGAGCTTACAATCTAATAGGATGGGGCAGGTGGTACAAAAGGTTGTAACCGTGGGGAATGAGCTGATGGAAGTGGTAGGAGATTAGTTTGAGATGTGATAGGCTTCCCTGAAGAAGTGAGTTTTCAGGGATCGCCTGAAGGTGGCAAGAGTGGGGGATAGCCGGACAGGTTGAGCTAGCAAGCTCCAGAGGATTGGAGAGGCTCTGGAGAAATCCTGGAGACGAGCATGGGAGGAGGAGACGAGGGGGAGATGCTTAGTTCAAGCTAAACTCCATTGTTTGCGGAATTAGCCTCTTGTAGTCCATGTACAGCAGAGTTCATGGTGGGAGGAGAATAAGCTGCATAAGGAGTCAGCTGTGTTGCAGTGCTTATGTACTAACAAGAAACATGCTGATACGAGAAGAGAGCAGAGTGACAAAGAGATGAACTCATCAGTCTGCTCATTCTTTGGTTACAATCCAATCACAGGCTGGGGTAGGAAAAAGACCTGTAAGCCCTTGTACACGCGGTCGGAGAATCCGTCGGAATGTGTCCTATCGGACCGTGTTGTCGGATAATCCGACTGTGTGTGGTATGCATCGGACTGATTCTGTCGGAATATCCGTCGTACCCAATTTTCCAACATGTTGGAAATATTTCCTGACCAACTGGGCCGATCGGACATACTCCGATCAAGTGTAGAGAATTTTGATTGGACCAAGTGCCACGCATGCTCAGATCAAATTCCTAAGCTAAAGCTATTGGCTACTAGCCTGAATGTAGTCCCATCGTAACGAAATTACGTCATCACGTTCTGAAAGGTCGGAATGTGTCCTATCGGACCGTGTTGTCGGATAATCCGACTGTGTGTGGTATGCATCGGACTGATTCTGTCGGAATATCCGTCGTACCCAATTTTCCAACATGTTGGAAATATTTCCTGACCAACTGGGCCGATCGGACATACTCCGATCAAGTGTAGAGAATTTTGATTGGACCAAGTGCCACGCATGCTCAGATCAAATTCCTAAGCTAAAGCTATTGGCTACTAGCCTGAATGTAGTCCCATCGTAACGAAATTACGTCATCACGTTCTGAAAGATCGGATTTTTCGCCAACTTTGTCCGACCGTGTGTATACAACAGTTTCGGACAAAATCCGACGGGCAAAATCCGACGGATTTGGTTGTGGAAATCTCCGACCGTGTGTACAGGGGCTAAGTGTTACCTAACTGCTGCAGTAAAAAATATGGTCTGCTGCCCTGTCAAACAGCTACCATTAATGTATTTTTATGGAGAGGCCTTGGATGTCTTAATTTGTATTGGGTCCATCTGTTCTGCTATATTCAGCTGTTTAATGGCCAGTGAAAGGCCATATACCAGCAGTGGTAACTGTTTCAAAAGCCATATAGTATATTAAGCTTCAGCTTCTTATCTTGCTATTGTTTCTGTTTCTTTGCAGATCAGTTATTTCTCCACAAGTTCCCTTCTAAGTGACAGGACTCGGTTCCCATCATTCTTTAGGACTGTTCCCAGCGACACATTTCAGTCACGTGGGTTGGCTCAGCTAGTCTCTTTCTTTGGTTGGACATGGGTAGGACTGATAGCTGAGGACACTGACTATGGACAAGAAGGCATTCAAGCCACGAAGTTAGAGATCCTAAAATCTGGGGCTTGTGTTGCCTTTACAGGGTACATCCTCACTAGCCGACTTGATCGAAATGCCCCACAACTTTCAAAACTCATTGCACAGTCCAATGCTTCTGCCGTGGTTGTCTTTTCTAGTGGGTCAAACCTTCTCCCGGTAGTGGAGGAGCTCTTGAAACAAAACATTACAGGGAAGACTTGGATAGCTAGTGAGTCATGGTCAACATCAGCCTTAGTCTCCAAGGAAAAGTACTGGGCCGTTCTTCAAGGAACCATTGGGTTTGCACTGCACAGCGGTCAAATTTCAGGATTCAGAGACTTCCTCAATGCTACTAATCCCAAGAAGACCCCCGATGACATTTACCTGAAGGAATTTTGGGAAGTGAACTTTGGCTGCAAGTGGGAAACACCAGGGGCAATTCTCCCCAACAGCACCAAAAAATGCACAGGTCAAGAACCACTTGGAAACACTTTCAGCGGTGTTATGGTGCTGAGGGTCGTTTACAGTGTTTATATTGCAGTTTATTCCTTGGCCTGGGCACTACACAATATCTTAAATCATAGGTTAAATGCTTGTCCCATACCACTGGAAAAATGTCAAGAACCATTGCCTTTTCATCCTTGGGAGGTATTATTTTTTTAAAGTTGTGGCTTTAAGTTAGCTGACATACTTTGTTGTTTTTTCACTCTAAATGAACCCCAATGTGGTAATAATTACTTTAAGTCCAAAGGGCAGATTGGTGAGGCATAGAGTTTGCTCTGAAAGGTGTTATCATCCCCTGCTATTGCTTTTACTGGTGCTGAGTGAGATGGGCATTTTCCCAAGGTTCTATGGGAGCCAGAGCCCTTTCAAGTTCAGGCGGTGACATCACTTGCTTAATCATCGATTGCTAGAATTTCCAAACACTCGCGGGTCACTAAACGTCTAGACATTGAACAGGGTACAGGAAGCAAAAATCTCTCTGAAATCAGATCTTTATGCTGCCTTATACTGTTTTTATACAATAAACATGTGTGTGTCCACTGCTGGAGTGTGCCATCATTCGTTGTTTGGCCAAAATATAGTCTTCAGTGGCAAGCTGGACCTGCACCTAGTGTGGATTACTGGCACCCCACTCCCACTTATTAAAAAAAAAAAAAAACTTCATATGTAGGAGATTTTTTACTTTGTTGGTTTCTTATGCCATTGCTGTATAGACATGAGCGCCGACAATAAATTTGTTTCGTTCTGTTCCGTTACAGTTCGTATTAAAATTAATTCGTACTTCGCATTTCATGTCTGAAATTCAATTTCAATTCGTACGAAATACAAATTGTCGTTAGGTTCGTTAATTTGTACGAACGTTCGTTACGATGAATTTAAAGGCAAAAATATACCTCAATATGACAGTCGATGCTGATGGAAGTTTGGTTTTTATTCGAAATACGAAATTCCGTTGAAGAATTTCCTATCCGAAATCCAAATTTTCATTAGATGAGGGGCTCCCACCATCCCTGTGCTGTGCTGACTTCCTCCTGGGGATTCGTAAACAAAAGTTCATATTTCGTACAAAATTCAGACGCATGGCAATTCGTATTTCGGATCCTCCCGAACGTACGAATTTAGAGAATTTAGTACGAATTTGAGATTCGTATGAAATGAATCGCACATGTCTATTGCTGTAGGAAGGGGGGCCAGACTGGGAATAAAAACCAGCCCTGGAAATAATTTCATACCAGCCCCATTGCATTATTATACTAGCCCAACGTCATTATTTTCTTGTTCATGAAAGGCAAAACCATGCATTTTAAATCACATTTGAGGAGTGTATTATATATAGAACAGACAGATATGAAAGCACATAGGGCTAGGGATATATATGCAGTATCCTACAAAAGTGAGTACACCCCTCACATTATTGTAAATATTTTATTATATCTTTTCATTTGACAATACTGAAGAAATGACACTTTGCTACAATGTAAAGTAGTGAGTGTACAGCTTGTATAACGGTGTAAATTTGCTGTCCCCTCAAAATAATTCAACACACAGCCATTAATGTTTAAACCGCTGGTAACAAAAGTGAGCACACCCCTGAGTGAAAATGTCCAAATTGGACCCAATTAGCCATTTCCCTCCCCGGTGTCATGTGACTCGTTAGTGTTACAAGCTCTCAGGTGTGAATGGGGAGCAGGTCTGTTAAATTTGGTGTTATCACTCTCACTCTCTCATACTGGTCACTGGAAGTTCAACATGGCACCTCATGGCAAGGAACTCTCTGGGGATCTGAAAAAAAGAATTGTTGCTCTATGATGGCCTAGGCTATAAGAAGATTGCCAAGATCCTAAAACTGGGCTGCAGCATGGTGGCCAAGACCATACAGCGGTTTAATAGGACAGGTTCCACTCAGAAAAGGCCTTACCAAAGAAGTTGAGTGCACGTGCTCAGCGTCATATCCAGAGGTTGTCTTTGGGAAATAGACGTATGAGTGCTGCCAGCATTGCTGCAGAGGTTGAAGGGGTGGGGGGTCAGCCCATCAGTGCTCAGACCATATGCCGCACACTGCATCAAATTGGTCTGCATGGCTGTCGTCCCAAAAGGAAGTCTCTTCTAAAGATGATGCACAAGAATGCCTGCAAACACTTTGCTGAAGACAAACAAACTAAGTGCATGGATTACTGGAACCATGTGCTGTGGTCTGATGAGTCTAAGATAAACGTATCTGGTTCAGATGGTGTCCAGCGTGTGTGGTGGCAACCAGGTGAGGAGTACAAAGACAAGTGTGTCTTGCCTACAGTCAAGCACGGTGGTGGGAGTGTCATGGTCTGGGACTGTATGAGTGCTGCCAATACTGGGGAGCTACAGTTCATTGAGGGAACCATGAATCCCAACATGTACTGTAACATACTGAAACACAGCACAATCCCCTCCCTTCGGAGACTGGGCTGCAGGGCAGTATTCCAACATGATAATGGCCCCAAAAACATCCCTCCAAGATGACTAATTTCTTCAGTGTTCTTTTCCTGTTTATTAACATAATAAGATATAATAAAATATTTACAAAAATGTGAGGGGTGTACTCACTTTTGTGAGATACTGTATATATAAAACAGCAAATTTCAGTTAAAAGTAGTAAAAGTGAAGCAATCATCAAGGAGGACACCTGGTACTCTGGGAATTTGAGAGGGACTCTGGTGACCAGAGACCACCTTCCGCAGAAAATACACTAAGGTAAGGGGGAATTATGGATATAGGGGGGAACCTTTATATCAGTGCCCCCTTACATTATTGTATTCACTCCCCCCTTACATCAGTGACCCCCTCTCAGACTGGCCAGGCGGTGCTGTTACTGACCTCCTCTCTGGTGCACCGTGCAGGGCTCAGTCAGTCAGCTCCAGCTTGGTGGCCCTAGTTTTCCTATAGTCTCCTCTCTACAGTCCACACATGTCTGACTTCTCCCATGAACCCCATCCAGACGGCGCTCCCACTCTTGACTCCTCTCCAGACTCCCTCAGAGACTGCAGACATGCTATAAGACAAGGTATGGTCAGAGGCTGTGGCATAGTGCAGGAGATGGTCAGAGGCTGTGGGTATCGTACAGGAGATGTTCAGAGGCTGCAGGCATATTACAAGAGATGGTCAGAGGCTGTGGGCATGGTACAGGAGATGGTCAGAGGCTGTGGGCATGGTACAGGAGATGTCAGAGGCTGCAGGCATGTTACAGGAGATGGTTAGAGACTGAGAACATGACAATAAAGATGTTAAGAGAATGTAGACATGATACAGGAGATGGTCAGAGACTGCAGACATGGTACAAGAGATGGTCAGAGACTGCGGGCATGATACAAGAGATCAATGCAGCCTCACCAGTGCCCATCAAATGCAGCCTCACTGTGCCCATCAATGCAGCCTCTGTGCCAGTCCATGCAGGCTCACTGTGCCCATCATTGTTGCCTCACTGTTCCCATCATTGCAGCCTCAGAGTGCCCATCATTCCCACCTCACATGCCCTTCCTTGCCACCTCACTGTGCCCATCATTGCCGCCTCACCATGCCCATCATTGCCGCCATACTGTGCCCTCATTGCAGCCTTACTGTGCCCATCATTGCAGCCTTACCATGCCCATAATTGCCACCTTACTGTGCCCATCATTGCAGCCTCACATGCCCATCATTGCAGCCTCACTGTGCCCTTATTTCAGCCTTACTATGCCCATCATTGCCGCCTTACCGTGCCCTCATTGCAGCCTTTCTGTGCCCATCATTGAAGCCTCACATGCCCATCATTGCAGCCTCACATGCCCCTCACTGCAGCCTCACCATCACTGCCGCCTTACTGTGCCCATCAATGCAGCCTCACCGTGCCCATCATTGCCACCTTACTGTGCCCATCATTGCCGCCTTACTGTGCCCTCATTGCAGCCTCACTGTGCCCTCATTGCAGGCTTACTGTGTCCATCATTGCCGCCTTACCATACCCTCATTACAGCCTTACTGTGCCCATCATTGCAGCCTCATTGTGCCCATCATTGCAGCCTCACTGTGCCCATCATTGCTGCCTTACTGTGCCCATCATTGCTGCCTTACTGTGCCCTCATTGCAGCCTCACCTTGCCCTCATGGCAGCCTTACAGTGTCCTCATTGCAGTCTTACAGTGCCCATCAATGCAGCCTCACCATGCCCATCATTTCAGCCTTCCCATGCCTATCATTGCCACCTTACTGTGCCCATCATTGCCGCCTTACTGTGCCCTCATTGCAGCCTCACTGTGCCCTCATTGCAGCCTTGCTGTGCCCATCATTGCTGCCATACCATGCCCTAATTGCAGCCTCACTGTCGTTGCCGCCTTACTGTGCCCTCATTGCAGCCTCACCAGGCCCTCATGGCAGCCTTACTGTGTCCATCATTGTTGCCTTACCGTGCCCTCATTTCAGTCTTACTGTGCCTATTAATGTAGTCTCACATGCCCATCATTGCAGCCTCACCATGCCCATCATTGCAGCCTCACCCTGCCCATCATTGCCGCCTTACTGTGCCCATCATTGTCGCCTTGCTGTGAAATTCATTGCACCCTCACCATGCCCTCATTGCAACCTTACTGTGCCCATCATTGCCACCTTATCATTCCTTTCATTGCTGCCTTTCTGTGCCCTTCACTGCTGCCTTACTGTGCCCTCATTGCAGCCTTACCATCGTTGCAGCCTTAGTGCCTGGATTACACACAGCAGTTAGCAGGCATCTCCCGATGTGTCACAGAGCTGTGAAATGTTCGACCGCGCAATGACAAAAGTCCTGCCCTCCTCCTAGACCAGCTTGCGTGATAGAAAGAACACTGCATCTATCACACGGGCTGGTCTAGGAGGGGGGCTGTACTTTTGTCATAGCGCGGCCCTGGCTGTAGGGCAGGGATATGCAATTAGGGGACCTCCAGCTGTTGCAAAACTACAAGTCCCTTGTGGCTGTCAGAGTTTTGCTATGCCTCATGGGAGTTGTAGTTCTGCAACAGCTGGAGGTCCGCTAATTGCATATCCCTCCTGTAGGGAATTTGTGTTCAGTCCTCCTTGAACAGAAGTCCCAAGAAAAAATATTCATAGACTTTTTATATACTATATGTAGACATTTCCAATAAACCAGGCATAATATGGGTTGAAAAAACTAGTTACCAAAGACCACAGAAGCACAAGTCCTTTAGACATTGGCAAGTATGTAGTAGGACAGCTAGTGAGACTGGAAGGTTCCTCCCTTGCCAGCCAATGAAGCATAATCAAATGCATCTAAAAAGATTCAATGGTGTTTATTTATTTAAGGTAAATAGACTGTTCACCTTACAAGGGAATTTCCCCCACAGCTTAGTGAAAGAGGTGAAACTTAGTTGTTGTTTTTTTCCTTGCACGTGATTGGGTATTCTTTGCAAAGAGAAACTTCACCACATTCACTAACAACTGAGGAAAATTCCACTGCACAGTAGACATGAGCGCCGTCAATAAATTTGTTTCGTTCCATTACGGTTCGTATTAGAATTAATTTGTACTTCGTATTTTGTGTCCGAAATTCTATTTCAATTCGTACAAAATACGAATTGTCTTTAGGTTCGTTAACTTGTACGAACGTTCTTTGCGATGAATTTAAAGGCAAAAATATACCTCAATATGGCAGTCGATGCTGATGGAAGTTTGGTTTTTATCCAAAATACGAAATTCCGTTGAAGAATTTCCTATCCAAAATACAAATTTTCGTTAGATGAGGGGCTCCCACCATCCCTGTGCTGTGCTGACTTCCTCCTGGGGATTCGTAAACAAAAGTTCGTATTTTGTACAAAATTCGGACGCATGGCAATTCGTATTTCGGATCCTCCCAAACGTACAAATTTAGGGAGATTCATACAAATTTGAGATTCGTACGAAACTAATCGCACATGTCTACTGCACAGTGCAACTTCTCCTCTAAAGTGAACTGCCTATTTGCCATTAGCAAATAAACCCCACAATGTCCAGACCTGCAGAGCAATAGAAAATACTAACCTGACATTCGACTATAGTGACAACAAAGTGGGTCATCGTATTGGACATAGCCAAATGATCTTGCTGAATATATTTCTTAATGTTATATATGATTGTTTATTAATCAATACCATTCTGCGCTACCAACAGATGTAAGATGGTATAAATGTAACAAATGCCGCTGCTAAAAAAACAAATAGGAAAAATCCACTTAAAATTGCTTGTTAGTTTTTTTTGGTTTTTTGTTTTTTTTGTTTTTTTGGTACATTAGACTGGTCAGTGGTCATACACAGTTTGGTCAACCCATTGCTCCATCCATGTCTGAATACCCGAACGGTGAATGTATCTGATAGAATGAGGTCACTGTTCAGCCAATAGTTTTCCACCCAGCCCAGTATATTTTTAGTCTTGTCCTTGCATTTGGGCTTTGTTGAGCACCACAGTCCAATACAATTGATGTGAATGGGTCCTAAGAATTAGGATGAATTGGAGGTATGGAACAAAAATAAGTTAGTGACATCAGTATTGCCCGTAACATTATGGAGGCACATCATCCTCCATTGTATTAATATGTAGTTTTTCTGTTTTCATCAGATTCTACATGCCATGAAATCGGTTAATTTTACAACAAAAGATGACAAAGAGATTTATTTTGACATGAATGGGAATCTTCCAGCCATGTATGACATTGTAAACTGGCAAAATAGTGCACAGGGAGGTGTACAACAGGTAAAAGTGGGAAGCTATGACAGTGACAGAGAAGGAAATAAATTCACACTGAACATCAGAGCTATCCAATGGACCAGAGGGCAAACGCAGGTAAAGACTGGACAGAATACAATCGAAATCTGTAGCTTAGAGTTTCAAGGGTTTGTGGTGTTTACCAAAGCGGGAACGGTGATAGAAACATAATTTCTTGGCATAAGGTCAAGAAGACAGCTTAACTCTTCTAGGGTAACTGTAGACAGAATGTTTTTTTCTGAATAGGAACGTGCATGTTATAGTTCTAGGAAAATTATGTTATTATTAGCCTTCATTCATGGGTATGATTGGTGTATGGAGGCATCCAGTTGACACAATAAAGGCACCTACTCTCCATTCTTTGACATAAAACATTAACATTGACATAAAATTAAGCTTCCACCCTAAACTATACCCCAGCCTATAATAAATGTGAACTTTGGATGAGATGGCAAATTGTCTTCAGCCAACATTTGTAGGTGATAGATACAGTTAAAACAACATCTATTCATATACACCTCCCTCCTTTTTGCTTTTGGTTCGTATCTCCATTCCAGGTTCCATCCTCTATCTGTAGCCACAGTTGTCCTTCTGGCTTCAGGAAAACCACCATACCAGGAAAGCCGTTGTGTTGTTTCCAGTGTGTACCCTGTCCACAGTCTGACATCTCTAATACGACAGGTAATCTTGATGTTATTACTGACACTGTTCCATTCATAATGCAGCTGGCCATTTCAACGATGACACATATAAACCCTACCATCATCACATTGTTTTCCTAATTTATAGCGTTTTTCAGAATTCATTTCTAACATACTTTATCCTGTCTAACACCTGTCATCTAGACAGTATGTGATGGCATATCTATATAATGTGCACACAGAGATATGATTCTAAAATACTTTTGAAGCCTTCCTGACTGTGTAAAGTATGTGTTTCCATTGAAAAGATTTCCCATATCTTGTTCAATTTGGGTTCTATCACCTGGACATGAACAGCCATAAGTAAGATCTAAGTAAACCTTGTTATAAGTAAACATTAAGCCCTTGTACACATGGTCGGACATTCCGACAACAAAATCTGTAAGATTTTGTCTGACAGATTTTGTCCGAAACTGTGTTGCATACACACGGTCGGACAAAGTTGTCGGGAAATCCGGTCGTTCGTAACGTGATGACATTATTTCATTACGACGGGACTATGTTCAGGCTAGTAGCCAATAGCTTTGGTCTAGGAATTTGACCTGAGCATGCGTGGCACCTTGTCTGATCGGAATTCTCTACAAACGGTCGGACAAAGTCCGATCGGATCATGTTGTCGGAAAACAACATAGCCCAGCTCTAAAACTTTGTCGGTCGGATATTCTGACGGAAACAGTCCAATGTAGCCCACACATGGTCCGATCGGATATTTTCCGTCGGAATATCCGACTGTGTGTACAAGGGCTTAGAAGACCCCAAGGGATGGGCTTATTTGTAGATATAACCTCTACAACTAAGCACATTCTTAGGTCAAAAAGTGTCAAGTGGGAAAGTTTAAAATGGAGATCCTTTGTGCATTTTCGAAACAATTACGTTTTACTAAAACGCTTAGGTCATTGGTGTGTTGCCAGTTTCTTCCAGTCGAGGTATAACTCCTGTCAGGTTTGTATTGCTCTGTGCCTATTGAAAAGATTCAACTTTTCTCTTTGTCTTGGTAAAAACAGAAAGTCATAGAATATCCAAAAAGTTACAGTTGTCATCAGAACAGAAGGTGAGGGGAAATCCTGAAAGGGAACAGCTATCTAAGCCCTTGTACATACGGTCGGAGATTCCGACAACCAAATCCGTCGGAGTAATTCCGACGGATTAATTCCGGAAGAGGTTCGGAAGTGATGTTGCATACACACGGTCGGACTAAATTGTCGGAAAATCCGATTGTACATAACGTGATGATGTTATTTCGTTACGACGGGACTACGTTCAGGCTAGTAGCCAATAGCTTTGGTCTAGGAATTTGATCTGAGCATGCATTGCACTTTGTCCGTCGGAGTAGGCTACACATGATCGGAGTATGTCCGATAGGAGCATTTTGTCTGAAAAATTTACCGGCAAGTTGGAAAACTTGGTCCGTCGCATATTCCGACGGAAACAGTCCGATGCAGACCACACACCGTCTGAATCTCCGACCGTGTGTACAAGGGCTAAGAGGAGATTTCCCACCACTTTGGAGAGATTTCTGTCACTTTCTGATGTCTCCAGAGCACGAAGTGAAGGGAATTCTCCCCAAAAGGACAGTTGACAGAGGTTCCCATGACCATCTGCTATTCTATACATAGAACTAAAAGCTGAAGATGCACTTTAACCTCCCTGGCGTTATGATTCAGTCTGGAATAAGGTGCTGAAAGCGGTACAATTATTTTGCATGGAAATCTGGCTTTTATTTTGTAGTCCTGTAATTCTTAGGAATAACGCTCTGAAATCTCTTCAAACCAGAGTCTAGCGGACATCCCGGGTATGATAAAGTTTATAATATAATAAAGAATAATAAAAATTATTCAATAATGTAATCAAATCCAAAAAAAAATGAAAAAGGGATATGTTTTGGTTGCTATGGACAATCTCCAAATTCCAAGCAGTAAAAAACAGTATTTATAATATAAAAGTGCATGCAGGGCATTGCACAAACCACTAGGGACAAAGGGGGTGTGTATTTTTTACTACAGCACTGTAATCTGTAAGATTACAGTGCTGTGTGTGTTTTGTGTCTTTTTACATTTTTGAATTTGCCGCCGTTCTCCGCTCCCGTGCGTCGTAACGTCGCAGGGAACGGAGATCGGCGGCATTCGGCACTGTGAATCGAGCGCAGGACGGCTCGATCACACAGCGCGGGGGACATCGCTGGATCCAGGGGACAAGGTAAGTAACGTTACCTGTGTCCTCCCCTGCATCGAGCGGTGCAAGCCCGAGTCTGGCTCGGGGTTACCGCTATTGTAATTAAAATTCCAACCCGAGCCAGACTCGGGATTACCGCTAAGGAGGTTAACCTAATCAGTCATGTAAAGTTGATACTATGACTGAAGTAAAAAACAGAATCGAAACTCAGGGACCAGTTGTTAAAAACTCTCAGGATCTTAGAAAAGCCTCTTAATAAGACGTTTTCGTGCATATATTTTTAATATTGCAATGATTTTCCTTCCTGTATTAGATTCAGTCGATTGCTTCAGATGCCCTTGGGATCAATGGCCAAATGTTCAACAAACTGAGTGTCTCTTGAAAGCTATTGAGTTTCTTTCCTTTGACGAGCCATTGGGGGCAACATTGGTTTCCACAAGTGTTACCTCTTCCACAATCCCATTTGCCCTCTTGGGACTTTTCATCCACTACAAGGCTACCCCTATTGTCAGAGCCAATAACTATTTTTTAAGCTGTCTTCTTCTGCTGTCATTATCTCTCTGCTTTCTCTCTTCATTAATACTCATCGGCTATCCACAACCAGAAAAATGTCTTCTACGACAGGTGGCTTTTGGCATGGTTTTCTCATTATGTGTCTCCTGTGTCTTAGCAAAAACCATCACTGTCTTGATAGCCTTCAAAGCTACCAAGCCCAACAGCAGTTTAAGAAAATGGACTGGGTCAAAGCTGGGCTACAATGTTATAATTTGTTGTGTTTTTATACAACTGTGTTTTTGTATAACATGGTTGTCCAGTTCTCCACCATTCCCGCAAAATGATGTCAGCCAACCAGAAGTTATAATCACCAGCTGTAATGAAGGATCTCCAACAGCCTTCTGGGTTATGCTCGGGTACCTGGCTCTCCTGGCCTCTATCAGTTTCGTTCTTGCCTTCCTGGCTCGACGGCTCCCAGATAGCTTCAACGAGGCCAAATTCATAACCTTCAGTATGCTGGCCTTCCTGAGTGTCTGGGTGTCCTTTATTCCAGCGTACCTTAGCACTCGTGGCAAGTACTCGGTTGCCATGGAAATCTTTGCTATTTTGTCTTCCAGTTGGGCTTTGGTTATTTGTATCTTTGTGCCCAAGTGTTACATTATTATATGCAGGCCAGAGCTGAACACCAAAGAAAGTCTGATGGGAAGAGGAAAAAAGTGATCACTAATGCACAATTGCATTTCAAAAGAATTAAAAAGTCATGTAATGTACTATATTGTGTAAGAGTAAATTATTTTGGTGTTCATGTGTTTAATAGGATTCTGTTACAAGATGCAATGAGAATAACAAAGTTGAATCCAAAATACAAAACTTACTAATTTTTTTAAATGAAGTATACATATTTAAAATAAGCCATGTTACCCTATCCAACAAAAACGGAGTAAGAAAGAAGAGAAGCATCACAATTGTATGAAAATGAAATAATTTAAAGTGTATTTACAACAAAATCTAAAGTCAAACAATGTAAAATAGAAAGCAATGCAGCTTTAAGGAGTACAGAGCAGTCTATTTTATTAATTTTTCTACTGGAAACACCGAAAAAGGGTTAAAACCACCCGGAAAGCGGTACTGCAGTGGCGCTTTGCCGGCGGTAGAGCCGCGCTGCCCCATTGATTTCAATGGCTAGGAGTGGTTTAGGAGCGGTGAATACACCACTCCGTCACCGTTCCAAAGATGCGGCTAGCAGGACTTTTTTCACCGTCCGGCCAGCGAACCACTCCAGTGTGAAAGCCCTCCGGCTTTCACGCTGGAGTGAAAGGGACCGTTTTTTTTTTTCAGACGCTACGCAGGCGCTATTTTTAGCACTGTAGCGCTTGAAAACCACCTCGGTGTGAAAGGGGCCTAAGAGGGATGGCAGAAAAAAGACCAAGTGGTCCATCAAGTCCCATTTATTTATTTTTTTATTTATTTATACAAAGAGTGATGGGGGAACAGTTCAGGCCAAGCATGAGTGCAGGCTGAACATTTGTCTGTTCGGCCATTCGTCAAATGCCCGAATTTGCACGGTATTCCCCAGGTGTTCGTCCTGACGAACACCCTGCAATGCTGCACAGTGAATTCTGTGCCCTGATTGAGCAAAATTTTGCCCAATCAGGGCACAGTGTAAACTGGTTGTTAAGGGAAGCCGACCTCCGCGTCCCTAACAACCGATGAGTCATCAGCTGTCAATGGGTTTTCCTGCTGACAGCTGAGTAAAAATTTTTTTTAAAAAGACACTTTATTAAAAAAGAAAAACGTGTCAATCACGACGCCTGACAGACCCCAAAAATAGAAAAAAATTAAACCGCTTCTGCCTCACGATGACTGCATGCCCTGCACTTTGACAGCTCTCATAGAGGCAAGTGGCGAGGCCACCCAGTTACGCCACCCAGTAGCACCGCCCCCCTTCTGACGTCATGTCACGTCAAGTCCCCCACCCACAAACCCCGACTACCACAGCCCAGTGTTGTCGGGAAAATGTGATTTGGAGTGGGGGGCGCAGAGCCCCCCTGCCCCAAAGCACCCAACCCCCCCATGTTGAAGGCATGTGGCCTGGTATGGTTCAGGAGGGGGGTACTGCACTCAACCCCCCTTTTCCTGACCTGCCGGGCTCCATGATTGGATAAGGGTCTGCTATGGATTTTGGGGGGACCCCTTGCCGCACATGAGGACATGTGGCCTGGTATAACCTGCTGGTTTGCATACTCCTGATAAGGTACTGGTATGAATTTTTTCTGGGGGCCATTTTTTTTTTTATTATTCTAGCGTTGTGTTCCCCTTAAAACCCATACCAGATCCAAAGGGCCTGGTATGAGCGGGGGGGGGGGGGAATCCCCTTGCCATTTTTTCTTTATTTTTGAATAACCGGGTCATTTTAAATGGGATTTGACTCGTTTTTTTTTCCTTTAGAAATGGTCAGTTTTGCTGTAGCATGTTCTGTATAAACAGGTTTAAACAGGGAATGCGCGCGATTGTGTGCGCGCATCCCTGATTATTCGGTTGCGGCGTGTCACGGAGACACCGCTCGCCACCGAAGGGGGTGAACAGCCATTGGTTATGGCTGTTTACCACGTGATCGGCCGTGATGAAGTCACAGCCGATCACAGATGCCCCCCCCCCCCCCGGCTGTGCACGGCGCATGTGTGCGATCGCGAGCGCGCTGCACGTGCATGTCGGTGGCGGCGTGTTCCCTGGGAACACTGCTCGTCACCGACGGTGATAAACAGCCATTGGCTGGCTTTTTACCCACGTGATCGGCTGTGATCCTTTCACAGCCGATCACTAAAATGTAAACAAACCGCGGTAACGAGATGTTACCGGGTTGTTCTCCTCCTCACACACCGATCGTGTGTGAGGAGGAGATTGCGGTAACATCCCGTTACCGCCCAGTGTACACCAATCACACTGATTGCCCCCCCCAATAAAGAGGACCTGTCACCACCCCTCATAGTACCTGTCAATCACAGTCCATCAGAGTACCTGTCACAGTCCATCAGAGTATTTGAGTACCTGTCCCGGCCCATCAGAGTACCCGAGTACCTGTCACGGCACATCAGAGTACCCGAGTACCTGTAACGGCCCATCTGAGTACCCGAGTACCTGTCACGGCCCATCAGAGTACCCGAGTACCTGTGTCGGCACATCAGGGTACCCGAGTACCTGTCACGGCACATCAGGGTACCCGAGTACTTGTCACGGCACATCAGGGTACCCGAGTACCTGTCACGGCACATCAGGGTACCTGAGTACCTGTCACGGTCCATCAGAGTACCCGAGTATCTGTCACAGTTCATCAGGGTACCCGAGTACCTGTCACAGTCCATCATGGTACCCAAGTATCTGTCACGGTTCAACAGTGTACCCGAGTACCTGTCATAGCCCATCAAAGTACCCGAGTACCTGTCACAGCCCATCAGAGTACCCGAGTACCTGTCACGGCCCATCAGAGTACCCGAGTACCTGTCACAGCCCATCAGAGTACCTGAGTACCTGTCACGGCCCATCAGAGTACCCGAGTACCTGTAACGGCCCATCTGAATACCCGAGTACCTGTCACGGCCTATCAGAGTACCCGAGTACCTGTCACGGCCCATCAGAGTACCCGAGTACCTATCACGGCCCATCAGAGTACCCAAGTACCTGTCATGGCACATCAGGGTACCCGAGTACCTGTCACAGCACATCAGGGTACCCGAGTACCTGTCACGGCACATCAGAATACCTGAGTACCTGTCACAGTCCATCAGAGTACCCGAGTACCTGTCACAGTCCATCAAGGTACCCGAGTACCTGTCACAGTCCATCAGGGTACCCGAGTACCTGTCACAGCCCATCAGAGTACCCGAGTACCTGTCACAGCCCATCAGAGTACCCGAGTACCTGTCACAGCCCATCAGAGTACCCGAGTACCTGTCACAGTTCATTTGAGTACCCAAGTACCTGTCACAGTTCATCTGAGTACCCAAGTACCTGTCACAGTTCATCTCAGTACCCGAGTACCTGTCACAGTCCATATGAGTACCTGTCACTGCCCTTCAGAGTACCCAAATACCAGTCACCAAGCCATCAGAGTACCTGTCACCAGGCCATCAGAGTACCCCAATACCTGTCACCAGGCCATCTGAGTACCCCAATACCTGTCACCAGGCCATCTGAGTACCCGAATACCTGTCACAGTTCATCTGAGTACCCGAGTACCTGTCACAGTTCATCTGAGTACCCGAGTACCTGTCACAGTTCATCTGAGTACCTGTCACAGTTCATCTCAGTACCCGAGTACCTGTCACAGTCCATATGAGTACCTGTCACTGCCCTTCAGAGTACCCAAATACCAGTCACCAAGCCATCAGAGTACCTGTCACCAGGCCATCAGAGTACCCGAGTACCTGTCACCAGGCCATCAGAGTACCCCAGTACCTGTCACCAGGCCATCAGAGTACCCCAGTACTTGTCACCAGGCCATCAGAGTACCCGAGTACTTGTCACCAGGCCATCAGAGTACCCGAGTACTTGTCACCAGGCCGTCAGAGTACCCGAGTACCTGTCACCAGGCCATCAGAGTACCCGAGTACCTGTCAAAGCCCATCAGAGTACCCGAGTACCTGTCACAGTTCATCAGAGTACCCGAGTACCTGTCACAGTTCATCTGAGTACCCAAGTACCTGTCACAGTTCATCTCAGTACCCGAGTACCTGTCACAGTCCATATGAGTACCTGTCACTGCCCTTCAGAGTACCCAAATACCAGTCACCAAGCCATCAGAGTACCTGTCACCAGGCCATCAGAGTACCCGAGTACCTGTCACCAGGCCATCAGAGTACCCCAGTACCTGTCACCAGGCCATCAGAGTACCCCAGTACTTGTCACCAGGCCATCAGAGTACCCGAGTACTTGTCACCAGGCCATCAGAGTACCCGAGTACTTGTCACCAGGCCGTCAGAGTACCCGAGTACCTGTCACCAGGCCATCAGAGTAACCGAGTACCTGTCACCAGGCCATCAGAGTACCCGAGTACCTGTCACCAGGCCATCAGAGTACCCCAGTACCTGTCACCAGGCCATCAGAGTACCCGAGTACTTGTCACCAGGCCATCAGAGTACCCAAGTACTTGTCACCAGGCCATCAGAGTACCCGAGTACCTGTCACCAGGCCATCAGAGTACCCGAGTACCTGTCACCAGGCCATCAGAGTACCCGAGTACCTGTCACCAGGCCATCAGAGTACCCGAGTACCTGTCTCCAGCCCATCAGAGTACCCCAGTACCTATTTGCAGCCCATGTCTCATAGAATATACGTTGGGGTGTTTGCTTTCCAAAATGGGGTCATTTTGTGGGTAATTTCACTGTCTTGGTGGTCCAGGACCTTCAAAATTATGATCGGTGGGAATGAAATGAGATGTGTCATTTATGCTCCTAGAATGCCTGAACGTACTACTTCAATGTTCGGCCTCTCTATGTGGCCAGGCTGTGTAAAAGTCCTACACATGTGGTATCGCCATACTCGGGAGGAGTAGCAGAATGTGTTTTGGGTTGTAATTTTTGCTATATACATGCTATGTGTTAGAAATATCTCATAAATTGACAATTTTGTGTAAAAAAAATGTGTTTTAATTTTTTTCCACATATTCCAAAAACTTCTGGAAAAAAATTAACCATTGAAAAGACTCATTATGCCTCACAGATTATACGTTGGGGTGTTTTCTTTCCAAAATGGGGTCATTTTATGGGCAATTCCATTTTCCTGGTACTCCAGGGCCTTCAAAAATGTAATAGGTGGTTGAGAAATGAGATGCGTCATTTTTGCTCGTAGAACATCTGAAGGTACTACATCAATGTTGGTGCTCTGCATGTGGCCAGGCTGTGTAAAAGTCTCACACATGTGGTATTGCTGTACTCGGGAAGAGTAGCAGAATGCGTTTTGGGGTGTAATTTGTTGTATGCATTTGTTGTGTGTGAGAAATAACCTGATAATATGACAATTTTGTGAAAAAAAATAATAATAAAAAAAAATCTTCATTTTTCAAAGAATTGTGGGAAAAAATGACAACTTAAAAAAACTCACCATGCTACTTACTTAATACCTTGGAATGTCTACTTTGTAAAAAGGGGTCATTTGGGGGGTATTTGTACTTTCCTGACTTGTTAGGCCGCGTACACACGCGGGGACTGTTCGCCCAACTTTGTCCGTCAAACAGTTTCAGCGAACAGTCCGCTCAAACTTAGCATGAAGGAACTTGCCCACACACGATGAACGAACAGTCCGCTGAAACCGTGCGCGATGACGTGAACGGCGCGTACGACGGGACGAAAAATTCGACGTCCTATACACTGCAATGCAACCTTCGGCGAGTAAATCCTTTCTGAGCATGCGCGCAACTTAGTTTGTCGAACAAGCCTACACACGCGGGGACTGTCCGCCGAAACAAGGTTTCAGCGGACAGTTTTTCGGAATTTCCGAAAAACCTTGTTCAGCAGACTGTTCGCTGAAACTGTCCGCTGAAAGCCCACACACGAGCGGACTGTCCGCCGAAACACTGTTCAGCGGACAAGGTTGGGCGAACAGTCCCCGCGTGTGTACGCGGCCTTAGTGTCTCAAGAAATGAGGTACACCTGATGTACTGAAGGCCTGATCAGAAGTGATCAATTTTCAGTGATTGGCACCATAGTTTGTAGACTCTAACTTTCACAAAGCCCAAATAATATATACTAACGTGGGTTATTTTTACCAAAGATATGTAGCAGTATAAATTTTGGCCAAAATGTATGAAGAAAAATTACTAATTAGCAAAAATTTATGACAAAAACAAAGAAAAAGGCATTTTTTTCACAAAATTTACGTTTTATTTTATTTATAGCACAAAAAATAAAAAACTCACTAGTGATTAAATACCACTAAAAGAAAGCTCTATTTGTGTGGAAAAAAAGGACGCAAGTTTCATATGGGTACAGTGTTGCATGACTGAGTAATTGTCATTCAAACTGTGAGAGCGCTGAAAGCTGAAAATTGGTCTGGTCAGGAAGGGGGTGTAACTGCACTGTATTGAGGTGGTTAATATGGATTGGACCCTGGGCAGAATTTTTCTTGCCCCCCCCCCCCCCCCCCATGCAATTACACTCTCAACCTGCTCTGAGACATACAATAAATATCAGCTATCAGATCAGGCAGCAATTGCGATTGGCTGCCAGCAGTTACAGAATTTCATTACTGCTTACTGACTGGTTGCTAGATATAGATATACTGTACATATGAATGCCACCTTTATTTACATATTAATGCTGCCACAGCTATTTACTTAGTATTGTCGCCGCTATTTACATATGCATGCCAGTTATTTACATGTAAACACAGGGTCTGCAGAGCTGAGCTGAGCAGCATTAGTAGCAGCACTTCACACTGAGATATTGGGACACTGTACAGGACTAAAACTTCAAGGGACAAGGGCATTTAAACCTGGATAGTTGGCAAGTATGAGGCAGCTGTTTTGGGCCCCACAACAATGACAGGGCCCAGGGCAGCTGCCCCTTTTGCCCTGCCTTAAAGACAGCCCTGGATGCACCACTTTACAGGCACAGTAAGGGGGACCCCCAGGCATGATATTTAACCACTTCAATACCGGGCACTTAGTCACCTTCTTGCCTAAGCCAATTTTCAGCTTTCAGCGCTGTCACAATTTGAATGACAACACTGTACTCAAACTCATTTTTTATTATTTTGTTCCCACAAATAGAGCTTTCTTTTGGTGGTATTTGATCACCTCTTCGATTTTTATTTTTTGCGCAACAAATTAAAAAAATACCGAAAATTTTGAAAAAAAACAAGTTTTTTTTGTTTCTGTTAAAATTTTTTGTAAATAAGTAAGTTTTCTTCTTCAATGATGGACAATGATATGGCTGCACTAACGGGCACTGATAAAGCGGCACTGATGGGCAATGATGAGGTGGCACCAATGAGGTGGTACTGATGAGGTGGCACTGAGGGGCACGGATGATGGGCACTGATAGGCAGCACTGATGGGCACTGATAGGTGGCACTGATGGGCACTGATATGCAGCACTGGTGGGCACTCATAGGTGGCACTGATGGGCACTCATAAGTAGCACTGATGGGCACTCATAGGAGGCACTGATGGGTTCTTATGGGTGACACTGATAGGTGGCACGGATGGGTACTGGTAGATGGGCACTGCTGGACACTGATGGGTGGCACTGATGACACTGATGAGTGGCATTGCTGGGCATCACTGATTTTATTTGGTACATGATGGTGCCAGTCAGTGCCCAACAGAATCACTGACTGACTAAACTGTGTTTATTATGCTTCAGTTTGTGAATGAACAGGAAGCAATGTACAGAGCTATTCTTGTCCATTCATTCTGTGCAGCAGAGGCTGCAGAGATGGAGATTGGGGATTGTGTCCTCAATCCCCTTTCTCCATCTTAAAAGTGAAACGTCAGAGGTCTGTTTGGACCCTTGATATCTCACCAAAAAAAAAAAAAAAAACAATGGGGCTCCTAAAAATTTGCAATAAAAATAAAAAAAATTTAAAAACTGTAAAAAAGAAAAAAAAAATAATAACATAAAATGGTAAAAACATACAAAATAAATAAAATAACAAAAAATAAAAGCCTACTGACACCAGTGGTGTTACTATGAGGCTCTCAAAGGTTGCACTTGCAAGTAGGCCCTTGCATTGTACCACCATGGGCGGGGGGCCTTTATGGTTTCTTGCACCGGGGGCCCCGAAGGTTCTAGTTATGCCTCTGGATTGGATCCAGTAATCCATGTCCTTAGTCTGCTTGTCTTCAGCAAACTGTTTGCGGGCTTTCTTGTGCATCATCTTTAGAAGAGGCTTCCTTCTGGGATGACAGCCATGCAGACCAATTTGATGCAGTGTGCGGTATATGGTCTGAGCACTGACAGGCTGACCCCCCATCCCTTCAACCTCTGCAGAATTGCTGGCAGCACTCATACATCTATTTCCCAAAGACAACCTCTGGATATGACGTTGAGCAAGTGCACTCAACTTCTTTGGTCGACCATGGCGAGGCCTGTTCTGAGTGGAACCTGTCCTGTTAAACCGCTGTATAGTCTTGGTCACCTTCAGGGTCTTGGCAATCTTCTTATAGCCTAGGCCATATTTATGTAGAGCAACAATTCTTTTTTTTCAGATCCTCAGAGAGTTCTTTGCCATGAGTTGCCATGTTGAACTTCCAGTGACCAGTATAAGAGAGTGAGAGCGATAACACCAAATTTACCACACCTGCTCCCCATTCACACCTGTGACCTTGTAACACTAACGAGTCACATGACACCGGGGAGTGGCTAATTGGGCCCAATTTGGCCATTTTCACTTAGGGGTGTACTCATTTTTGTTGCCAGCGGTTTAGACATTAATGGTGTCACTACTTTACATTGTAGCAAAGTGTAATTTCTTCAGTGTTGTCACATGAAAAGATATAATAAAATATTTACAAAAATGTAAGAGGTGTACTCACTTTTGTGAGATACTGTATATGTGAGGCCTTACAACCAATTTAAATCCAGGATCATTCAACTGGAATCTGACCACGGAATAAGCATTATAAATGGTCCAACAAGTGTCCAAAAAAGATGGCAAAAAGGGAAGTATGATAATCAAATTGATCATTGGCCTCTTTATAAAAAATGTAATTGAAAAAGTGTGTAATGTGTGTCCTTAAAGTTGAATTCCGGCCTTCCCTTCAGTCATGTCGACTAACATAGAGTGCATTTGAAATTCATGAGATACACTACTATAAACTATACATTTTTTTGAAATTTGCTAAAAAAAAATTTAGGAACATATATTGTATTTAAAGTGTATATATATATATACAAAAGTATTGCGACACATGCCTTTACACGCACATGGACTTTAATGGCATCCCAGTCTTAATCCATAGGGTTCAATATTGAGTTGGCCCACCCTTTGCAGGTATAACAGCTTCAACTCTTCTGGGAAAGCTGTCCACAAGATTTAGGAGTGTGTCTATGGGAATGTTTGACCTTTCTTCTTGAAGAACATTTGTGAGGTCAGGTACTGATGTTGGAGAGAAGGCCAGGCTTGCAGTCTCCACTCTAATTCAACCCAAAGGTGTTCTGTCGGGTTGAGGTCAGGACTCTGTGCAGGCCAGTCAAGTGCCTCCACCCCAAACTCACTCCTCCATGTCTTTATGGACCTTGCTTTGTGCACTGGTGCGCAGTCATGTTGGAACAGGAAGGGGCCATCCCCAAACTGTTCCCACAAAGTTGGGAATATGAAATTGTCCAAAATGTCTTGGTATACTGGCGCCTTAGGAGTTTCCTTCACTGGAGCTAAGGGGCCAAACCCAACCCCTGAAAAACAACCCCACACCCTAAAACCCCTCCACCAAATGATTTGGACCAGTGCACAAAGCAAGGTCCATAAAGATATGGATGAACAAGTTTGAGTTGGAGGAACCTTACTGGTCTGCACAGTCCTGACCTCAACCTGATAGAACACCTTTGGAATGAATAAGAGCGGAGACTGCAAGCCAGGCTTTCTTGTCCAACATCAGTGCCGGACCTGACAAATGCGCTTCTGGAAGAATGGTCAAACATTGTCATAGACACACTGCTAAACCTTGTGGACAGCCTTAGATAGATAGATAGATAGATAGATAGATAGATAGATAGATAGATAGATAGATAGACACACACAATAAATTATGATTTTATTTAATGTAATTTGTGGATTATGTGTTTTGGTGAAGTAACTTTGGTACAATTAGTCTCATCCTATTTGCCTCCCTCCCTGTATAATGTGGTTTTCTATTGGTTGTTGGATTATTTTAATAATAAAAAAAAAATGCTAATATAAAAATATTGAAAAGTGACTTTGGTATTTACAAAACCACATTAACTCTTACTGTATGTGTATATATATATATATATATATATATATATATATATATATATATACATATATATATATCTTTATAAGATTTTATTTTATAAGATTTTATATATAAAATGCAGAAAACATGAATTAGCCTTTTTATGAGTAACTGTAACTTTATTACTGTAATTAATAAATATGCACTTGTTTAGTTTTTATTATTTTAATTAATATGCTCCTTATGACACATTTTATACTTGCACTTAGACTTTGATAATGATATTGCTAAAATTATTTTCTTATTTGAAATATCACTAGAAAATCATACATTTATACAACATTTCAGATCCAATTTTTCTTTTATCTTTCATTTTTAGCTTTGTACTCATAGCTGCGTTAATGGCTGTCAGGTTTTCTGAACACTTGTCTTTGCATCAGACCCATAGGGGATATTCTTAGGTGGGCTCAGGAGAGAGATGAGGTACCTGGGCTGTAAATGGTGTCAGGCTGTTAGCACCAAATAACCCAGGGATATACAATTACATGAACATTTGAGAGGTAATTATGTGTGAGAAGGTGAAATGTACACACACCTCCCCTCTGAGGTTATATCCAGGCCCAGATGTCAGCCGAGGACCATAATGACATTTAATTACATCTCCTTCCCCACCTGCTCCTCAATGTCACACCTGGGAGGTGGCGCCTAATAGGAGTGAGAATTGCCCAGCTCTGTGTGTGCATGGTGGAGGGGAGATGGAAACTCTAATAATGGCCCCTGAAGACAGGACGCAGGTTTAGTCTCTGCCAGCATTTATGACCGTAATTATATTCTATGAAAGCAACTTCTCCTGGGAGGGACTGCAGCTGAAAATTATTATTTTTGTCTTATTAACAAGAAAATGATTCATTGTTCACTGTCTGTATTATTATGTATCTGGATATGACAAAGAGAAAAATGTTTACCAAGTGAAAAAATAAAAATAATAATTATATATGTATAATAATACCTATTACAAAATGTGTGTGTGTATATAGATATAGATTATACATCTCTAGATATAGATATTCTTCTTCTTATTATTATTATTATATTAATATATATGATTTATATAGCGCCAACAGTTTATGTAGCACTTTACAATGTATAGGAGGACAACACAATTACAGTACAATACAAAAGGTACGGGAGGGCCCTGCTCGTAGAGCTTACATTCTAAAGGGAGGGGGTGGTGGTACAAAAGGTAATAGCCTATAGGTACCATATAATACAATAGGCAATAATGCAATAATATAATACAAATATATACTTATAATACTTATAATATATACTTATAAATAATATAATAATATATACTTAGAATGCAATAGGTAATATATATATATACCTCCCCATCTACTTCAAACGGAACACTTTACTGCTCACATGCTTCTGTGGTAAATCTGCGTTTATACCTCCCCATCTACTTCAAACTCAACACTTTACTGCTCACATGCTTCTTTGGTGAATTTGCGTTTATACCTCCCCATCTACTTCAAACTGAACACTTTACTGCTCACATGCTTCTTTGGTGAATCTGCGTTTATACTCCCCCATCTACTTCAAACTGAACACTTTACTGCTCACATGCTTCTGTGGTAAATCTGCGTTTATACCTCCCCATCTACTTCAAACGGAACACTTTACTGCTCACATGCTTCTTTGGTAAATCTGCGTTTATACCTCCCCATCTACTTCAAACTGAACACTTTACTGCTCACATGCATCTTTGGTGAATCTGCGTTTATACCTCCCCATCTACTTCAAACTGAACACTTTACTGCTCACATGCTTCTGTGGTAAATCTGCGTTTATACCTCCCCATCTACTTCAAACGGAACACTTTACTGCTCACATGCTTCTGTGGTAAATCTGCGTTTATACCTCCCCATCTACTTCAAACTCAACACTTTACTGCTCACATGCTTCTTTGGTGAATCTGCGTTTATTCCTCCCCATCTACTTCAAACTCAACACTTTACTGCTCACATGCTTCTGTGGTAAATCTGCGTTTATACCTCCCCATCTACTTCAAACTGAACACTTTACTGCTCACATGCTTCTGTGGTAAATCTGCGTTTATACCTCCCCATCTACTTCAAACGGAACACTTTACTGCTCACATGCTTCTGTGGTAAATCTGCGTTTATACCTCCCCATCTACTTCAAACTCAACACTTTACTGCTCACATGCTTCTTTGGTGAATTTGCGTTTATTCCTCCCCATCTACTTCAAACTGAACACTTTACTGCTCACATGCTTCTTTGGTGAATTTGCGTTTATACCTCCCCATCTACTTCAAACTCAACACTTTACTGCTCACATGCTTCTGTGGTAAATCTGCGTTTATACCTCCCCATCTACTTCAAACGGAACACTTTACTGCTCACATGCTTCTGTGGTAAATCTGCGTTTATACCTCCCCATCTACTTCAAACTCAACACTTTACTGCTCACATGCTTCTTTGGTAAATCTGCGTTTATACCTCCCCATCTACTTCAAACTGAACACTTTACTGCTCACATGCTTCTGTGGTAAATCTGCGTTTATACCTCCCCATCTACTTCAAACTCAACACTTTACTGCTCACATGCTTCTTTGGTTAACCTGCGTTTATACCTCCCCATCTACTTCAAACTGAACACTTTACTGCTCACATGCTTCTTTGGTGAATCTGCGTTTATACCTCCCCATCTACTTCAAACTGAACACTTTACTGCTCACATGCTTCTGTGGTAAATCTGCGTTTATACCTCCCCATCTACTTCAAACTGAACACTTTACTGCTCACATGCTTCTGTGGTAAATCTGCGTTTATACCTCCCCATCTACTTCAAACTGAACACTTTACTGCTCACATGCTTCTGTGGTAAATCTGCGTTTATATCTCCCCATCTACTTCAAACGGAACACTTTACTGCTCACATGCTTCTGTGGTAAATCTGCGTTTATACCTCCCCATCTACTTCAAACTCAACACTTTACTGCTCACATGCTTCTTTGGTGAATTTGCGTTTATTCCTCCCCATCTACTTCAAACTGAACACTTTACTGCTCACATGCTTCTTTGGTGAATTTGCGTTTATACCTCCCCATCTACTTCAAACTCAACACTTTACTGCTCACATGCTTCTGTGGTAAATCTGCGTTTATACCTCCCCATCTACTTCAAACGGAACACTTTACTGCTCACATGCTTCTGTGGTAAATCTGCGTTTATACCTCCCCATCTACTTCAAACTCAACACTTTACTGCTCACATGCTTCTTTGGTAAATCTGCGTTTATACCTCCCCATCTACTTCAAACTGAACACTTTACTGCTCACATGCTTCTTTGGTGAATCTGCGTTTATACCTCCCCATCTACTTCAAACTGAACACTTTACTGCTCACATGCTTCTGTGGTAAATCTGCGTTTATACCTCCCCATCTACTTCAAACTGAACACTTTACTGCTCACATGCTTCTGTGGTAAATCTGCGTTTAAACCTCCCCATCTACTTCAAACTGAACACTTTACTGCTCACATGCTTCTGTGGTAAATCTGCGTTTAAACCTCCCCATCTACTTCAAACTGAACACTTTACTGCTCACATGCTTCTGTGGTAAATCTGCGTTTATACCTCCCCATCTACTTCAAACTCAACACTTTACTGCTCACATGCTTCTTTGGTAAATCTACGTTTATACCTCCCCATCTACTTCAAACTGAACACTTTACTGCTCACATGCTTCTTTGGTGAACCTGCGTTTATACCTCCCCATCTACTTCAAACTGAACACTTTACTGCTCACATGCTTCTTTGGTGAACCTGCGTTTATACCTCCCCATCTACTTCAAACTGAACACTTTACTGCTCACATGCTTCTGTGGTAAATCTGCGTTTATACCTCCCCATCTACTTCAAACTCAACACTTTACTGCTCACATGCTTCTTTGGTGAATCTGCGTTTATACCTCCCCATCTACTTCAAACTGAACACTTTACTGCTCACATGCTTCTGTGGTAAATCTGCGTTTTGAAATGGATATTTTGATGATAGGCAACTCCTATCCTCATATTGATTAGTGGTTCCAAATTAATAACTACTGCAGTAGGGAACAGACACAAAAGATACGCTCAGCATCTTTCCAATAACCGTTCTCCTTTTTTATGACGCATTTGAAGGTTTTTATACACATGATTACGTAGGTATCACATTAATATTACAATTGTACGTTTATGGTAACAAGGGGCGTTACATAGGCAGGCTTATTCTAATCAAGACTTGAAAGAATGAAAAACATGTACTGAAAACATTGTTAGTGCCGTGTGCACAGTGAGGGCATTGTGCAATACATACAAAATAGAATACAATCATATACAGAACCTACAAATTTCCATTACAGTCTCCTCTCTTTTGATCAATATTTTGATCACTAACCATACCTGCTATCACCTTTAACCTGGAACCTCCACACGCTTAGGTGGAGGTAATCCTGGCCAAAGAGGCAAAAACTCCATTGTGGAGAAAATAATAGCTGAGCAGCTTTTTTAATTACAAAACGAATTTTCACTGTGAAAAACAAAGACATATTTACAGAGTACTGGCTGTACACTCCTGTGGCCAGAATGGCCTTCTAGCTTAATTGCTGGTATGCTGACTTATCAGCATATGTAAACACAGACAATTCTACATAAAATGGAAGAGGTACAAAAGACAAATATGACTTCAACATGGCTAAACTGCTTTTCAAATATATATATCCCTTACAATTAAAGTAATTGAATCAAAAAGTACCCTAGACTGTGATCACAAGAGGGAAACAAATCAAACACAGAGATTTCTTTCATTTAGTCATTTTTGCAGTGTCTGGTGTGGATCCAGGTGACTTTTCCTTCAAGTTTTGCAAAACTGTACATGAAATAGATGCTGTATTGAGTCTCCAAACATTTCCTTATATATATAAATGTCTCTTAACAATCCACAAGTCAACTGGCTTTAGTTTTAGATCCTTCCAAACTTTTAGGATCTGGAATTGGGGAGAAAACACATAAATGAGTTTGTCAAAAACCTTAAAAGATCAGCAACATTCTCTGTGAGATCCGAATGGAGGACTTCAGCTGCTGAGACAAAATATAAGCAAGTGAGCAACACACTCCTGTAAGGATTAAGGGGTGTCTAAATAAAATGGTTGACCTTATGTCATACTAAATACTTGTATTTTTTTATCCTTCTCTGTAAAATAAGGATTCGTCATCTATTGTCACGTACTCATCAAGAAGAGGCCGCATCAGCCCTAAAAAGCAGTCTACGCCCAGAAGATTGTCTTATCAGCTGATAACACCCGGAGAATTGTCTTTCCTTTGCAAAAATGTTGTTTTTTTTACATTTGCTGATGTTTGCCCTTTTCTGTCTATAAAAGATGTAATAAAGAAGCCTCAGAGCCACAGTCAGTCAGAGACAGTCAGAGTTAAAGACGGACTTCTGAGCAGAAATACTGAATAATATCTCCGTGTCTCTTTGCTTAGATAAGAACTCTAACTAACAATTGGGAAACGGTAACATAACCTGACAAATAGGTGACTTGTTGAGGTCACACCTAACATTTCTGGCGCCGCGAATAGGGACTCGCTGAAGAAACTACAAGAGGCGAACGAACATAAGGACGGAACGAAATGGTCGGGCACATCAAGAACCACAGACAAATCCTGCGCAGGTAAGAAAAGCTTTATTTTCTTATAAACTCTGTGCTTCTTAGATTTGTGCCCACCTGATCTGTCTGAATTGTTCTTCAGGTAAACACCAACCTCTGTAGTAAGCGGGTCTTGAACTTAATATTTTGGCTTATGTTACCGTTGTTTCTTGTCTGTCTACTTGTCATCTGTCTGTTGTGAATGAGATAAGCCCTGTTTGTATGGTGTGAATTGAAACATATATCATCCCAATGGGTAACGGAATGCGCCCTTAACTCGTAAGAGTACTTTGGGGGTCCGACACTTAAGTTTGATATACGCTTTTTGATTCATGAGCCTAAAAACGGGTTGAAAGTATAAGTCCTGACTGCCTCAATAAAGCAGGAATAAGAAACGAATGCTGAGAGATTCCATGGTAATGGGAAGGAAATAAGGTCTCCACAAGTCCCGGAGACCTAGTCATATGTGTTTGGCCACCAAAAGGGAATGCTTGTATATGTTGTAGCTGTCAGTCTGGTCATAATATTTGTCAGTTGGCTAGCATATAAAGTAATTCGATTTCAGAAATCTCATATAGGAGAGGTTTTTAATATTTTGGCACCCTAGGAGGAGAAGGCAACGAGACACTTAGTAAGTGATCCAAACGCCACCTAGGCAGGACTGTCAAAATGGGCCAGACACATGGTAAACCCCAGGAGGAATCTCAGAAATGTTATGCTGTTAAAGACATAATTACAATGTTGTATGGGAAGGATAAGGCACAGGGCACAAATAGGATTCTCAAGAAATTGGGGATGGATGGAGAAAATGGGCTAAGTGTAGAAGGTTGGGAAGAAATAAAGAGAGACAGACAGGGAGAGATATTGAAAAACGGATGGGTATCACAAATACAATGTTTAATTAAGGTTTCCAACAGGGCTAAAGAGGAGGGATGGGAGTATTGTCAGGAAAAGGGTGGATGGGATATGAAGGTCCGACACAAAAGTCTTCCTTCTGCTCCCGGCGATAGGGTAAATACGGGAGATACTCCACCTCCTTATAACACTACCACACCAGGTAGCGAAAGACCAAAACTTTATCCTTCCTTAAGAGGAAGAGGGTGGGTATGCCGAGTATGCGGTATCCAGAACCCAGACTGGGCACAGGAATGTGTACATTGCGGCGCTCAAAGACCAGAGCCCGTAGCTCCAGTCCATAGTCGGACTAGGGTAATACAAGTAAATAATCCAAATGCGGGTCAAGCAGGACAGCCACCTACAGTGACCCGACAAGTCGTTCTGAGGACATGGACACCTTGGTCGGCTGACACTCTTATGGCATTAATACAGAATGCTCCTGATCCCGTAGCAAAACCTGCCGCATTCTGTAGATTCGTGACACAATTACTAGACACACATGAAGCAACTTGGCAAGATGGGGAAGATTTGTGTAGACATAAAATGACACTAACGATGTTTAATCAATTTATGAATGAAATTGCTCCACATAGACCACAAGGGGATCCTACCACAGATCCACCAGGAGTACACCCTCGTCATATAGACTCTAGACCCCTGTTTATTGCTCAGTTACGAGAATTTTGCCAAGGGAAACAGCAGGAAAGGGGTTCGACAGCGCCCATAAAACAGGCCCCAGGTCAGACTGTTACAGAATTTTACCTCAACATGGAAAGCATGATGGCTGACGAAGGTCTAGATTTAGCCTTACCCGTCACCATTAGGGCTTTCAATCGACAGTTTATGGAAGGACTAGTACCCCAAGTAGGTGACAAACTGAAGGCATGTACTCCCGAATGGAGAGCCATACGGGACAGAGGAACATTGTTGCAGAAAGCACAAGGCATAGAGGCTGATTTAGCAGAAACTAAACCCAGAAGGACACCGGGAGTTAACACTGTTGCCCGGGTCAATGAAGGAGGGAATTCCTCCCGTAAACCTCTTACCTGTTATTACTGCAACAAGGTGGGACATATAAAAAGAGACTGTAGGAAAAGGATAAAAGACGAACAGGAAGGAAACACGGACAGAGACACGAGGGACTACAGACAGAGGCGTACCAATGATAGGGACGATCCGACCGCATGACTTGCCCCAGTCCTAGCTGAATCAGAGAACAAAATGCTCCACATGTTGATGAAGGTGGAAGGTAAACATATTCCTTGTTTGGTTGACACAGGAGCGTCACGCAGTCTGTTGTCTGATTCAGTAGTCCCTCCACACATGACGTCCCGTGACACCATACCCATAAGTGGTTATGACGGTCTTTTGTCCGATGCCCCACTGACTAAACCTTAAAAAGTAAAAATAGGGGGAATGGCAACCGCCTGACACTTGTGTATTGTTGCAATATGTAGATGACCTATTGTTATGTTGTCCGGATAACGATACTTGTTTAAAAGCCACTCTCTCATTGTTACAATTCCTGGCTGAAAAAGGGTGCAAGGTGAATAGAACTAAGTTACAGGTATGTCAGAAAAAGGTTGTCTTTTTGGGCCACTGTATATCCCAGGGTACTCGACACCTCACTGAAGACCGAGTCCAGGCCATAAGACAAATGAATATCCCACGCAACTTTAAGCAACTTCGTATGTTTCTGGGAATGGTATCATATTGTAGACAATGGATACCACATGCCAGTTCTCTGATGCAGCCATTATATGATTGCTTGAAAATAGTACCCTATGTACTCACAGAAGCAGGTCATGAATCTTTTAGCACCTTAAAAAGGTTACTAATTTCGGCACCTGCGATCGGGATCCCTGATTATACCAAAACATTTCATTTGTACATTGCTGAAATCACGGGACACGCAACAGGGGTGTTGACACAACAACACATCAAACAAAGGCCGGTAGCATACTTCTCGGCGGCTCTCGATCCTGTCTCTAGAGGATCACCGTCCTGTGTACGAGCAGTTGCAGCAGTGTCAATTATCATTGACAAATCCTCAGAAATTGTCTTAGACAATCCTGTAGTGGTACATACCACACATGACATACACGCCATCTTATCACAGGTCCAGCCAAAACACATATCAATGGCAAGGCAGCTGCGTCTACAATGCACTTTGCTCCTACCCCCCAATGTTACCTTTCAGCGATGCACTTCTTTTAACTTAGCACAGCTTTTACCATTACAGACAGATTTGACAGGGGGGAGTAATGATGATAATGGTGTAGACACAGCACAAGATACTCAGGATTCTGACACACTTTCATTTCAGGACATAACATCTGATGAACACGATTGTTTCCAACTTATGGAACAAGAAACCACGGGGTTCCCACATGTCACAGACATACCCATTGCAAATGCAGAACACACACTGTACATAGATGGTAGTAGATTTGCCGATGACAAAGGTAAATATCACACAGGTTATGCTGTGGTAACGGACACACAGGTAATTGAGGCAAAGTCACTACCAGCACACATGTCGGCACAAGAAGCGGAACTAACCGCTCTAGAGAAAGCCCTAGAACACTTGGAGGGACAAGAAGGGAACATTTACACTGATTCTGCATACGCCTACGGTGTGGCACATGATTATGGCCACATATGGAAAGCTAGAGGTTACCTTACAGCAGCAGGCACACCTGTTAAACATGGTGAAGGAATCAAAAGAGTCCTGAACAATCTTCAAAACGTTATAAGAGTAGCCATCATGAAGATAGCGGCACACACGAGCGCAAAAACAACTGAGGCAAAAGGAAACGCATTTGCAGATTTAACTGCAAAGAAGGCAGCTCTAGGGGAAGTAAGCCCTGAGACTTTAGCCACGGTACAGGTGAGTATGCCCGAAACCACATGGCAGCAGCTAATGGAACTACAGGAACAAGCAGGGGCTATTGAGAAGGACCGTTGGGTTAAGGAGGGAGCTGCACCAGGCCTTGACAATGTATGGAGAGAAGGAGACAAAATATGTCTACCCGGTTCTCTATACCCAGCAATGGCAGCGGCTGTTCACTTACCCACTCATGTCAGCTCCAATTCTATGTATAGGATTGTAAGCCAAGGATGGCTAGCCCCTGGATTCAGTAGTACTGCAAGGAACTACTGTGCTGCATGCCAAATCTGTCTGATTAATAACCCAGGACAGAGAGTGAAAACCCCACGTAAACATCAGGTCCGGGCCCTATATCCCTTTCAGAGACTGCAGATTGACTACATACAAATGCCTAAGAGCGGCCCCTTTGAATTTGTTCTCGTGTGCATCTGCCTATTTTCAGGCTGGCCCGAAAGTTATCCTGTGAAATCAGCTACGGCAAAAGCCACCGCCAAGAAACTGATTACTGAGCTGATACCTAGGTTTGGTCTCCCAGAAACAATAGAATCAGATAGGGGGACACATTTCACGGGAGAAATAATGCAAAATGTGATGGCAATGTTAGGGGTTCAACAAAGTTTTCATACTCCTTACCACCTACAGAGTTCAGGATCAGTAGAAAGAGTAAATGGTACAATCAAGCTGAAAATACAAAAAGCTATGCAAGAGTTAAATAAACCATGGCCTGAGTGCCTAGCTTTAGCTTTGTTCTCTATTAGGTACACCCCAACAGGAAAAACAGGGTTATCCCCATATGAAATACTGTTTGGAAGTGCACCTAGATTAGGTTTATATTTTCCTCAAAGTATGCAATTACAATGTGATAGTTTAACTACGTATGTAATACAGTTGCAACAGCGTCTGACTAAAATCCACAAGAGTGTGTATTCTTCTCTTCCAGACCCTAATTCTGTCACAGGTACTCACGATCTACAACCAGGAGACTATGTGTATGCAAAGAAACATACCACAAAGACACTGGAACCAAGGTTTGAAGGTCCTTTCCAGGTGCTATTGATTACAGCAACCTCAGTGAAATTGGAAGGGAAACCTACCTGGATCCACGCTTCTCATTGTAAAAAGGAGCCAGTTGGCAAATGACAACATGTATCTTTTTATTGTTTCAGTAATTCTGGCTAATAGTTTGGTTACCTCACAGAATAAAATACACAAGGATGAAGGATTTTCTAAAAAAATGTTATTACTGAAGTTTAAATATGCTTATGCCCAGAAGTCAGGATATGAGAAATGTTGGATTTGTAGCAAATTACACCCCAGCACAGCAAGTATACCACTGATGGCAGTTCCTATAAACTATACTGATCTTGCTAACAGTAGCATTAACATAATTAAAACAAATACCAGTGAGACAGTAATGTTTAAGTCAAATGGTCTCGCCTTTTTCCCTGATTGGTGTTTCAACTTAGGGA
The DNA here is from genome assembly GCF_037356315.1 of Lithobates pipiens. Taxonomy (NCBI): domain Eukaryota; kingdom Metazoa; phylum Chordata; class Amphibia; order Anura; family Ranidae; genus Lithobates; species Lithobates pipiens. The sequence goes on from NW_027507903.1 coordinate 613,230,208, forward strand.
ACACAACGGGAGGAAATGGAGAATGCCAAGACAGCAAGTTTAATTTGTCCATTGTCGTATTAAATGGAAGCTTCTATCCCAGTAATTCCAGCACACACCAGACATTATCTGACTTCCTCACTAACATTGTGGATAATAATGTTAGGTGGTTAGTATCCAACTTATCCCTCTATGGATACACCTCTCGTTATAGAAATGATATCAGTTCAAGATCAGTAGCACTGGGAAATAATATATACATCTGTTGTGAGGATAAATGTTATACTTGGATACCTAGAAGAGCTCAGGGATGGTGCTACCTCGCAAGTTTAGTACCAGTAATGGGAGTAGTAGGTGATGAACGAGGTGATCACCTATTAGAAGCTAGCATGCACCCTAGATATCCCCTCAGGTATCGTAGTAAAAGAGAAATATTCCTGAAGAAGGACATGGCATGGGCTTGGTTCCCGTCCTGGACAGGATGGGGTATAGACTTAATGAAAAGACTAAATAACTATACAGGAATTATTAATGATGTTTTGGAGAAAAACTCTGATGACATTACTAACTTAAATCTGGAGACCAGAGCCATCAGACAACAATTAGAATTACATGAATTAGCAATTGAAAGTATGAGTGCAGCACTGACAGGACTCTGTGAAACTATTGAGGACTATGAGTGCTGTACTTGGATACATAACACCAGCATTGAGGTACCTGATTATTATGACATCATTGCACAACACCGTACGGAAGTAAAGAATATACAAGAGAAGGCCCGAAATATTGGTCGCGACTGGGATCCGTTTGGTGGAACTTTTAGTTTCTCAGGGTTATTCTCTTGGGTTAAGAAGGCAGCAATGACGATTATAGTGGTGCTCTTATTCGTATTTTTCTTTTATGTATGCTTTAAACTGCTCATGTGCTTTTGCAAGAAAGCCAAGGTAAATGATGCGGAAAAGATGGAACTTTTGTGAAGATAGGTAGATTTAGATTCTTGACATCACCCATCTGTCAGAAAAGCCACTCTTCCTGAATTTTAGATGTTGGTACTGTCCAGGGGGATGGGTGTATACCCCTCTGACAACTCGCGGTCAGGGAGAGTACTCTGGATATAGGCTGACTAGAACTTGTTCAGGTGGACCCAGGGCAAGAGGGAGGGGTGATGTCAAAGGGGGAAATGTAAGGATTAAGGGGTGTCTAAATAAAATGGTTGACCTTATGTCATACTAAATACTTGTATTTTTTTATCCTTCTCTGTAAAATAAGGATTCGTCATCTATTGTCACGTACTCATCAAGAAGAGGCCGCATCAGCCCTAAAAAGCAGTCTACGCCCAGAAGATTGTCTTATCAGCTGATAACACCCGGAGAATTGTCTTTCCTTTGCAAAAATGTTGTTTTTTTTACATTTGCTGATGTTTGCCCTTTTCTGTCTATAAAAGATGTAATAAAGAAGCCTCAGAGCCACAGTCAGTCAGAGACAGTCAGAGTTAAAGACGGACTTCTGAGCAGAAATACTGAATAATATCTCCGTGTCTCTTTGCTTAGATAAGAACTCTAACTAACAATTGGGAAACGGTAACATAACCTGACAAATAGGTGACTTGTTGAGGTCACACCTAACACTCCCAACCCAAATCCCAAAGGGAGAGAGTCCAACATCCCCCTACGGGCTTGATAAAATATAATAAAACATTCAGGCAAAAGTTTTCTAGTTTCTTACTCTACTTTGTCCGCTACATTGTAGACAGTAGGGGGTGTAAAAATAAAACCTCAAAACTTCTAATAAGGACTCTCCTATAAAAATGATTTCCTTTGTTACTCTCTGTAGATTCTGCACTCTGTACTTAAAAACTACTTCTGATAACACTTTTTTACTGTGGCCTTTGCAGTAGCATTTGCCACTGGACATCCAGAAAACATGTCCATACAAACAAAATACATACTTGTAAGATTCCTGACTTGGGCATGTGGATATATCTTTTTGTTACCTCTGGAAGGGATGTTCAGCTTTTGGTAACACCTTTGGTAACAGGTAAAACAAGAAGTGGTATGTTATAAAAACAACTGTGGAGAACCCTGGCTCTATCCCACGCTCATTTACTAAGGCAGCCATAACTACTTGTGACTGATGACACGGTCCATGTGTCAAGCTGAATGGAAAAGAGTGTCTGGCAAACATAAATGATCACCTTTTCCAAAGTCTTGTTTCGTAAGAAGTTGCCCTCTGTGGACCACTTGTGCTTCTCATTCTGGGGTCCTTAAAGTTGAATTATTAATCCCAGCTATACTGGGCCAGAACTCGGGTGGAATCTGTGAGTTGCACAGACCCAGCAAGTGTCCGGGGCTGTAAATGCAGCATCCTTAGAGTCGCCTGGTCTGCTTCCATGTGTGAGTTTTACTGTTAGTATGGCTACCTCAGCAAAAACCTGGAAGGCTGAAAACAGCCGATCAAATTAACTTAGCGTGCTTGATTGGTTTACCTGCCGAAGTAAAAACAAACTTCTGGCCCTTCAAATGGAACCAAAAGCTCTCTATATCTCAACTATCTATATAAATATATACTCTTTTTATAGCTCACAGGCTTTTCTAAAACATGGAGCTCTGCTTCTTGAGCTGGGGAAAAAGGATCCAATGACTCTGAATACAGGGAATCCTTCTGGGTGATAAACTTCATCCTCAGTATAAAACGGGGAATAACACTACAAAAAAGTAAATACTCGGGTCTTCAGGGAGTGTGTCCTGCACTGGGCTCACAGCAGCTGATTCCTATGTCATCAATGTAACACATGTGCTTTTTCTTTGTCTCCAGCCTCCTCCAATAGAGGCAATAAGGTGGCTGGATTCAAATGTACACATTTTTCATTGTTAGATTTGTACATAAACACACAAAACAAATTCATATTTTGAACCTTTCATTAGACAAACACTTAGCTATATATTTGCTGTGCAGAATGTCGGACTATTAAAAATTAAATATTCAACCAAAATAATATCTGTAACTTTGTTTAATAGCAAATTTGCATAAAGCTACAGCTCTGATACATCGGAGTGAACCCCTGATTACTGGGTCCAGCTTGCATAAATATAACAATGGCTTTTTCCTATCATGCTGTTTGTGTAAGAACTCCAGTTTCATGTTTCAAAAACTGGCAATATTATAATAAATGATAAGAATACCCTGCAGTCATGCAGAGATGTCCATAAATCCAAAATATTCTTCTACTTATACCCACTGCACTTACAAGGAAAAGGGGCACATCATTTCACAATCCACACAGTCTGCTTTGGATTTCAAAAATAAAAGTACATAAAAACAAAAGGACCAACAATATGTATGACGGACCAGAAAGCACTCGGCCATCAAAAACTATAAACCAACTGGCTGCAGGCAGCAGCTATCCTAACAGGGTGTGTGGACTTGATGTGATGGGTCTGTTATATTTAAATGTTATTATTACTCTCACATCATGGACCGCACATCAAGTTATTATCAGACTTTAAGATTTCATTTCTGTAGAAAAACTTCCTTATGTATCCCATTCATCTTGGCTTTGTTAAACATTATTGCAGCTGTATTCAAATTAACAACCTCATCTTAAACTTTTTTTTTCCACTCAATAAATGTAAAATTACAAAATTGTTATCTTAATCGAAACTAATTCCATTTTTACCAATTTCCCCATTACCCGGATTTCATTTCCAACCAAAGGTTGTCTAAACCAGTTTCAATATATCTATATTTATTAATAAAATTGTTAAACTCATATTAGAAATTAATACTCATATGATAATTTCAATATCACACACTAATATATATGCACAGATAAATGTCCTTAACCTCCTCGCGCCCGCCCTATGGCCGAATGACGGCAGTAGAGCAGGCGCCTTCGTCCGGGTTGTCGTCCCTGGACGGCGTGATGTTTACTTCCGCAATGCGCGCCGCCGCGGGCGCGCATCGCGGAAGTTCTGTGTTCGCCGTGTCCCCCGGGGACAGGCAAACACAGATCGCTGTAAACGGCCAATCACAGCGGCCGTTTACAGCGTGATCGGCGTATCCAATGGGAGATGATCTCATATGTTTACATATGAGATCATCTCTCAGCGCCGCTCTCCTTCCTCGCACAGACAGTGCGAGAGGGGAGAGATGAACGGCTGCAGCGGCAGCCGTTCTGACTGTGAAAGAAAAAAAAGTAAAAAAATAAAATAAAGTGCCATCCTCCCCTAGCAGTGCCATCCTCCCCTAGCAGTGCCATCCACCCCCAGCGCCATCTGCCCCAGTGCCATCTGCCCCAGTGCCATCTGCCCCAGTGCCATCTGCCCCAGTGCCATCCGCCCCAGTGCCATCCACCCCAGTGCCACCTGCCCCCAGTGCCATCCACCCCAGTGCTACCTGCCCCCAGTGCCATCCACCCCAGTGCTACCTGCCCCCAGTGCCATCCACCCCAGTGCTACCTGCCCCCAGTGCCATCCACCCCAGTGCTACCTGCCCCCAGTGCCATCCACCCCAGTGCTACCTGCCCCCAGTGCCATCCACCCCAGTGCTACCTGCCCCCAGTGCCATCCACCCCAGTGCCACCTGCCCCCAGTGCCACCTGCCCCCAGTGCCACGTGTCGTCAGTGCCACGTGTCAGTGCCACATAGTGCCATCTGTCATCAGTGCCATGTATCAGTGCCATTTGTCATCAGTGCCACCTGTCAGTGTCACGTGCCATCTGTTGTCAGTGTCACGTGTCATCAATGCCACTTATCAGTGCCATCTGTCATCAGTGTCACGCGTCATTGGTGCCACGTATTAGTGCCATCTGTCACCGGTGGCACGTATTAGTGCCACGTATTAGTGCCACGTGCCATCAGTGCCACGTATTAGTGCCACGTGTCATCAGTGCCACGTATTAGTGCCACGTGTCATCAGTGCCACATATTAGTGTCATCTGTCATCAGTGCCACATATTAGTGCCATCTGTCATCAGTGCCACGTGTCATCAGTGCCACGTATAAGTGTCATCATTGCCACGTATCAGTGCCATCTGTCATCAGTGTCACGTGTCATTGTCCTGGTATTTCAAAAGTGTAATAAATAGTCAACAAGTTAGATGTGTAATTTATGCTTCTAGAACACGTGATGGCGCTCCCTGCATGTTGGGCCTCTCTATGTGGCCAGGCTGTGAAAAAGTCCCACACATGTGGTATTGTAATATTCAGGAGGAGTAGCAGAATTTTTTGGGGGGTGTCATTTGTGGTATACACATGCCACGTGAGAGAAATAACCTATTACAATGACAATTTTGTGGAGAAAAATAAAAAAAATGAAAAATCTTCATTTTGCAAAGAATTGTGGGAAAAAAATGACAACATCAAAAAGCTCACCATGCCTCTTACTAAATACCTTGGAATGTCTACTTTCCAAAAAGGGGTCATTTGGGGGATATTTGTACTTTTCTGACTTGTTCGGGTCACAAGAAGCGAGATAGGCCACCAGTACATCAGATGTGATCAATTTTGTGCGATTCGCACCACAGCTTGTAGACGCTCTAACTTTCACAAAGACCAAATAATATCCACTAATTTGGGTTATTTTTACCAAAGATATGTAGCAGTATAAATTGTGACCAAAATTTATGAAGAAAAATTAATAATTTGCATAATTTTGTCACAGAAACAAAGAAATATGCGTTTTTTTTCAAAATTTTCGGTCTTTTTTCATTTATAGCGCAAAAAATAAAAACCCCAGAGGTGATCAAATACCACCAAAAGAAAGCTCTATTTGTGGGAAAAAAAGGACAAAAAATTCATTTGGGTACAGTGTTGCATGACTGAGTAATTGTCATTCAAATTGTGAGAGCACCGAAAGCTGAAAATTGGTCTGGGCAGAATGGTGTTTAAGTGCCCAGTAAGCAAGTGGTTAAAGGGGGACATATTACTTCATTTAACTCAATTTCTCTCTTTTTTTTAATGCACTGTTTCCACTATCACAGGATATTCAATTTGTGTAAGACATGGTTAATTTGTAACCTTCATTTTACCATGTTTGGAAAACAGATTCAAAAATAATTGTGATCACATTGTTTATCATTAGATTCGTTAACCCGGCACATTTTGTTATAAATGTTTTGTCTAAAAAACTGAAATTGGCATGGTGTCCTTCCAGCTTATCACCAACTCTCATCCCAGCTTAATTCTTTAAGGAGAGCACAAAGGAGGGGGTCACATCTGCGTACATGACACAAGCGAGCGAACTAAAGGTTCCAGCATTCACAAACATACTCAAATATATCTCTAAAATTGCTTACATTATTCCCATTTGTACACAACACATGCATATCATTCTCTCACTTTCTTTTAACGCTTTTTTAATACTTCCTTGCTTAAACTTCTGCTTTCTTTATTTTGTTCTGATATCCTTTGCATCCAATGTATTGTAATTCCATACTTCACATACTGTACCTTCTATGATCAGACGGGCATCCATAATGCTCATCCCATCTTCCCTCTCTGACAACATATAAAGCATTCTGTTTTAACTCTCATTACTGTTTCTTGACTTTACTAGTTGTAGTGCCTGACCCCAAATTCATCCCACAACTTAACATCAAAAAGTCCCTTTCTGTCTAGTGTTAATGTCACTCTTGATCCATCCTGCTCACATAAATAGCTGTTTCTCTAGCTGTATACTCTGCATGATTCTTTGTCCCTGTGGACTTTGGTGGTAACCCAGTTACCCTTTGTGGATCCCTGTCCACTTTAACCATTAATCTAGGGGCTCAGTATAGGCGGAACCGCACCTTCGGTTCATATATAGCGCTCCTCTTGCGCTGGGCAATTTTGAAGGTCTCTTACCCATCATTCTCTTACTTAATTTAATGCCCATAATGACTGGCCAGTCTTCTCTACGTGTGCCTATACCCTCTTGCCTCTAAACTACTTTATCTAGCAGATGTACTACATATACCTGTGAACAGCACTATTCTTCCCTTTCTCTATAACACTCTGATGGACAGTAGACAGTGACAGTGACAACATAACATATAACCACCAATCAATACAGTTCGATTAAGGGGAGTAAAATAGGTACCCTTTGTCCCGAAAATGCCTTACCGATCAAGGAAGTCTGATAACTCAAATGTAAGCAAAAGGCTTACCTCAGCCGGCTGATTATCAGAAATTCCCGGATCGTCTCAAGCTCCTCGTTTCGGATACTCAGGGTCACCTGATAACCGCTGCTGGGCTGGCTTCGCCACCTGAAATGGATATTTTGATGATAGGCAACTCCTATCCTCATATTGATTAGTGGTTCCAAATTAATAACTACTGCAGTAGGGAACAGACACAAAAGATACGCTCAGCATCTTTCCAAATAACCGTTCTCCTTTTTTATGACGCATTTGAAGGCTTTTATACACATGATTACGTAGGTATCACATTAATATTACAATTGTACGTTTATGGTAACAAGGGGTGTTACATAGGCAGGCTTATTCTAATCAAGACTTGAAAGAATGCAAAACATGTACTGAAAACATTGTTAGTGCCGTGTACACAGTGAGGGCATTGTGCAATACATATGAAATAGAATACAATTATATACAGAACCTACAAATTTCCATTACAGTTTATACCTCCCCATCTACTTCAAACTGAACACTTTACTGCTCACATGCTTCTGTGGTAAATCTGCGTTTATACCTCCCCATCTACTTCAAACTGAACACTTAATTTACTGCTCACATGCTTCTTTGGTAAATGTGCATTTATATCTCCCCATCTACTTCAAACTGAACACTTTACTGCTCACATGCTTCTTTGGTGAATCTGCGTTTATACCTCCCCATCTACTTCAAACTGAACACTTTACTGCTCACATGCTTCTTTGGTAAATCTGCGTTTATACCTCCCCATCTACTTCAAACTGAACACTTTACTGCTCACATGCTTCTGTGGTAAATCTGCGTTTATACCTCCCCATCTACTTCAAACTGAACACTTTACTGCTCACATGCTTCTTTGGTAAATCTGCGTTTATACCTCCCCATCTACTTCAAACTGAACACTTTACTGCTCACATGCTTCTTTGGTAAATCTGCGTTTATACCTCCCCATCTACTTCAAACTGAACACTTTACTGCTCACATGCTTCTGTGGTAAATCTGCGTTTATACCTCCCCATCTACTTCAAACTGAACACTTTACTGCTCACATGCTTCTTTGGTAAATCTGCGTTTATACCTCCCCATCTACTTCAAACTGAACACTTTACTGCTCACATGCTTCTGTGGTAAATCTGCGTTTATACCTCCCCATCTACTTCAAACTGAACACTTTACTGCTCACATGCTTCTTTGGTGAATCTGCGTTTATACCTCCCCATCTACTTCAAACTGAACACTTTACTGCTCACATGCTTCTGTGGTAAATCTGCGTTTATACCTCCCCATCTACTTCAAACTCAACACTTTACTGCTCACATGCTTCTTTGGTGAATCTGCGTTTATACCTCCCCATCTACTTCAAACGGAACACTTTACTGCTCACATGCTTCTGTGGTAAATCTGCGTTTATACCTCCCCATCTACTTCAAACTCAACACTTTACTGCTCACATGCTTCTTTGGTAAATCTGCGTTTATACCTCCCCATCTACTTCAAACTGAACACTTTACTGCTCACATGCTTCTTTGTTAAATCTGCGTTTATACCTCCCCATCTACTTCAAACTGAACACTTTACTGCTCACATGCTTCTTTGGTGAATCTGCGTTTATACCTCCCCATCTACTTCAAACTGAACACTTTACTGCTCACATGCTTCTGTGGTAAATCTGCGTTTATACCTCCCCATCTACTTCAAACTGAACAATTTACTGCTCACATGCTTCTGTGGTAAATCTGCGTTTGTACCTCCCCATCTACTTCAAACCGAACACTTTACTGCTCACATGCTTCTTTGGTGAATCTGCGTTTATACCTCCCCATCTACTTCAAACTGAACACTTTACTGCTCACATGCTTCTGTGGTAAATCTGCGTTTATACCTCCCCATCTACTTCAAACTGAACACTTTACTGCTCACATGATTCTTTGGTGAATCTGCGTTTATACCTCCCCATCTACTTCAAACTGAACACTTTACTGCTCACATGCTTCTGTGGTAAATCTGCGTTTATACCTCCCCATCTACTTCAAACTCAACACTTTACTGCTCACATGCTTCTTTGGTGAATCTGCGTTTATACCTCCCCATCTACTTCAAACTCAACACTTTACTGCTCACATGCTTCTGTGGTAAATCTGCGTTTATACCTCCCCATCTACTTCAAACTCAACACTTTACTGCTCACATGCTTCTTTGGTAAATCTGCGTTTATACCTCCCCATCTACTTCAAACTGAACACTTTACTGCTCACATGCTTCTTTGGTAAATCTGCGTTTATACCTCCCCATCTACTTCAAACTGAACACTTTACTGCTCACATGCTTCTTTGGTGAATCTGCGTTTATACCTCCCCATCTACTTCAAACTGAACACTTTACTGCTCACATGCTTCTGTGGTAAATCTGCGTTTATACCTCCCCATCTACTTCAAACTGAACACTTTACTGCTCACATGCTTCTTTGGTGAATCTGCGTTTATACCTCCCCATCTACTTCAAACTGAACACTTTACTGCTCACATGCTTCTGTGGTAAATCTGCGTTTATACCTCCCCATCTACTTCAAACTGAACACTTTACTGCTCACATGCTTCTGCGATAAATCTGCGTTTATACCTCCCCATCTACTTCAAACTGAACACTTTACTGCTCACATGCTTCTGTGGTAAATCTGCGTTTATACCTCCCCATCTACTTCAAACTGAACACTTTACTGCTCACATGCTTCTGTGGTAAATCTGCGTTTATACCTCCCCATCTACTTCAAACTGAACACTTTACTGCTCACATGCTTCTTTGGTGAATCTGCGTTTATACCTCCCCATCTACTTCAAACTGAACACTTTACTGCTCACATGCTTCTGTGGTAAATCTGCGTTTATACCTCCCCATCTACTTCAAACTCAACACTTTACTGCTCACATGCTTCTGTGGTAAATCTGCGTTTATACCTCCCCATCTACTTCAAACTCAACACTTTACTGCTCACATGCTTCTTTGGTAAATCTGCGTTTATACCTCCCCATCTACTTCAAACTGAACACTTTACTGCTCACATGCTTCTTTGTTAAATCTGCGTTTATACCTCCCCATCTACTTCAAACTGAACACTTTACTGCTCACATGCTTCTTTGGTGAATCTGCGTTTATACCTCCCCATCTACTTCAAACTGAACACTTTACTGCTCACATGCTTCTGTGGTAAATGTGCATTTATATCTCCCCATCTACTTCAAACTGAACACTTTACTGCTCACATGCTTCTTTGGTGAATCTGCGTTTATACCTCCCCATCTACTTCAAACTGAACACTTTACTGCTCACATGCTTCTTTGGTAAATCTGCGTTTATACCTCCCCATCTACTTCAAACTGAACACTTTACTGCTCACATGCTTCTGTGGTAAATCTGCGTTTATACCTCCCCATCTACTTCAAACTGAACACTTTACTGCTCACATGCTTCTTTGGTAAATCTGCGTTTATACCTCCCCATCTACTTCAAACTGAACACTTTACTGCTCACATGCTTCTTTGGTAAATCTGCGTTTATACCTCCCCATCTACTTCAAACTGAACACTTTACTGCTCACATGCTTCTGTGGTAAATCTGCGTTTATACCTCCCCATCTACTTCAAACTGAACACTTTACTGCTCACATGCTTCTTTGGTAAATCTGCGTTTATACCTCCCCATCTACTTCAAACTGAACACTTTACTGCTCACATGCTTCTGTGGTAAATCTGCGTTTATACCTCCCCATCTACTTCAAACTGAACACTTTACTGCTCACATGCTTCTTTGGTGAATCTGCGTTTATACCTCCCCATCTACTTCAAACTGAACACTTTACTGCTCACATGCTTCTGTGGTAAATCTGCGTTTATACCTCCCCATCTACTTCAAACTCAACACTTTACTGCTCACATGCTTCTTTGGTGAATCTGCGTTTATACCTCCCCATCTACTTCAAACGGAACACTTTACTGCTCACATGCTTCTGTGGTAAATCTGCGTTTATACCTCCCCATCTACTTCAAACTCAACACTTTACTGCTCACATGCTTCTTTGGTAAATCTGCGTTTATACCTCCCCATCTACTTCAAACTGAACACTTTACTGCTCACATGCTTCTTTGTTAAATCTGCGTTTATACCTCCCCATCTACTTCAAACTGAACACTTTACTGCTCACATGCTTCTTTGGTGAATCTGCGTTTATACCTCCCCATCTACTTCAAACTGAACACTTTACTGCTCACATGCTTCTGTGGTAAATCTGCGTTTATACCTCCCCATCTACTTCAAACTGAACAATTTACTGCTCACATGCTTCTGTGGTAAATCTGCGTTTGTACCTCCCCATCTACTTCAAACCGAACACTTTACTGCTCACATGCTTCTTTGGTGAATCTGCGTTTATACCTCCCCATCTACTTCAAACTGAACACTTTACTGCTCACATGCTTCTGTGGTAAATCTGCGTTTATACCTCCCCATCTACTTCAAACTGAACACTTTACTGCTCACATGATTCTTTGGTGAATCTGCGTTTATACCTCCCCATCTACTTCAAACTGAACACTTTACTGCTCACATGCTTCTGTGGTAAATCTGCGTTTATACCTCCCCATCTACTTCAAACTCAACACTTTACTGCTCACATGCTTCTTTGGTGAATCTGCGTTTATACCTCCCCATCTACTTCAAACTCAACACTTTACTGCTCACATGCTTCTGTGGTAAATCTGCGTTTATACCTCCCCATCTACTTCAAACTCAACACTTTACTGCTCACATGCTTCTTTGGTAAATCTGCGTTTATACCTCCCCATCTACTTCAAACTGAACACTTTACTGCTCACATGCTTCTTTGGTAAATCTGCGTTTATACCTCCCCATCTACTTCAAACTGAACACTTTACTGCTCACATGCTTCTTTGGTGAATCTGCGTTTATACCTCCCCATCTACTTCAAACTGAACACTTTACTGCTCACATGCTTCTGTGGTAAATCTGCGTTTATACCTCCCCATCTACTTCAAACTGAACACTTTACTGCTCACATGCTTCTTTGGTGAATCTGCGTTTATACCTCCCCATCTACTTCAAACTGAACACTTTACTGCTCACATGCTTCTGTGGTAAATCTGCGTTTATACCTCCCCATCTACTTCAAACTGAACACTTTACTGCTCACATGCTTCTGCGATAAATCTGCGTTTATACCTCCCCATCTACTTCAAACTGAACACTTTACTGCTCACATGCTTCTGTGGTAAATCTGCGTTTATACCTCCCCATCTACTTCAAACTGAACACTTTACTGCTCACATGCTTCTGTGGTAAATCTGCGTTTATACCTCCCCATCTACTTCAAACTGAACACTTTACTGCTCACATGCTTCTTTGGTGAATCTGCGTTTATACCTCCCCATCTACTTCAAACTGAACACTTTACTGCTCACATGCTTCTGTGGTAAATCTGCGTTTATACCTCCCCATCTACTTCAAACTCAACACTTTACTGCTCACATGCTTCTTTGGTGAATCTGCGTTTATACCTCCCCATCTACTTCAAACGGAACACTTTACTGCTCACATGCTTCTGTGGTAAATCTGCGTTTATACCTCCCCATCTACTTCAAACTCAACACTTTACTGCTCACATGCTTCTTTGGTAAATCTGCGTTTATACCTCCCCATCTACTTCAAACTGAACACTTTACTGCTCACATGCTTCTTTGTTAAATCTGCGTTTATACCTCCCCATCTACTTCAAACTGAACACTTTACTGCTCACATGCTTCTTTGGTGAATCTGCGTTTATACCTCCCCATCTACTTCAAACTGAACACTTTACTGCTCACATGCTTCTGTGGTAAATCTGCGTTTATACCTCCCCATCTACTTCAAACTGAACACTTTACTGCTCACATGCTTCTTTGGTGAATCTGCGTTTATACCTCCCCATCTACTTCAAACCGAACACTTTACTGCTCACATGCTTCTTTGGTGAATCTGCGTTTATACCTCCCCATCTACTTCAAACTGAACACTTTACTGCTCACATGCTTCTGTGGTAAATCTGCGTTTATACCTCCCCATCTACTTCAAACTGAACACTTTACTGCTCACATGATTCTTTGGTGAATCTGCGTTTATACCTCCCCATCTACTTCAAACTGAACACTTTACTGCTCACATGCTTCTGTGGTAAATCTGCGTTTATACCTCCCCATCTACTTCAAACTCAACACTTTACTGCTCACATGCTTCTTTGGTGAATCTGTGTTTATACCTCCCCATCTACTTCAAACTCAACACTTTACTGCTCACATGCTTCTGTGGTAAATCTGCGTTTATACCTCCCCATCTACTTCAAACTCAACACTTTACTGCTCACATGCTTCTTTGGTAAATCTGCGTTTATACCTCCCCATCTACTTCAAACTGAACACTTTACTGCTCACATGCTTCTTTGGTAAATCTGCGTTTATACCTCCCCATCTACTTCAAACTGAACACTTTACTGCTCACATGCTTCTTTGGTGAATCTGCGTTTATACCTCCCCATCTACTTCAAACTGAACACTTTACTGCTCACATGCTTCTGTGGTAAATCTGCGTTTATACCTCCCCATCTACTTCAAACTGAACACTTTACTGCTCACATGCTTCTTTGGTGAATCTGCGTTTATACCTCCCCATCTACTTCAAACTGAACACTTTACTGCTCACATGCTTCTGTGGTAAATCTGCGTTTATACCTCCCCATCTATTTCAAACTCAACACTTTACTGCACACATGCTTCTTTGGTAAATCTGCGTTTATACCTCCCCATCTACTTCAAACTGAACACTTTACTGCTCACATGCTTCTTTGGTGAATCTGCGTTTATACCTCCCCATCTACTTCAAACTGAACACTTTACTGCTCACATGCTTCTGTGGTAAATCTGCGTTTATACCTCCCCATCTACTTCAAACTGAACACTTTACTGCTCACATGCTTCTGCGGTAAATCTGCGTTTATACCTCCCCATCTACTTCAAACTGAACACTTTACTGCTCACATGCTTCTGTGGTAAATCTGCGTTTATACCTCCCCATCTACTTCAAACTGAACACTTTACTGCTCACATGCTTCTGTGGTAAATCTGCGTTTATACCTCCCCATCTACTTCAAACTGAACACTTTACTGCTCACATGCTTCTGTGGTAAATCTGCGTTTATACCTCCCCATCTACTTCAAACTCAACACTTTACTGCTCACATGCTTCTGTGGTAAATCTGCGTTTATATCTCCCCATCTACTTCAAACTCAACACTTTACTGCTCACATGCTTCTGTGGTAAATCTGCGTTTATACCTCCCCATCTACTTCAAACTGAACACTTTACTGCTCACATGCTTCTTTGGTAAATCTGCGTTTATACCTCCCCATCTACTTCAAACTGAACACTTTACTGCTCACATGCTTTTTTGGTGAATCTGCGTTTATACCTCCCCATCTACTTCAAACTGAACACTTTACTGCTCACATGCTTCTGTGGTAAATCTGCGTTTATACCTCCCCATCTACTTCAAACTGAACACTTTACTGCTCACATGCTTCTGTGGTAAATCTGCGTTTATACCTCCCCATCTACTTCAAACTGAACACTTTACTGCTCACATGCTTCTGTGGTAAATCTGCGTTTATACCTCCCCATCTACTTCAAACTGAACACTTTACTGCTCACATGCTTCTGTGGTAAATCTGCGTTTATACCTCCCCATCTACTTCAAACTGAACACTTTACTGCTCACATGCTTCTGTGGTAAATCTGCGTTTATACCTCCCCATCTACTTCAAACTGAACACTTTACTGCTCACATGCTTCTTTGGTGAATCTGCGTTTATACCTCCCCATGTACTTCAAACTGAACACTTTACTGCTCACATGCTTCTGTGGTAAATCTGCGTTTATACCTCCCCATCTACTTCAAACTGAACACTTTACTGCTCACCAGGCCCGGACTGGGGCAAAAAATAGGCCCGGGCATTTTAGATTTAGCAGCCCGAGGGGGGGGGGGGCGCGCATTCGTGGGGGAGGTTGATGGCAGATGTGGGGTTCCAGGATGTGTGGGTTTGATTACATTAACTCCGTTTTGATGGTGGAGTGCTGAAAATAGTATGAAGTAGCACAAGATGAGGGTTGCTGTAATCCAGGGGCAACCTTTTGGGCATAGTGTGTAAAAAAAATGCTTTCAAAGAAATTGAGAGTGCCAGATACATAAAAAAATATATAAACGGTCAACTTCACATGGATAGGAAGCTTTATAGTTAAGTAAATGCTGTAAACATACATAGAATGCATGGCTCAGGAGTGCGCTACATACAGAATGCATGGCTCAGGAGTGTGCAACATACAGAATGCATGGCTCAGGAGTGCGCAACATACAGAATGCATGGCTCAGGAGTGCGCTACATACAGAATGCATGGCTCAGGAGTGTGCAACATACAGAATGCATGGTCAGGAGTGCGCTACAGAAAGAATGCATGGCTCAGGAGTGCGCTACTTAGAGAATGCAGGGCTCAGCTGTGCCATTCTATGCAGCCTGACCAGTGCCCAGCAATGTAGCCTCACCAGTGCTCAGTAGTACAGCCTCACCAGTGCTCAGTAATACAGCCTCACCAGTGCCCAGCAATGCAACCTCGCCAGTGTAGCGGACCAGAGAGGAGAGCTGACCAGGTCATCACACAGGCTGGTGTTGCCTGCTGTGACAGCTTTAATTTGAATCACTGCCATCCTGCTGTCATACCAGTCCTGCCTCCTGAATTGGCTCCTACCTATTATAGACAGCACATGTCCTGGCATTGGACAAGTGTGTTGTCTATCAAAGGAGCCGGGACTTGTTTGACGGTGGGTACCCAGTGATTCAAATATAAGCTGTTACAGTGGGCGATGCTGGCCTGACACCCCCCAGTGTGGTGCTTGGGCCGGACCTCACCCCCCCCCCTCCCCCGCCTCAGCACCCACCCAGGATCGGCCTTGCACAGGGCGGCCATCAAAAATTTTGGGGCCTCTTACACAGTTTTTGGCCTGTTAAGCAAAGTTCCCTTTCATACACAAGGGTGTATTCTATAGTCTATAGTTGCAGTCCAGGATCCACATCCTGGCAATGCCCATGTACTGCCATGACGTGGACACTGGCACTGACATGGTGCACATAATTTTAGTTGTTTGCAGGTAAGGCATAATATTGGAAAGATTGGGATTCCTTACACATGATGCGTGAAAAATATGTCCATGTTTGGTCACACCTGTATGTGTGAACTGAGCCTGTAAGTAAACGCAAAAAAAAAATACTCCATAAACAGAAATTATTCTCCAAATTAATAAGTGTTCATACAACAGTGCTAGCATGCAGATAGCTGTGAACACTGCGCTCTGATGTTTATTGAGGATTATTATTAGTTTCTGTGGTGAGTTTATACTTTTCACTGTATACATTTTGGATAATACAGGGTTAAATGGAAGGGTCAAAAATGAAGTTCACAGTATGTGGACAGAGACTGATGGGGGTGCTTTTACAGTGATGTCTGTCTGCCTGCTTGAGAGATTTGTGTCAGCTATGGGGGAGAGACTGCAAACTTAGCAGCCCCCCCCCCATACACACACACACTCGCCTGCTGTTTTGACTCCTCCAATGTCTCATGTCCTGCAAGAAAATCCGTCCTGTGTCCCGACATTAATCAGCTTATTTTCACAAACTTTTCACAGTTCAGCTCAACTCCCACACTGCACAGTGTCAGCAGCATTAGCTGGGCTCCGGCTTCTCTCAGAAGGGCACTGGAGATCGGAGTGCAGGAGGGCGCAGAGTGAGTGTGCACAAGCTTGTCCGGGAAATAGAAAGCATACTCTGTACCCTGTGTAAGGATCAAGGTATGTGGAAACAAAATGGTTGACAGTATGATTTACTAAATACTTGTCTGTCTTTATCCTTCTCAGTAAAATAAGGACTCATCATCTTTAGTCACGTACGCATAAGAAGAGGCCGCATCAGCCCTAAAAAGCAGTCTACGCCCAGAAGATTGTCTTATCAGCTGATAACACCTGGAGAATTGCCTTTTCTTTGCAAATTGTTGTTTTTTTTACATTGCTGATGCTTGCCTTTTTCTGTCTATAAAAGATGTAATAAAGAAGCCTCAGGGTCAGAGTTAAGCACGGACTTCTGAGCAGAAATACTGAGTACCTCCGTGTCTCTTTGCTTAGATAAGAACTCTAACTAACAATTGGGAAACGGTAACATAACCTGACAAATAGGTAACTTGTTGAGGTCACACCTAACATTCTGGCGCTGCCGAACAGGGACCTGCAGAAAGAAACTACAAGAGGCGAACGAACATAAGGACGGAACAAAGAGGTCGGGCACATCAAGAACCACAGACAAATCCTGCGCAGGTAAGAAAAGCTTTATTTTCTTATAAACTCTGTGCTTCTTAGATCTGTGCCCACCTGATCTGTCTGAATTGTTCTTCAGGTAAACACCAACCTCTGTAGTAAGCGGGTCTTGAACTTAATATTTTGGCTTATGTTACCGTTGTTTCTTGTCTGTCTACTTGTCATCTGTCTGTTGTGAATGAAATAAGCCCTGTTTGTATGGTGTGAATTAAAACGTATATCATCCCAATGGGTAACGGAATGCGCCCTTAACTCGTAAGAGTACTTTGGGGGTCCGACACTTAAGTTTGATATACGCTTTTTGATTCATGAGCCTAAAAACGGGTTGAAAGTATAAGTCCTGACTGCCTCGATAAAGCAGGAATAAGAAACGAATGCTGAGAGATTCCATGGTAATGGGAAGGGAATAAGGTCTCCACAAAGTCCCGGAGATCTAGTCATATGTGTTTGGCCACCTATAAGTGATGATTGTGATTGTCGTGTCTGCTGTATTAGTAGTCGCATTCATTGTCTGGTTGGGGTATAAAGTAGTTCGGTTTCAAAGTAAATACCCCGGACAAAGTTTTAATATTTTGGCACCCTAGGAGGAGAAGGCAACGAGACACTTAATAAGTGATCCAAACGCCACCTAGGCAAGACTGTCAAAATGGGCCAGACACAGGGTAAACCCCAGGAGGAATCTCAGAAATGTTATAGTGTTAAAGACATAATTACAATGTTGTATGGGAAGGATAAGGCACAAGGCACAAATAGGATTCTCAAGAAATTGGGGATGGACGGAGAAAATGGATTAAGTGTAGAAGGTTGGGAAGAAATAAAGAAAGACAGACAGGGAGAGATATTGAAAAACGGATGGGTATCACAAATACAATGTCTAATTAAGGTATCCAACAGGGCCAAAGAGGAGGGATGGGAGTATTGTCAGGAAAAGGGTGGATGGGATATGAAGGTCCGACACAAAAGTCTTCCTTCTGCTCCCGGCGATAGGGTAAATACGGGAGATACTCCACCTCCTTATAACACCACCACACCAGGTAATGAAAGACCAAAACTTTATCCTTCCTTAAGAGGAAGAGGGTGGGTATGCCGAGTATGCGGTACCCAGAACCCAGACTGGGCACAGGAATGTGTGCATTGCGGCGCTCAAAGACCAGAGCCCGTAGCTCCAGTCCATAGTCGGACTAGGGTAATACAAGTGAATAATCCAAATTTCGGGCAGGAAGGAGAACCGCCTACGGTGACTCGACAAGTTGTCTTGAGGGCATGGGCACCTTGGACAGCTAACACTCTTATGGCACTGGTACAGAATGCTCCTGATCCCGTAGCAAAACCCGCCGCCTTCTGCAGATTTGTGACACAGTTGCTGGACACACATGAAGCAGCTTGGCAAGATGGGGAAGATATATGTAGACATAAAATGACACTGACAATGTTTAATCAATTCATGACTAAACTTACCCCACTTAGACCGAATGGGGATCCTACCACGGACCCGCCAGGAGTACATCCTCGTCATATAGATTCTAGACCCCTGTTTATTGCTCAGTTACGAGAATTTTGCCAAGAGAAACAGCGGGAAAGGGGCTCAACGGCGCCCATAAAACAAGCCCCAGGTCAGACTGTTACCGAATTTTACCTTAATATGGAAAGCATGATGGCTGACGAAGGGCTAGATTTAGCCCTACCCATCACCATTAGGGCTTTCAATCGACAGTTTATGGAAGGATTAGTACCACAAATAGGTGACAAACTAAAGACGTGTACTCCTGAATGGAGAGCCTTACAGGACAGAGGAGCGCTGTTGCAGAAAGCACAAGGTATCGAAGCTGATCTAACAGAAACTAAACCTAGGAGGACACCGGGAGTTAACACTGTTGCCCGGGTCAGGGAAGGAGGGAACTCCTCCCGTAGACCTCTTACCTGCTATTACTGCGACAAGGTAGGACATATAAAAAGAAATTGTAGAAAAAGGATAAAAGACGAACAGGAAGGAAGCACGGACAGAGACGAGAGGGACAACAGACAGTGTTAGGAGAATGGCTACCGCCTGACACTTGTGTATTGTTGCAATATGTAGATGACCTATTGTTATGTTGTCCAGATAACGATACTTGTTTAAAAGCCACTCTCTCATTGTTACAATTCCTGGCTGAAAAAGGGTGCAAGGTGAATAGAACTAAGTTACAGGTATGTCAGAAAAAGGTTGTCTTTTTGGGCCACTGTATATCCCAGGGTACTCGACACCTCACTGAAGAACGAGTCCAGGCCATAAGACAGATGAATGTCCCACGCAACTTTAAGCAACTTCGTATGTTTCTGGGAATGGTGTCATATTGTAGACAATGGATACCACATGCCAGTTCTCTGATGCAGCCATTATATGATTGCTTGAAAATAGTACCCTATGTACTCACAGAAGCAGGTCATGAATCTTTTAGCACCTTAAAAAGGTTACTAATTTCAGCACCTGCGATCGTGATCCCTGATTATACCAAAACATTTCATTTGTACATTGCTGAAATCACGGGACACGCAACAGGGGTGTTGACACAACAACACATCAAACAAAGGCCGGTAGCATACTTCTCGGCGGCCCTCGATCCTGTCTCTAGAGGATCACCGTCCTGTGTACGAGCAGTTGCAGCAGTGTCAATTATCATTGACAAATCCTCAGAAATTGTCTTAGACAATCCTGTAGTGGTACATACCACACATGACATACACGCCATCTTGTCACAGGTCCAGCCAAAACACATATCAATGGCAAGACAGCTGCGTCTACAATGCACCTTGCTCCTACCCCCCAATGTTACCTTTCAGCGATGCACTTCTTTTAACTTAGCACAGCTTTTACCATTACAGACAGATTTGACAGGGGGGAGTAATGATGATAATGGTGTAGACACAGCACAAGATACTCAGGATTCTGACACACTTTCGTTTCAGGACATAACATCTGATGAACACGATTGTTTTCAACTTATGGAACAAGAAACCACGGGGTTCCCACATGTCACAGACATACCCATTGCAAATGCAGAACACACACTGTACATAGATGGTAGTAGATTTGCCGATGACAAAGGTAAATATCACACAGGTTATGCTGTGGTAACGGACACACAGGTAATTGAGGCAAAGTCACTACCAGCACACATGTCGGCACAAGAAGCGGAACTAACCGCTCTGGAGAAAGCCTTAGAACACTTGGAGGGACAAGAAGGGAACGTTTACACTGATTCCGCATACGCCTACGGTGTTGCACATGATTATGGCCACATATGGAAAGCTAGAGGTTACCTTACAGCAGCAGGCACACCTGTTAAACATGGTGAAGGAATCAAAAGAGTCCTGAACAATCTTCAAAAGGTTAAAAGAGTAGCCATCATGAAGATAGCGGCACACACGAGCGCAAAAACAACTGAGGCAAAAGGAAACGCATTCGCAGATTTAACTGCAAAGAAGGCAGCTCTAGGGGAAGTAAGCCCTGAGACCTTAGCCACGGTACAGGTGAGTATGCCCGAAACCACATGGCAGCAGCTAATCGAACTACAGGAACAAGCAGGGGCTATTGAGAAGGACCGTTGGGTTAAGGAGGGAGCTGCACCAGGCCTTGACAATGTATGGAGAGAAGGAGACAAAATATGTCTACCCGCTTCTCTATACCCCGCAATGGCAGCGGCTGTCCACTTACCCACTCATGTCAGCTCCAATTCTATGTATAGGATTGTAAGCCAAGGATGGCTTGCCCCTGGATTCAGTAGTACTGCAAGGAACTACTGTGCTGCATGCCAAATCTGTCTGATTAATAACCCAGGACAGAGAGTGAAAACCCCACGTAAACATCAGGTCCGGGCCCAATATCCCTTTCAGAGACTGCAGATTGACTACATACAAATGCCTAAGAGCAGCCCCTTTGAATTTGTTCTCGTGTGCATCTGCCTATTTTCAGGCTGGCCCGAAAGTTATCCTGTAAAATCAGCTACGGCAAAAGCCACCGCCAAGAAACTGATTACTGAGCTGATACCTAGGTTTGGTCTCCCAGAAACAATAGAATCAGATAGGGGGACACATTTCACGGGAGAAATAATGCAAAATGTGATGGCAATGTTAGGGGTTCAACAAAGTTTTCATACTCCTTACCACCCACAGAGTTCAGGATCAGTAGAAAGAGTAAATGGTACAATCAAGCTGAAAATACAAAAGGCCATGCAGGAGTTGAACAAACCATGGCCTGAGTGCCTACCCTTAGCTTTGTTCTCTATTAGGTACACCCCAACAGGAAAAACCGGGTTATCCCCATATGAAATACTGTTTGGAAGTGCACCTAGATTAGGTTTATATTTTCCTCAAAGTATGCAATTGCAATGTGATAGTTTAACTACGTATGTAATACAGTTACAACAGCGTCTGACTAAAATCCACAAGAGTGTGTATTCTTCTCTTCCAGACCCTAATTCTGTCACAGGTACTCATGACTTACAACCGGGAGACTATGTGTATGTAAAGAAACATACCAGGAAGACAC
Organism: Lithobates pipiens; assembly: GCF_037356315.1. Taxonomy (NCBI): domain Eukaryota; kingdom Metazoa; phylum Chordata; class Amphibia; order Anura; family Ranidae; genus Lithobates; species Lithobates pipiens. The sequence continues at coordinate 613,252,321 of NW_027507903.1, forward strand.
TGGAACCAAGGTTTGAAGGTCCTTTCCAGGTGCTATTGATTACAGCAACCTCAGTGAAATTGGAAGGGAAACCTACCTGGATCCACGCTTCTCACTGTAAAAAGGAGCCAGTTGGCAAATGACAACATGTATCTTTTTATTGTTTCAGTAATCCTGGCTAATAGTTTGGTTACCTCACAGAATAAAATACACAAGGATGAAGGATTTTCTAAAAAAATGTTATTACTGAAGTTTAAATATGCTTATGCCCAGAAGTCAGGATATGAGAAATGTTGGATTTGTAGCAAATTACACCCCAGTACAGCAAGTATACCACTGATGGCAGTTCCTATAAACTATACTGATCTTGCTAACAGTAGCATTAACATAATTAGAACAAATACCAGCGAGACAGTAATGTTTAAGTCAAATGGCCTCGCCTTTTCCCCTGATTGGTGTTTCAACCTAGGGAACACAACGGGAGGAAATGGAGAATGCCAAGACAGCAAATTTAACTTGTCCATTTTCATACCAAAAGCTACTCCTGGGAAAAACACGGTCTTCTACCCTAGTATAACCCACACACACCAATCGTTAGCTGAGTTCCTCGGTAATATTTCAGACAACAACACCAGGTGGTTAGTGAGTAACCTATCTCTTTATGGATACACCTCCCTTTATAGAAATAATATCGGTAGTAGATCAGTACCACTGGGAAATAATATATATATCTGTTGTGAGGATAAATGTTATACTTGGATACCTAGAAGAGCTCAGGGATGGTGCTACCTCGCAAGTTTAGTACCAGTAATGGGAGTAGTAGGTGATGAACGAGGTGATCACCTATTAGAAGCTAGCATGCACCCTAGGTATCCCCTCAGGTATCGTAGTAAAAGAGAAATATTCCTGAAGAAGGACATGGCATGGGCTTGGTTCCCGTCCTGGACAGGATGGGGTATAGACTTAATGAAACGACTAAATAACTATACAGGAATTATTAATGATGTTTTGGAGAAAAACTCTGATGACATTACTAAGTTAAATCTGGAGACCAGAGCCATCAGACAACAATTAGAATTACATGAATTAGCAATTGAAAGTATGAGTGCAGCACTGACAGGACTCTGTGAAACTACTGAGGACTATGAGTGCTGTACTTGGATACATAACACCAGCATTGAGGTACCTGACTATTATGACATCATTGCACAACACCGTACGGAAGTAAAGAATTTACAAGAGAAGGCCCGAAATATTGGTCGCGACTGGGATCCGTTTGGTGGAACTTTTAGTTTCTCAGGGTTATTCTCTTGGGTTAAGAAGGCAGCAATGACAATTATAGTGGTGCTCTTATTCGTATTTCTCTTTTATGCATGCTTTAAACTGCTCATGTGCTTTTGCAAGAAAGCCAAGGTAAATGCTGCGGAAAAGATGGAACTTTTGTGAAGATAGGTGGATTTAGATCCTTGACATCACCCATCTTGCAGAAAAGCCACTCTTCCTGAATTTTAGATGTTGGTACTGTCCAGGGGGATGGGTGTATACCCCTCTGACAACTCGCGGTCAGGGAGAGTACTCTGGATATAGGCCGACTAGAACTTGTTCAGGTGGACCCAGGGCAAGAGGGAGGGGTGATGTCAAAGGGGGAAATGTAAGGATCAAGGTATGTGGAAACAAAATGGTTGACAGTATGATTTACTAAATACTTGTCTGTCTTTATCCTTCTCAGTAAAATAAGGACTCATCATCTTTAGTCACGTACGCATAAGAAGAGGCCGCATCAGCCCTAAAAAGCAGTCTACGCCCAGAAGATTGTCTTATCAGCTGATAACACCTGGAGAATTGCCTTTTCTTTGCAAATTGTTGTTTTTTTTACATTGCTGATGCTTGCCTTTTTCTGTCTATAAAAGATGTAATAAAGAAGCCTCAGGGTCAGAGTTAAGCACGGACTTCTGAGCAGAAATACTGAGTACCTCCGTGTCTCTTTGCTTAGATAAGAACTCTAACTAACAATTGGGAAACGGTAACATAACCTGACAAATAGGTGACTTGTTGAGGTCACACCTAACACCTGTCTGGCAATGTATGGGTTTAGATGCAGTGATGCTGCTGTCCCCACAGCCCAGATTCCAGACTGAGCTGTAGCAGCTCTTGGTAGACGGAGAATGCATCCACTCCTCCCACCACCACCAGCATATGCAGAACATCAATAGCCGGCCCTGCATGTCAGAAACCGCAGCTAACCCTGCATGTCACAGCCAGACATGCGGCCCGGCGGCCTTCGGCCCACCGGGCAAACGCCCGGTGAGCCCTATGGCCAGTGCGGGCCTGGCACAGTGTATAGAATGATGAGGTGTGGAAAAGAGAATGTACAGCACAGTGTATAGAATGATGAGGTGTGGAAAAGAGAATGTACAGCACAGTGTACAGAATGATAAGGTGTGGAAAAAGAGAATGTACAGCACAGTGTACAGAATGATGAGGTATGGAAAACGGAATGTACAGCACAGTGTACAGAATGATGAGGTGTGGAAAGGAGAATGTAATAAGCAGCACAGTGTACAGAATGATGAGGTGTGGAAAGGAGAATGTACAAAGCAGCACACTGTACAGAATGATGAGGTTCGGAAAAGAGAATGTACAAAGCAGCATAGTGTACAGAATGATGAGGTGTGGAAAAGAGAATGTACAGCACAGTGTACAGAATGATGAGGTGTGGAAAACGGAATGTACAGCACAGTGTACAGAATGATGAGGTGTGGAAAAGAGAATGTACAGCACAGTGTACAGAATGATGAGGTTTGGAAAAGAGAATGTATAAAACAGCACAGTGTACAGAATGATGAGGTGTGGAAAAGAGAATGTATAAAGCAGCACAGTGTACAGAATGATGAGGTGTGGAAAAGAGAATGTATAAAGCAGCACAGTGTACAGAATGATGAGGTATGGAAAAGAGAATGTACAGCACAGTGTACAGAATTACATTCATAATGATCTTGTTTAGACATTTTAAATTATGACCTAAGGAATAGGAGATTTGGCTGTCATATCATTTATGTGAACATGCGAACATGATTTAATAGGGCCTATTAGCAGACATATGGCGTTGGTGATTGAACGCGGACACCGTTCGTCTTGAGTGTATGTGCTCTGATTGGTTATAGCGCCATCTCTAGTGCATGCGTTCCGATTGGCTTTAAAGTTGTGGAACGCATATTTAACACAGGCTTCCGGTAGGTAGGCCACGCTCACGGAAGAAGTCAGTTTGTGTCGAAACGTCAGGGACGTGGCCTACCGGATGTGACACTTGCGCCTCAAGACGATCCTTTCAACTTGCTGGATATCCAGGAAATCATCCACCGTTATATACAGCGGATGTCTCGGATCCTTCCGGCGGTCGGAAAGTCTAAAAGGAACAGTGCATTTATATTTTTGCTCTTAAAGTTATACGTTTTTAGTACGCAGACCTGGATGTGTGGGGGGTTTATTGATATTAATAAAGTAAACGGGATTACACTATGTGGATGCCCCTTTGTTTTTTGTACATGTCCGGAACCCATCCCATGCTTGGCTGAAATCTTTTTTTTTTTTTGTTTTCTTTTTTTTTTGTTGCATCAGAGATCAGCCAAAAGATTGTACTGATTACAGCGGCGGCCGTAGCCCGGGTGCCCAATATTGATAACCAGTTTATTATCACCACTTGTGTGAAAGTATCTAGGCTGCTGAGCCATCATCTGCATTTTTCTCTCTCCCCTTTTTTTTTTTCTTTTTTTTTTCTTTTCTTTTTTTTCCCTTTTCTTTTCCCCTTCCCCTTTCCCTTTTTTTTTTCCCCCCTTATTTTCATTTAATACTTAGATCCTTTTTATTTTTTTTTTACTTCATGCGAGGAGAGTAATAGTATAAACTACAAAGATTACAAACAAATTATATACAGAACAGTGTCAAGAATGTGTCTTTTGTTAAGGTGTTTTAGCGTTTTCTGTTTCCATTCACCCAGCATTTTATCACTCCCTCCCCCCTTCCCTCCCCCTCCCCCAGCCCATCCCTCCCTCCTTCAAGGTTGAACACCAACTCCTAAATTTTACCCTCTATAGATTTTATATTACCCTGTTCTTTATCCATTTATCCATTTTTTTTATCAATCAGGTGGGTACCCCATTTCATTCAACCATGGCCTCCATATTTTCTCAAACCTTCTGAGGTTTCCCCTTCGTATATATACAGTTTTCTCTTTCCAAATTAAATCATTAATAACTTGAGTCCATTCACTCAGAAGAGGCGCTCTATCAGACTGCCATTTCTGCGCGATCAATTTCCGCGCTTGAAATAAACACCGTATAACTGCCAACGTGGTATTTTTTGGTTCCCCCGCTATTTTCCTATACCCCAAGATACAAGTCTTGGGGTCTTGGTCCAGCTTGGTCCCAAAAGTTTTATTTATGATTTTTACTATTCCTTCCCAGTAGCGAAAAAGCTTTGGGCACCTCCACATCATGTGTATAAGATCCCCATGGCCTCGGCATCTAGGGCAGTCGGCATCCGTCCTTCTTCCAAATAGTAACAGCCTCTTAGGAGTGAAATAGGCCCTATATAACAACATTAAATGTGATACTTTCTGTGGCGGGGAGACCGATACCCAAGGTCCTAATTCCAATATTCTCTTCCACTGTTCCTCTGTTATTTCACCTATATCCTCCTCCCACTTCTTCTTTTGTTTAACTAAGCCTGATTCTGTTTCAGTAGTCTTACATATTAATTCATAAAGGGCAGAAATAGCTCCCTGGGGTTTCTCTATTTTCATTATCTCCTGGGGAAGAGATATCTTATCCCATTCCGGTATCTGTGAACCACACTGCGCTGTCAATGCATGCCGAAGCTGCAAATAACGATAAAATGTTTTTTGCGGTACGTCGAATTCTCTTTTTAAGTCTATAAATGCTTTTACAGTACTGCCATTGTAAATTTGACTTAGCCTAGTTATGCCCTTCTTTTCCCAGGTACTGATTTTCCCAATTGACCGTACTTCTTGCAAATTCATATTGTCCCATAATGGGGTGTATTCTGTCCATCCATTACCCCCCAGCATCTTTTTTACCGTTCTCCATACCTTGCTTACCATATTTTGTTATGGGGTTCTTACGGTAAAAAGAGCTTGCCTCCAGTACCTCCACCATGGTTTTATGTGGGGCTCTTATCAACATTAGTCTACCGTTTGGATTGACCTCCCCCTCCTGATCACATCCCACCAAATGTTGCAGCTGAGCTGCTAAGTAATAATTCCTGGGACTGGGTACCGCTAGGCCCCCCCTATCTGTTGGCTGCTGTAATGCCTGGAGTCAAATCCTCGCCTGTCCGCCCTTCCAGATTAACTTTCGGAAGAGGGTCTCAAGTTTTTTAAACCACTTCCTGCCTATCCACACTGGAGCATTATGCAGGACATATAGCAATTGTGGCAGCCATATCATCTTTATCAAGCTACATCTGCCCGCTACTGACAGTGGGAGTCGGCTCCAGGCATCACAGCTTCGCTTAAATTTACCCACTAACGGGACCAAATTTTTATCAGCATAATGCTCTAAATCTGCTGTTAAGTATATACCGAGGTATTTCATTACCTCTACCACCTCCAGCCGCGGTATCCCCATTGCAATTCCCACGCCTGGGTTGTCTAGTTGAAGCAGTTCTGACTTTCCCCAATTTATTATTAGGCCCGAAAAACCTCCGAAATTTTCCACTAACTTAATTGCCCTTACCAGAGATTGACCAGTATCCCCTAAAAATAGGAGGACATCGTCTGCATATAATGCGATCCTTTCTTCCCTACCCTCCTCCATTTGAAACCCTAGTATCCCCGGTTCTGATCTAATGGCAATCGCCAGTGGCTCCATTGCTACGGCAAAGAGCATTGGGGAGAGTGGACACCCCTGCCTTGTCCCTCTACTCATTTCTATGCATTCAGACTGTTCTTTATTTATTCTTACTCTCGCAGTGGGGGAACTATACAACATTTTAATCCATCCGATGAATGTGGGACCAAATCCACATCCCTCCAGAACACGCCACAGATACCCCCATTCTAAGCTGTCAAAAGCCTTTGTCATATCCAAGGATAAGATGGCCCTTGATCCCATCCCCACCTGGGGAGCCTGAATATTTAGAAAAGCCCTTCTTATATTCATACTGGTTGATCGCCCTTCAATGAAGCCTGTCTGGTCTATATGTATAAGCCTCTTAATTACCTTATTTAGCCTATTTGCCAAGGCCTTAGCCAAGATTTTTGCATCCGAGCACAAAAGTGATATCGGCCTGTACGAGGCTACCTCTTGGGGATCTTTCCCTTCCTTAGGTATAACGATAATGGTCGCCTCCCTCATGGATGCGGGTAGTCTCCCCTCTAACTTTGCCCCCATTAAGGTCCTGAGTAGCTCTGGAATTAGGATTTCACTATATTTTTTGTATAGCTCCACCGGCAGGCCATCTGGCCCTGGAGATTTTTGATTAGCCATGCCTAACACCGCCTGCTGTATCTCACTCAAGGTTAAGGGGGCTTCCAAGTCCTCTCTCTCCTCTTGTGTGAGGTTTGGGAGTTCCACTTTCTCCAAGAAAGCATCCAAATCATCTTTATTTCTCTGACCTCGAGTTTTGTATAGGTCCTCATAGAAAGCTCTAAATGTTTCTACAATCTCCTTCCCATTTGTGAGGACTTTCCCATTCATGGACTTAATCGCTGGGATTATAGATGGGGGGGAGTTAGTTCTTACTAGCTGAGCCAACATCCTACCCACACTCTCTCCTTCTCCAAAGTAACGTTGCTTCTGAAATAGCCGTTTATTTTCTTCCCTTTTAGTAATTAATGATCTGTACCCCTGCTGTTTATTCAGCCATATCCCTTTCTTTTCATAAGTGGGATCTCTAACATAATTTTCCTCTGCCTCTATTACTTCCTTCCTGATCCCTTCCTCCCAACTCCTATTTTTCTGTTTAATTTTAGCTACCTGGTGGATCAGGATACCTCTGATATATGCTTTTAATGTATCCCATGTTATATTAGCTGAGGCCGTATCTATATTAAATACTAAAAACTCTTTTATTCTTATTGGGATTTCTTCTACTTCCGTCAATAATTCCAGCCAGAATGGGCTAATGCTCCAGCCCCCTACCGTTATTCTTTTTTTCTCCCCTATACTCAGTGCTACTTTCAATAATGAGTGGTCCGATATCCCTCTAGGCAGATACTCTATGTACCTTACATCTTGCAATGCTTCCTCGTTGCCCAGGGCCATATCTATTCTGGAGAGTGTCGAGTGCGAACTTGAAAAACAAGAATATTGCTTAATGTTCACATTCCTCACTCTCCACATATCTAACAATCCCACCTCCCTCAGGAAGTCACTCAACTTTGTTGACCCTGGCTGTCCCAGATGTTGTTTAATGGGGAATCTATCGATCCCTCTGTCAAGCACTTCATTAAAGTCCCCCAGCATTATAACTGGAACCTCCTCCTTATTCAACAGGAAGTCCATAAATTTGTACACCACCTCCATCTTAAATGGGGGCGGTACATAGACACCTGCTAAGACATAGGGTTTATCCTCCAAACTACAGTATAAAAAAACATAACGGCCGAGTTCATCAATACTGACCTGTCTGCAGGAGAACCTCACCCCAGTTCCCACCATCACACTCACTCCTCTCGAGTATGATGTATGAGTGGAGTGATACTGATTTTGAAATCTTCTATTTTTAAGTTGAGGTACAGTTAATTTTGTTAAATGTGTCTCCTGCAGGCAGGCCAGACCGATCCCGTGCCTCTCCAGCATCGAGAAAACCGTCGCACGTTTAATCGGGCTCCCCAGGCCTCTTATATTCCAGGAGGCCACATTAAGTATTTTGTCCTGCATTATTCAAAATACGAAAAAAAGTAAAATAACAAAGAAGTGGAAATACACTGTACGTGCTCCAACCCCAACCTCTTAAATGACAAATTCCCCACATGTGTATCATCTTTATAGTGTTGATTTCTAAATCAGCTATTATTTGTGCAACCACGCTGTAGTGTTCAACCCTCATCTTCTTATATACCCCTAACTCAGAGATTACTTGATCCAATCCTCCCTCTCTCCCCTCCCGCCCATTCCTAACCACCCCCTCCCATCCCACCCCCCCAACCCTCCACCTGTTTAGGCAATCCCCCAAGGGGTTACTCATGACCTTCACACTCTCCTCCCTACCCTCTTTCCCTTCCCCACTCTTATAACCTTCTACCTCCGCCAAGGAAGTTACAAAAACCAAAAGTGGTAATAAACAAGTGACAAATATTATCACAACCTTTAACCTTATCTCCCCTTCTATCAATCTTTCATACTTCATTTAAACCGCTCTCATCTCTCTCCCCGTGCTCCAGAAGAATTACTCAATAGCAAAAAGTGAAACAACAAAACACACAAACAAAAAATAAAAAAAAAAAAAACCCGTTCCCCCCCCTCACCCCTCCCCTCCCACCCCCCCCCTTGTATATCTACAATGACTCTTTATTGGCCTCCAGCCATAAGGCTACATCCCCCGGGGAGTCAAACAACTGTATTCCCCCCAGCGCCGCTATACGCAGCCGCGCTGGGTATAAGAGAGCGTACGAGACCCCATGGGACCGTAAGGTACGTTTAACCTCTAAAAATTCAGCCCTACGCCTCTGTAATTCTGGGGAGTAATCTGGAAAAAAGGAGATCTTCACACCGTTATGCATAACATTACCCAGATCCCTTGCCCCACGCATCAGTGCCACTTTGTCATTATAATTAAAAAATTTCAGGATAATTGGTCTGGGACGCCCCCCCCGTAAGTGTGGGCTTAAAAGGGACTCGGTGAGCCCTTTCTATTGCAAAGAAAGCTGAGAATTTTTCTCTACCGAACTTTTCTATAAACCATGATTCTAGGAATCTTATCGGATCAGGCCCTTCACACCCCTCAGGCAGTCCCAGCATCCTTATGTTTTCTCTGCGTAGTCTATTTTCTATTTCATCCATTCTGGTAGATTGATTAACTAATTGTTTCCTCATGCTATTAACTTCTTGCTGCACTGGGTACAAATCATCTTCCATTTGGCTTATCCTTATTTCTAGCTGTGCAGTTCTTTCTGCTGCTTTTTGCATGTCCTGTCTGAACCTTGACAGCTCCTCCTTCATACTCTTAAACTGTCCACATAGCTCTCCCAGTGATGTTTTGCATACGTTAACAGCTTGAAGAACCTCTCTTAAGGTTGGGTCCTCCTCAGTGGGGGGGGTTGCTCTCAACAGTGATTCCGTATCTCCATGGGTTACCCCTTGACGTTTACTTGCGCTCTTTGGGCCTGGTGCGCCCGTAACGTTTGATGCTGAGGGTTGACCCTGACTTTTTCTATCCACTGAGCCCCCTTGTTGTGGCTTCACTTGTGCAGGTTGACCCAGTGATATCGATTGCTCTCCCTTTATTGGAGACTGGCCTGATGTACGAGTGTACCGCTCTAGTTTTGCTGCAGCTGCTTGGGCTACCTGTGAGTTCTTTTCTTTTGAGGAGCGAGGGTGTTGTGTCCCCTCACTCTCCACTGGCACATGTTCCTCTCCTCGACGCCTTGACATCTTTTATTCAGGGCCACTACCAAGATCACTGCCAAAATGGAGGCTAAGATGGAGGCTTCAATCAGTGAGGCAGCACAGTTGCAGCGGTAAAATAAAAAAAAAGAAACAGTATTATCGTCCAGAGAGCCTCAGATAGGTAAGACAAACATTTCCTTGACACCTCAGAGGGAGCCGGGGCAAACAAAAAAAAAAAAAAAAAGGGGGGGGGCTCCAATGGAGGAGGGGAGGCAAGAAAGTCCCGTACGCTGGGTTAGCCGATTAGGTATAAGTCCGGCCAAAATCAGTACTCTTTCCTTCATAAAAATCGTGGCTCCATGCCGGTATCAATGTAAACAGGATATACCGCACTTATACAATTTTAAGAAGAACAATGGAAAACAGAAAACAGTTCAAACATTCACACCAATCCTGTATTTTGTATTTCTCATATCGGATTGTCCATTATTAACCAACTTGGGGTACTTGGGGAAGGAAGGATATCAATCCACCTAATATGCGAATTGGAGACTCCCTTGTTACACAGCTCTCATACATACATACGCAGATCTTCTTACCAGTGAGCAGCTGGGTCTGGGATGGAGGGGACAGGTATCCCTTTTTCGTTGCTATTAATTATCCTAATTCCTCTGCCACTGTCCAGCTCCCCCAGTCCCTCTACACATACCTCAGGGCTTTTGAGATCTCCTCCGCACCAAAGCCTTGCGCAGCTCCTTTCACCTCCCCCAGCGTATCCCCCAAGACAGTGCTCAGCCGTAACGCTACCCGTGCGTGTCACTCATACGGCGTGTCCTTCCAACTAGACCCGGCGGGACTCGGCAGCTTCCGGTAGTGTCACGGCTCCCCTCGGCGAGTTCCAGAGTCTCCGCTATCTCGTCACTTTACATGTGTCCCGCCGGTCACCGCTCATCCGATCAGCCGCTCCGTCTTCCCAGCCAGTATATACTGAGCATCGCAGACACAGGGAGAGAGCTTGTCAGCAACTCACTCACATCTCCGCACACACCCGCCGCACCTTGCACATCCGGCCACTCCCCCCGACCTCCTCCCCAGGAACCAGTGAAAACTTAGGTGAGGAAATGTCAGGTTTACGTTTTTTATGCTTGGCTGAAATCTGGTGGAGAGTCGGAAACAACAGGAAGAAAGTGGAAAAAGCAAAGATTTTTATATTCAAATGTGTGTATTTTAACTGGGTTTGGTGAGTGTATCCCCATTGGGGGGAGCTTCGTTGCCTCACGTGGTGATATTTGGTGGAAGCTTCAGACAAAAAAAAGCAAGGATCTTTTCACTTAAAACCACTTTTACATTTTTTGCTGTGTATTCTGAGATGGGTCTTTATTTATAGGTTTGAAATATGGCATTGGAATGTTCATAATGTTTTGATGGACAGAATTGAGCGCTGCTGCAATATTTTAGAGTAATTTATTTTATATATGATTTCTCATTTATTGCCTTTTATTCAATGAGTACATGCATAGTATTTAACCACTTCCCACCCGGCCAATGTACATATACGGCCGGGTGGGAGCCGTCTACTTCTGATAGGACGTTCAGGAACGTCCTACAGAAGGAGGAGGATCACGCGCATGCACAGCGTCGCAAACCCTATGTGCTTGTGTCACCCGGACACGGCGCATCTCAGATCGGTAGGAGGGCTCTGTGATTGGCCCTCTTGATCACATGATGGCCGTGTCCAATTACGGCCATCATGTGATGTAAACAAACAGCCGGCTCCTCCTCTCCTCACACAGAAGTCATCGCTGAGGAGAGGAGAGCAGATCTCTGCAGCCTGCTGGTGATCATGTCCCCAAATAAAAAAAAAAACACATGTCCCCCACATATGTCCCACTAAAATCACATGTTCCAATGATTATCTACACACATATGTACGTGATCACCTGCACACATCTGTACATGATCATTTGCGTACATATGTCCGGGATCACACAAACCAACTATTATACACTTAACAGAATTTTTTTTTACCAAAAACATGTAGCAGAATACATTTTGGCTTGAATTTATGACAAAATTTGATTTTATTGGATTTCTTTTAAAATAGAAAAAAGAAAATATTGTTTTTTTTTTGTTTTTTTTTTGTTTTTTTTTTCCAAATTTCCGCTTTTTTTGCGCTTATATCGCAAAAAATAAAAAACAGAGTCGTGAATAAATACCACTAAAATAAAGCTCTATTTCTGCGAACAAAATGATACAAATTTCATTTGGGTACAGTGTAGCATGACCGCGCAATTGTCATTGAACGTGCGAGAGCGATGAAAGCTGAAAATTGGGCTGGGAAGGAAGGTGGCGAAAGTGCCCTGTATTGACTGGGTGGCATTCAGCAGGACTCACAACAGCCATTTTGTAACCACTACCTGTATACAGTATATACATCATTACTTTGATGTTATATACCGTGGTTATGACAGCAGCTAGCTGCCATATCGCCAGTATTTTTTTAAACAGTGGCCAATCGGGCGTCCGGTATATATACCGTGTGTTTATATATGTATTTATTAGTATATAGTGTGTGTGTATATATGTATCCATTTACCATATATACTGTGTGTATATATGTATATATATGTATTTACTGTGTGTGCATGTATATATGTATATACTGTGTGTGCGTGTATATATGTATATACTGTGTGTGTGTATATACATATATATATATATATATATATATATATATATATATATATATATATATATATATATATATATATATATATATATATATATATATATATATATATACACTCATAGAGATAAAACATGATTTAGACGGTATATATCATTATTATACAAAAATGTGAGGAAGTATATGTATATAAATCTTTATTGCAATTTGTATTTACTATATATGTTGTATATGAGGGGATAGATGGTGCACAACGCCCATTATTTATCTTTATCATTACACAGACACAAAAGTTCCCGCCATGTTTTCCCCCTTTACAGCTACATGAGGTGATTTTGTCCTCTGTATCATGGCGGCCTCGGGAAGATTTTGCTCTCTAGTGTCCAATTAATCATTCCCATTACATACAAAGCATACGGACTTCGGCAAAATGGCCGCCGGCCGGAGCCCGGATATGAGACAAATCGTCCTCTAGTGTGTTAGGAAGAAAATGCGGAGGATGCTGGGAGAGGAAATAGTATGCACTGAGACATTGTGAGGAGCAGACGCATGAGAGAGACGGCGATCCCATTATCGGCGTTCTATTAGAGAGGAGGCGGAAAATATACAGTGTAGGGGATTGAGGAGAGTGAGGGAGAGATAGTGCGACCTTCTATATGAGTCTGTCATAGAGGATGGCGGAGATAGAGAGCGGATAGAGGAGGATTACCACAGAGATCTATAGGAAGAGAGCTGAGATAGGAATCTTATAGATGACGGAGGAGGAATATCATAAAGAGACAGTGCAACCTTCTATAGGAATCTATTATAGAGGATGGAGGAGGATTATTATAGAGAGATAGTGCGATCTATTATAGATGATGGAGGAGGATTATTATAGAGAGACAGTGCGACCTTCTATAGGGATCTATTATAGATGATGGAGGAGGAATATGATAGAGAGACAGTGCGACCTTCTATAGGAAAATATTATAGATGATGGAGGAGGATTATTATAGAGACAGCGTGACCTTCTATAAGAATAATACTAATACATTTACTTTTAAAGATATAGAAGAACATTATCAGCTAATAGACTGGTACCATCACTTAAAGTATTTAAAGCTAAGAATATGAAATGAAGAAAGTAGGAATAAGAAAGAAGAGGAAAAAAAATTAAATAAGCAAAAAATGTAAAAACAAATACAGGTTTAATGCGACTCCAACCCAGATGTCAAAGAGCATTGAATCTGCATTCATAAAAACAAACGAGCAATATATAACTGTCCTTAAAAATTATTATAAAGTGCCTTGAAAAATAATACATTGCCGCCGTTACAGCAACAAATTAGCAGAAAAAAATAAAGAGGAAAAAAAAAAAATAGGTAACTCCTTTCCCATATTAGTGATCAACAGGTGAACAGGATCGCTGTCACTAAAAATTTACAAGTGGGGTAAAAAGAAATAATATAAAAAAAGAGAGAATAAAAGAATGGTTGCAAAAAAACGTTTAGAATTTAGTCAAACCCGACTGCACTTTATTGCTGAATCAACATTTTTTACAGGCTTTTTTTCCAAAACATCAAAAAGAATAATAAACGTTCTAGGGTCCTCTTTTAAATGGGCACAATACTCTACATCTGTCTCTTAAAGCTGACCACATCAGGACAGCAACAGGGTGGAGTTCACTAAAGATGTGGCCCTAAGACGGTACCTGAATGAACTGTTCCCATTAAGAAACCTTTGTTTGAGATTTTTGGATTGACCTCTTTTGATCTTAAGATCACCCAAATCGCCCACTTATCTCCTCCTAAGACATCTTGATTTCCGGCTCCCTTGTTACCTCCTTCCATGTTCAACATCAGGACCGCTGCAGAACCTCTGGAACTCCCCCACCCCAATATGTCCAGCCAGGCTCTACCCTTTTTCACACTTAGGTGATCCCTAGAAACTTTTATTTCAGGGAAGTCTAATCCGGCTCCACCTAAAATGTTACCTCAGCTAGCTCCATATCAGGTAATTGCCATCAGATATTATTTTGTACCACCCTCCTCCCCTTAGATCATAAACCCCTTGAGCAGGAAGGGCCCTTCAATTCACGTCCTTCACAGACTGTTGTCACTATCTAAATCATGTTTCCCAAACCACCCGAGTACCCAACATTTAACCCCCCCCCCAATTGCAACAGAAGTTTCAATACGTGTAAGGGGATGTCAGGTTTGCTATAAAACCTTTCTTTGGGGGTGATCGGGGTACAACTTGGTTTTCCTGCTATATCCATGCCAAGGGCAAGAGATGTACAATAGACTCCCAGAGGTAGTGTACCCCGCTGAGTACCATTTAACCTTGATGCTGAAAACGTCATCATTAGACCTGTGATACCAGCACCAGTACCCTGGTCTCATGCATTTTTAACTTTGTTTAGGACCAGTGGGAACACTACCCCGGCATCAATTAGATGTGACTACCTCCTGTGCCAGCATTGTTGCCTTTTCTCATAGCACAATGCCTTCCTTTCTCCAGCACTCGTTGGTACCAGTCATCTGAGGCTGTCCGGACTCAAACCATCAGAACAAGATGGACTCTAGGCTGTAACACAGTAGGGTCCTATAGGATAGTACCCAGATTGTCCGCGATTTCTGCGGTCCATGGTGACATATGCAGAACAATAAATATAATATAATAATTAAATAATAAATAATACAGACAAACCATTTAAATGGATTGAAATGGCCGCGGACCTTTATTTATTGGTATTTAACATCTTATAACCAATGATAAGAGCATGCCTCAATATAGATAACACAATACTCATAATTTAACCACCACCAAGACATAAAGCTCGGGTAAACATAAGGCATGTCTAAAATAATTACAAAACTGTCCCATATGCCAGGTTCATCCAAAATGAACCTGGCACCACCCCCCCTTCACTGCGGCCAATTCAACACAATTTTGAATACCAACATGAAAAATATCCAAGGCGATATCAGTCAGATGGACAGCGTCAGAGCGGTAAAAAACAACATGACCTCCTTCCAAGTCAACATGTCTATAAGACAAACCCCCTAACGAGGGCATAAATTTAGCTATAGCTCGATTAACCTTTTTACGGATCTTTTCACAATGGTGAAGCTCGGAATTGCGTAACCAGATCAAACAATTTCGGAAAACACCAGGATTGAGTGAGGCAAAATAGAACGGAAATGCAAAAATTCAAATTTAACTGAGAAATGATATCCAATGTATGACGTTTGCCAATATCATTTCCAGCAATATGACAAATGACAATACTAGGAGGAGGCCAAGAAGAGCAAAGAGAACAAAACATCTGACACAGATCCTCCAACCGCGCAAGGAATACCACCAAAAAACATATTTATCATTTGGAAAACTCAAATTAGTACCGTATAGCCTATTTAAAGCTCTATGAAAATCCCAAAAAACAAACGAGTGACCGATGATCCATACATGACATTGTGTACCTAAAATCAAGCAGAAATAGGACGTATGTAAGATTTGTAACAACGAGAATTCCATCCACCAATAGTCTTTATAGTATTATCAGATAATCCTAACTCAGAAGCACTAGTAGCAGCACCTATACGAAATGAGTGAGAAGTAATAGGGAGATGAGCCAAACCTAGAAAGAAAATAAACATTTCTTTAAGACAGAGCAAAATTAAAATTTTGTAAGAGGCAGCGCTGAACCATGAACCAAAAGATTTCCGGTTCCGGAAGGGCGCACTTGCAAAAATTGGCTAAGCAATAATACGGGATAAATATTGGACGAAGGAAATCGATGCAAAGTTATCCACCTACCACGATCCAATTGATCAGTCTTGCTTCGAGCAATCCAAATTTTAACATAAGATTCAAAATAAATCAAATCAGAAAAAATGCCAGTGTTGCCTGTGACATTAGTAGGAAGCAACTCAGAAATATGAAATGCTCCAAAAAAAACAAAGACAAAATGCAACTTTTTTTTTTTTTAAAGGTTAAATTTTATTGTGTTTTCTTTCATAACAAACAAATAAACAAGAATAACATTCCACATCTGTATACAACATGTTCAAATGTACATCTAGGAATTGACTCTGGCCTCCAGGGACCAGCGTTACTTAGTTACAATATTCAACTGATAACAACATTTCCATCCTACTGCTCTACTTAGACACCATCCCATTCCCTCCACATTCCTCACCAATACCAAAACTTTCATTTATTATTTTTATTTCCTTACCTCCCTTTTAGAGAAGATAAGCACCATTATATGCAGGAACTTGAGCATGATATAGACCCTTTACTTTAGCAACTGTCCACCCCTCCTCCCGCCCTACCCTAAGCCGTTATTCCATCACACGGAGCATATTGAATCCAGCTCGCCCAAATTTTGTCAAACTTTTTAGTGCTTCCTCTGGCTGTATATGTTAGTTTATACATCGGCAGTGCGCCATTGACAATATTAATCCAGTATCGTAAGGAAGGCGGGGAGGCCCCCCTCCATTTAAGCGCAATTGCTTTTTTGGCATAACAAAAAAGTATTCAAAGTAGAGACTTCTGAGATGCAGATATACCTTCTTCCTCAAGCACCCCCAACAGACACCGAGCAGGAGAATAAATATTGGGTAGGGCTAGAACATCTTCTAGAAATGTAAGGATTGCCTTCCAAAATTTTACAATTTCCAGACATAGCCAGACCATGTGAAAGAAGTCCCCTACCGCCCCCCTACATCTATGACACTCTGGGGAGTCCGTCCTTCCCATCTTATGGAGCCTCAATGGGGTATAATAGATCCTGTGGAGATAATGAAACTGTATCAGTTTGTCCCTAGCCGAAATCACAGAGGAGAGGGCCGTATCCACGACCTCCTCCCAGGACTCCCCTGTGATGGACGGAATGTGCGACTTCCACTGTGCGGACACCCTGCCCATCCTGACAGAGGAAGATGTCATTAAAGCCAAATAGTACCTTGATATGAGCTTGGCGTGATCCTCCTCCTTTATTAACTGCTCTAATTTCGAAGGGGTTAGTATCACTTCCAGTCCGCCATATTGTGCACAGACAGCGTGCCTTAGCTGCAAATATCTAAAAAAAAATGTATTGGGGAGGTTGTAGTCAGTCTGAAATTTTGTAAAGGACTTGAAAATTCCCTCTCGGAAAAGTTGATGTGCATACTTTACCCCATATTTTGCCCAACAGTCCCCATCCGGCATTTTAAAGATCTCCATCAGCTGGGGGTTATGCCACAAGGGGGCATCGGGAGACTCAGCTAGGCTAGATCCCTTCATTTTAGCATTGCAAATATGGAATATTTTATGGGATAGCTTCAGGATACCAGTGCCATGTGTAGGATAGGGACCATTCCTATACAACACATTGATCAACGCCTAATAAGAGTGGACCTGGGCCGCCTGGGTGGCCACTGAGGCAATATCCAGTGCCGGGAAGCCCCACCAGTGTATATGTGTCAACTGGGAGGCTAGATAATAGCCCTGTAAGTCTGGCAAAGCCAGACCTCCCAAGCAAATCGGCAGGTGCAACGTGTCCAATGACACTCTAGCCGGTTTGCCGCCCCACAAAAAGGAGACCAGGATTTTATTGATACCCTGAAATACCTTTTTAGGGATGTAGATCGGTGCATGCCACAACAGATACAAAAATCGGGGAAGATATATCATCTTATAAATATTAATTTTACCCAGAAGGTTAAGGGGCAGAGTACGCCATGTCTGTAAATTTTCTTTCAGTCTCAGGATCAAAGGTGAGATATTGTTTATAGTGTAATTACACAGCGGTAACTGCACCTCAACCCCCAAATAACGGAACTGGGAGACTTTTTTCAAGGGTACCTCTGGTGGTAGATCCGGATCATAGTCGGGGGATAACGGGAGAAGTACGGACTTATTCCAGTTTACTCTAAATCCTGAGTATGCACCAAACCTAGAAATTTGGTCCAGTGCGTTCCTCAGTGAATCCCCTGCGTCTGCCAAATATAGGAGCATATCATCAGCGTAAAGGGACGTTTTTTCCTCCCTGTCATTTATCTTGCAACCCTGGATTCCTAAGTTCGACCTCAAACTCGCCGCCAGTGGCTCAATAGCCAGGGCAAACAACAGGGGCGACAATGGACACCCCTGTCGAGTGCCCCTTGTAATCTCAAAAGGGTCTGTAATAATATTATTCACTTTGAGCCTCGCCCTCGGCCTAGTGTACAACAATTTCACCCATGCCACAAATCTTGGGCCAAAGCCCAGCCGCCCAAGGACCGCCAGCAAATAGGACCATTCAATGGAATCAAAAGCTTTATGCGTGTCTAAGGACACCACTACGCGTGTGTCCGGATGCTGGCCCTCCGACTGAAGAATGGTAAACAGACGCCTAAGATTGATCGCCGTCGATCTTCCGGGTATAAAGCCCGTTTGATCCGGGTGAATAACAGACGCTATCACCCTATTAAGTCTCAGGGCCAGAATTTTTGCCAGTATTTTGGCATCAACATTAATCAATGATATGGGTCTATAGGACTCACATAGCTCACGGTCCTTGTGCGGCTTCGGTATCAGTACAATAAGCGCCTCCCTCAGGGATTCGGGAAGCTCCCCCCGTTCCAGAGCATCTACAAACATTTGCAACAACCTGGGGGCCAGACCGTCCGCAAACGTCACGTACCACTCAGCCGGAAAACCGTCCAAACCTGGCGTTTTATTCGGGCTGAGGGCACGAATTGCAGCGAGTGCCTCCTCAACAGTAATGGGAAGTTCCAAGTCCTGCACCGCCTCCACCCCCAGTTCTAAGCGCGGGATGGGGGTTAAGTAGTCCTCCTCCCCATAGTCCACCTTAGAAGAATATAAGTCAGAATAAAATTGCACAAACGCCTGCGCTATTTCTGTTTGTGTGGTACATAAGGTCTCATGCATGTCATATATACGGGGTATAGAAGCTGGGGATTGCTGCGAGTGGGCCAGGTATGCCAACAGGCTACTGTTCTTATTACTAAATTCAAATATGCGCTGCGCCTGATATAAAAGTTTTTTCTGGGTCTTTTCCACTAAGACAAGATCTAAATGGCGGACCCCTTCCCTCCAACCTTTATACGTATCGGAATTGGGGTTTGCTATGTATTCCACCTCTGCATCTGTCACCTTCCTTTCTGCCTCCATAATTTTCCACTGCCTGTCTGATCTAAGTTGTTTAATAACCCCGGCTACCGAGCCCCTAAGTGTGGCCTTAAACGCTTCCCAGGTGATTCCAACAGGAGCCCCTGCCCGATTGTCAACCCAGAAGTCACCAATAGATGACTGCGTAGACCTCTCGAAACTCTCCTCCTTGAGCCACAATGGACTCAACCTCCACACCACGTACCCTCTCGGTCTCTCCATGTCAAAGGTGACCATAAGTGGGGAGTGATCCGAGACAGCACAAGGCAGATATTGGGCCTCCAGCACTCTCGGCAGCAATTCATTGGATACAAAACATAAATCAATTCTAGAAAGAGTATTAAACGTGGTGGAGTGACAGGAGTAAGCTCTAACATGTGGGTTTTTCCACCTCCAGGCCTCCACCAGGTTATAGGACCCAACACACTGAGCCAACGGGGAACCATGCCTAGGCGCCATCCCAAATCTGTCGGCATCAGGTGTTAGCACCACATTCATATCCCCCGCAAGAATAATGGGACCCTCTGCGACTCGGAGAGCAGCCTCCATTATTGTTCCCCATATTTCTATAGTAAAAGGGGGGGGATATATACAGCTATAAACGTATATACTCTATTGTCCAATTCCAACACCAGAACCACAAACCTACCCATAGGATCTGTTTTGACCATCTTAGTATGACACAATAATGTCTTGGAAACCAAGACCGAGACCCCTCTGGCATAGTTGGAATACGTAGAGTGGAACGCCCTGCCCACGAAAGCCCTATGAAGGGCCAAAGTCTTGGATCCCGTCAGGTGTGTTTCCTGGAGAAATATTATACCTGGGTTATGTTTTTGGATATATTTGAATACTAAGGCACATTTAATCTTGGAGTTGAGGCCTCTCACATTCCACGATATCAACTTAAGCGATTGCATGGTGAGTGAGTACTAAAATCAACAAGTAAGGAGCATAACAGCGACCATGAGTAGGGTGTTCGGGATCCACAGAGAACGGGCAGAGCGTGCCACCCCACCCCCCCCCATGCCTCCCAGTACAGCATAGAGCAGCAGTAACACCTCCCCCCAAAATAGGGGGGGCACATTCAAACTCCACAATACGAACATGTTATAAAAAATAGTGCAAAAGTCAAGAAATCCATCTGCAGTGAACTGTGATCCATAACCTTGGATCAGAACTTCCCCTCCCCCCACCCTGCCCGTAGCCCCAAACAACCCACGAGCCTGTACCCCCAACTGTAACTCAATAAACATGTTCACCCCTGAGAGGGGAATACTCCCAGTCCAGCCGGACCGGGGGATCAAGGGTGGGTATGTGATTCCAAAAGAGCACAGTACAGACCGCGTCGTTAGCAGGAGTACTCCCAGCCTGCCAGGCCGCAGCAACAGTGCACATGCAGTACTACTTCAGGTGTCAGTGCCATGTGAGCTTTCAGGTGTGACATAGGTCAGGTAAACACTGGCTGGACATCTTTCGCCGTCACTGGCTGGACATCTTTCGCCGTTCTCCAGTTCCACAACAGGCATGTCAGTATTTATTAAGCCGGGCCCAAGGATTCAATCCAGTTGTTAGCCTCCCTGTGTGATGTAAAGAACTGCGTTTTCCCTCCCTGGACCACACGTAATTTGGCTGGGTACAGCATGCTGTATGGAAGGCTGCGCTCCCGCAGTCTCATTTTCACACTCTGAAAGGCCGCCCTCTGCTTCTGTGTCGCAGCCGAAAAGTCAGGGAAAATAGTTATCCGGTTGTTGTTATACAGTATCTCAGGCATGTTGCGGGCCTTGCGTAATATGGTTTCTTTATCTCTGAAGTAGAGAAAGCGGGCTAGCATGGGTCTAGGATACCTGCCAGGTTGTTGTTGCCTCAGTGGGACTCTATGAGCCCTTTCAATAGCAAAGAGGTGAGAGAAACAATCAGTACCAAAGGTTTGTTTAAGCCAGGATAACAGAAACTCTTCTGCCTGTTTCCCCTCGGAGCCCTCCGGGAACCCCAAAAAACGTAGGTTGTTCCTCCGAAGGCGGTCTTCAATGTCCCCCAACTTGGCCTCCTGGGACTTGCAGTCCGCCGCAGTAGCTCTCACCTGCACCATTAAGGGATTGAGGTCATCCTCCACTGTGCTGATGCGCTGCTCAGCTTCACTGACCCTCTGCCTGATTTTCTGGACATCATCTTTGAGTATGGCAAAGTCCACTCGGATGGTTTCGATCTGGGTAGATAGCGCCGCATGGCAGCTTTTGATGGTGTCCATAATTTGAGCCAGCGTGGGTTCTTTAACCTGTGCACCGGAGCCTCCTTCCTCTGCATCAGGCGGAGGGGATGGCAGGGGAGCAGCCAGAGGATCCGGGAGATCAGGCCAGTCTGGGTCCCCCCCGGTGTCCCGGCCCGCATTCAGCTCCGCTGCGCCATGCGTCCCTGCTCCCGTCCGGGCGCCATCTTGGCTGGCCTCACGTGCGAACTGGGCCAGACGGTCCGCGGGCTTGCCACCTACCCGCGGGCCGTACTTATTGACCATGCTCATGTGCCCGGTGTGTTCCCGGATCTGGTGCACTGCTCAGCGGGGCGATCCCGGTACTCAAGCTGGTCAGGATACGGTAAGGATTTTGGCGCGGTCAGGAGCTCTCAGGAACAGGTCTTCACATACCGGAAGTCGGCCACGCCCCCCCAAAATGCAACTTTAAACAATAAAGATTCATATGTAGAAAAGCAAACCACCTCAGTAGAAGAGCATATTTGTTGTAAAAGGTCAACCGAAATCAGTAAACGAGAATCAACTGACCCATTAACCTTTAACCTTTAACCTTTTTATATCCTTTCAATGCTTCTTTCACGGTACCAAAACTAAAACAAGGATAACCCCGCAATTTAGCAAAAAAAGATATCCCAGCTAATTGCTTCAAAATGTGAGAGTAAGAATAAGCTTTTCCCATCAAGCTATCCAAAAAGCACAAAACTAAATGTTCAGAAAACATGCCGACCTTTACCATAAGAGTCCAGGTAAGCACACCACAACTTCCACGTGGCATAGTAATCCGCCCACGTAGAAGGCGCTAAAGAATTACGAATAGCCGAACCAACATTCGCCAAACCAGATCCCACAGATACGAAGGGTAAGGCATCCCACACTCGTGCGCTCCCGGAGCCAAAAGACGAAAACGGTCCAGCTGCAAACGTGATAAAGAATCAGCAATCGAGTTATCTATTCCTGGTACATGCTTAGCCTTCAAACAAACATTTAATTCTAAACACTTAAAAACTAAACATCTAAGAATAGACAAAACAGGCAAGGACCTAGAAGATAAACAATTGATAGCGTAAACCACAGCCTTATTATCTGAATGTAGCAAGGTTCTACGGTTGACAAAAAAGGATCCCCACACTTCCAAACAAAGCAGAACAGGGAACAATTCCAAAAGGGCAAGGGCATTAGTAGTCAAACCTACCTCTATCCAAGAATTCTGCCATTTACCTGCAGACCAATGACCCTAGTAAATAAACGAAGTCGTGCTACGGCCTGTTTCCTTAATCTATGATTAGAAATAAAATTAAATAAATAAATAAAGGAAACCTATAGATGAAGATATTAATGAGGGGTTAGAGCTGCCTGTGCCTAGATCCTCCAACCCTTAAGTAAGGGGAGGAGGTGAAAGATAGAAAATTAGAAATGGGCTATGGCGCTAAAACCCTGTGCATGTGCAACTCTGTGCCTATAAATATATGTGCATTGGATATACCCGTGCTATCAAAAATATTAATTGTCTAATATATGTATAAAGTGCTAGTGCTGCAGTGACCTATATATATTCTGCTATTATTGTAAATATCAAATTCATAAAAAACTAAAAAAAATTCAAAATGAAGATAAAAATACAAAAATGCGAAAAGTGCTACTGGTAATACTTAAAATCTAAACAATCCAAAATGTGATAATCGATTAATTTCAACAATCCTATAAAATCCGTGCAAAATAATTTAGTCCCAAAGAACGTCCTTCAACACAGGAATTTTTTTTTCAGAATCGCATTTAGAGATCGCTGAAGAGTCACATACTGTAGACCAATGACCCTGCCAATAAGCCCCATAACCAACAGAACCAGCTGCATCAGTGAACAAATCAAGCATAACCGATGAATAAAATGGATCCTGCCCAAAAAAAAACAACTGTTAAAAGAACCCAAAAATTGCTTCCAAACCAATAAATCCGCACGCAAGGAACAAGTAATACGAACAAAATGAAATGGCGATTTAACTGCAGATAAAGCTGCATATAATCTCCAAGAAAAAACCCTCCCTACAGGAATGACCCTAGAGGCAAAGGCTAACAAGCCCAAAAGGGACTGCAAAGTCTTCAGAGTAACTTTTTTCTTAGAACATATTCAACCAAAAATTTTATTCTACACACCTTTTCACGAGGTAAACAAAATTGCATAAGATTAGTGTTGATTGTAATTCCAAAAAATTACAAACATGTCGTAGGAAAAACAAACTTATCAACAGCCAAAGGCACACCGAATCTACGACAAACAATTTGAAATTCCGTAAACAGATACAAGCAATCATTAGGATCAGCAATCCCCATAAAAAGAAAATCATCCAAATAATGTAACAAAGCAGATGAACCAGATCAGATCGGTAAGACACTACCCACTCTAAGAAAGAAAAAAACATTTCAAAATACCCACAAGACACCGAACAGCCCATAAGTAGGCACATATCAAAATAATAAGCTCCTTCAAAACAAAAATCTAAGGAATTAAAGGCAGTTGGATAATTTGGCAAAAGTCAAAAAGCATTCTTAACATCAGCCTTAGGTAACAAAGCTTTCAGACCCAAATTACGAATTTTAAGCAATGCGTCATCGAAAGAAGCATACGTCACACTACACAAAGCAGCATCAATATCATCAAGAGAAGAACCAATTGGGTAGGAAAGATGATGAATCATACAAAAAGAATTAGGCTCCTTGGGTATAATACCTAAAGGAGAGATACGAAAATTTGCAAAAGGTGGAGAAGAGAATGGCCCAGCAACTCTACCTTCTTTCACTTCTATATATCTATATTTTTTCAGCCACAACTGAAGAATAACGTTCCACAGAAGGCAAATTTTTAACAACCAAACAACCCGAACCTGTAAAACTAGGTAAACGGAAGCCATCCCTAAAACTTTCAAACAGCAGGTCCGCCATCTGTCGGTTTGGCCATATTCGATGCCAAGGGACCATATTTATAAGATTCACCAGCGTATCCGCTTTTAAGAAAAAGATCACGACTAGCCGGAGGAGTAGAAGACATTTTTTTCTTAAAACATTTAGAAGCAGAATGATTACCTGCACAAAAAGTACATTCATGCTTGTATTTACATGTATGAGGCCATTTACAATGACCCTCATTAAAGCCAAAACACACACCTTTATGAAAACCTACTGGGATAGGATGAGAAGGCTTAGCGTACTGTTTCTGTAGTAACAACAAATTAAGCCATAAACCGACATCTTTCACTCCCCACGTCAAGGATTTATGCACGGAAAGCTTCTGGCGAAAAGCCTCATCTTAAAAGAACCAAGCAATATCATTCAAATTTTCATAAGCCTCCAAAATGATATCCACATGCTGGAAAAGACCACTACATAATTCTGGTTTACTTTCACCTAAAATGCTGGCATATATACAGAAAGCATGTAACCAATTAGAAAAAGAACGAGGCACCGATTTATTTTTATCTTCAGACAATTTGTCAGAATCTTTCCTATCAAATCTATAATCTTTCACAGAAGGAAGCAATGACATGATGTCCACATATTCACCATTGATAATTTTATTCTTGACCGCTAGGGACAGATGAAACCCCAAAGGAGATAACGTACAAGGTAATGATTCATGAAAAGTATTTTCAGGAATCAAAAGTAGAAACAACAGGCAATGGAGGAATAGAACCATCAGAAGGCAAAACAGGGGCAGTAGAATTTGGTAACCAAACCTGTTCAATACCCCTAGTAGGAAGATTAGACTTATTCTTATCCAAATCATTAATTAAATTACAAAAATTTTGAACAAATTCACATAAAATATTCAAATTATTAGCAGACTCACCAGACTGATTTGGAAGCATAGGAACTTCAGCATATACAATGTCCTGCATATCCGCAGGGACAGAAGGAATATGTGAATCAGCAGTCAAAATATCAACAGCAGCAGATGACGCAGCTTGCTTATTGAAGTCAGTATGAGATGACTGCGAGCAATGTATAGAAGTACTAAATTAAATTTCAATAATGTCCTAAATATAAAATAAAATATATAAAATATAAATCTGAACCCAGCGCACCTATGCGCTCAGCTGAACTTGCAAACTCTGACCAAATGGCACCGTAAGGTGCTTTCTCCTCTTTTAGCAGCTGTTCTAAATACAAAGACACTAATATACAATACCCAGATCTTCTAAAAGAGCTTACAAATATGAGCACTCTTGTAATACCAATAAGCATCACATGGCACACATGATTAACACATTTCAATTAAAAAGTCCTTCTAGCGAAGAGTAATAAAATAGAGCAAAGTCTTTCCCCGTGAGGTTATATTTCAGAAGCAGCAGATGACTATCCTACACTGTCACCGTTTCCACCAACGTGCGTTCCCACATAGATGGCCGCTTACCAGAACGCCTCTGTAAATGAACCTGTATATACTGAGTCTTTCAGTGAGACTGGTTCTCCAATGCCCCTCACTCCTCAGCTCTCTAGCATAGTCTCCTCATTACTTGTGAGCATGTAGAAACACAAGGGAACTGGTGCTTATTGGTATTACAAGAGTGCTCATATTTGTAAGCTCTTTTAGAAGATCTGGGTAATCACTCAGAGGGTGTAATAGAGCGCTGTTAGTGTTTGATTCGCAGGGTCAACCACATTGTATAATGTAAAGAAGTAACAGATGGAATAAAAGATGACATAACTAAAGGGGAGAAGAATTTTGTCCAATGGAAGATGAACCTTGTGAAATTGAAGAATGTTTAGTTTTTTTTGTAGATTTCTTACCATTTTTTTTTTTTTAATTCTGTTTATTTTGAACTGGAAGATAACATTTGTTTACAATACAACGCCTATTGGGCATACCCAGGCGTAGTGTGTACAACAAAGAGAACAAATGTTCACAAGAAAATACATAGCCAAATATCTTTGCCTACCACAATAGCTAGTTACCTGGATCCCCCTTGTGCCTTTTCTTAGTCCACTTTAGGCCGGAAACCCGACCCATTCCTCCCACTTAGACCCACACTAATAATTGAACCATACTTGAGTGTAACATCTGCATTTCTTGACCCCGCCTACCCTCTGATTCTGGAGCAAGAACTAAAGTTACTGGTCAGGGTCTCTTCATTACCATCCCATGATGTCATACCCTTGCTTGTAGCGCTCTGTGTGGTCCGTGTGGAAGTCCAGATTCCTTTTTAGCAAGGCTTGGGGAGTGGATATTTGTTACATGCGAAAGTGAAGAATTCAAGAATGAGAGGAAGACGAAAAGAAAAGCAGAGAATGAAAAGGGGAGGAGAGAAAAAAAAACCCACCCAGTGGGGGTGGGGGGAGTGGAAGAGGTGGTGGGGAGAGCCCCCTCTCCCTCCGGACCCTACTCCAATTCCTCCGCTATTGTATCTGGTTATTTCTCCCCTTTATGCTTCCGCCGTCAACCGGGCATAATCTTCTGAGTAGAAAAACTTGAGCCAATAGAACCACTTCTTAAGGAACTGATCTCTGAGTCCTCTATCGGAAGCAACCAGGTCTGCCATCCTGTATATCTCCTCTGCCTTCCTCAGCCATAGCGCCACCCCCGGAGGCTCCCTCCTCCAAAATAGGGAAAGGCAACTCTTTGCCGCTGTAACCAGCAGGGGGACAATGCACCGCCAGTAAGACCGGCTTGGCAGGTCGTGATGGTGGATCAGGAAGAACCAGGGGCTCCTGGGCAGACTCTGATTGGAGAACATCTGAGTGATGCGGTGCACCTCCGTCCAGAAAGGGGCGAGCACCCTGCACCCCCAAAAGATGGAGCAGAGTACCCACCTCCTCCAGCACAATTCCGAGTACCGCGGGAACATCCCATGCAATGGGGCTGGGGTATAATACCATCACAATAGGACCTTGAATCCCGCTTCTTGGTGGTTAGCGCTGATGGATGTTTTGGACGTGAAGAGGAGAATCCTTTCCACCTGCCTCTCGGAGAACCTCACTCCCTGGTCCCTTTCCCAGGTGGCTATATACGGAGATCTGGACCCTTTGGGAGGAGAGATTAACAGTTGATATGTTAATGAGGCCGTGTGGCGTATTGGCTCTTGTTCTGAACATAAAAGGTCAAAAGGGGTCAGGGGCCTAAGGAACAGCAAAAGGGAAGGCTGGGATCCGATAAAGTGGGCCAGTTGGACTTTTTGGCAAAATGGGAGGCTGGCCAAAAGAGGATCTTCCATCATACTCTCTAGACATCCACTGCCCACCGTTGATGAAGTGGTGTAGCTGATGTCTATCCACAGATTTCAGGGCCCGAAATCTGGCGTCTGTCATTCTCGGTGGGAAGACTGGGTTTTCCACTGTGGGCGTTAGCGGCGAAGGGCCAGGGGCCACCGAGTGAGCGTGGAACTTACAACCCGTGCTGACAGGCCCTTCTGGCACCAAGGCAAGATCTCCAAGTCCATACCAGCTAGGCTCTGCTCTATTCGAACCCATGGTTTTTGAGCCCCGTGGCGACACCAGTCGATCACCCTTGTCATTATGGTACATAGCAACATCCGGTAGGGCCATTCCCCCTGATGCCTTAGGTAAGCGTAGAATGGACTGGGCTAGTCTCAGGGTTTTCCCAGCCCAGACAAACCCATTCAGTGTTCGGTTCACTGTTTGAAGAAAAGCGGAAGGGATCCTAATCGGGAGGGCCTGCAGATGATACAGCATCTGGGGCATGCTACATCTCCCAAACCATGAGAACAGCCCCGTCTGCCACCTCCGCAGGTCCCTTTTGATTTCAGCCAACAAGGGGGAAAAATTGAGGGAGAAAATGTCTTCTACCATGGCTGGGAGGAGGATCCCGAGGTATTTAATATGGGAGTTCACCCATTGGAAGGTGAAGTCGCTCGCAACAGATCGCGCAGGGAGGGTGGGATCGAAATCCCCATAGCCTCTGACTTTTGGAAATTTACCTTGAAAAAGGAGAGCGCACCATACCTCTCCAGTTCCGATATTAAGTTAGGCATCGAGATCAGGGGATTTGGGATACAGAACAGTAAGTCGTCGGCAAAGGCCACTATTTTAGTAGAGGAGTCATTTATCCTGATTCCCGATATGTTAGGATTGTCCCTCACCATGCAGAGGAAGGGTTCCAAGGAGAGAATGAATATCAGTGGGGATAATGGGCACCCCTGTCTCGTACCATTGGCTATATCGAAAGGGGAGGATAACTGGCCATTAACCTTCACTTGTGCCGATGGTTTAGAGTAGATGGCCTGTATCCAGTTCATCATTCGCCTCCCTAAGCCTACGTGTCGAAGGGTCTCTAGCAGAAAAGGCCAGTGCACCCTGTTGAAAGCCTTTTCTGTGTCAGTTGACAGTAGCAACGTCGGGGTCCCGAGTTTTGGCGGTGTGAATAATATTAATTGCTTTAGTGGTGTTGTCCCTCGCTTCCCGTAGAGGCACGAAACCAACCTGGTCTGAATGGACAAGCGAGGGAATCCACGGGGACATCCACATTACTATAGCCTTGGTGAAAATTTTTGGGTCCACATTAAGGAGAGAAATCGGCCTGTAGTTTTGGCACAGTAAGGGATCCTTTCCCTTAACCGAATAACCGAGATGAATGCTCACAACGAGTCCACTGGCGGGGATATCCCCTCTCCTGCCGCATTGTATGCTGCCAGAAAGTACAGTGTCAAAATGTCTCCAAACTTTCTGTAGTACGTGAGCGAATACCAATCTGGGCCCAGAGCCCTCGCATTCTGCATTTTAGCAATGGCCAGCCTAATCTCCTCGCTCAACGAAGGTTCCTCCAAAGCCACCAGAGCCTCGTCTGGTAGACCGACCCCCCGAAGGTATACCCCAATCGCCCTTTGTTCGCTCAACCTTTCTCTGTTCGAGGCAGTTCTTGGCAGGTATACAGTGCGGTATAATATTTACGGAACTGCTCCGCGATTTCTTCCGTCGTCTGAGCCTTAGCTCCGCCCTCCTTCACAAGCTCGGGGACGAAAGCTTGTGCCCGTTGCACTTTCAGGGCCTGTGCTAGCAGCCTACCACACTTATTACTATGTTTGTAAAAAGAACATCTGTATTTAGCTATAACTGCTTTAGCCTTTTCCATGGCCAATGATTTGAGCTGGTTTCTTAGCGTTGTTAGTTCCCGCAGTGCCTGAATGGCTAGAGATTGCTTATGAAGAGCCTCCAACGTTCTAATCCTTCCCAGAAGGTCCGTGATTTGTTGGGCTCTCGCCTTCTTGAGGCGGGTGCCAATTTTTATTAGCACCCCTCTGATGGTTCATTTATGAGCCTCCCAAACGACCAGAGGATCACTGCCTCTGTCCACATTGGAGGAAAAAAAAATCCTCAGTTCCCTTGCGACATTGTATGCGACCTCTGGTATCTGGATCAACGAGTCATTCAGTTTCTACTGCCATTGTGTCAGCACTGGGGACAGTATGTCAATGTCCACTGAGACCGGGGCGTGGTCCGAAATAGTATTGGGCCCTATGGAGGCTGACCTCACTCTAGAAAGCAGGGATTGTGGCAGCATGAGAAGATCGATTCTATTGTAGGAATTGTGAGGGTGTGAGTAGAATGTGTAATCCCTTTGATCTGGATGCAAGATCCTCCAAACGTCCATCAATTGGAAAGCGTGAAAGTTTTTCTTTAGGCGTTTGAAACCTGTGATGTTTGCCTAGAGGAATCTAGCGAGGGATCCATGGTAAAGTTAAGATCACCTCATAATCACCGCCCCTTAGGCAAGGTCGTGAAGTTTTGTCAACGTGGATTCAAGGAATCCTATTTGGCCTGTGTTAGGGAGATTCAGGTTCACCAGAGTCACCTGGTTTCCACCAAACACCCCCTTCACAAACAGAGCTCTACCTTCATCGTCGCTCCACCGGTCCATCCATGGTGTCGAGTTGCGGATCAGTACGCACACCCCTTTGGCTTTGGACTCGGAGGAGCATCCGTAGTAGGCCACCGAGAAGCAGCGGTTATGCAGTTTAGGGATTCTATCGGCTCGAAAATGAGTTTCTTGTAAGAAGCATATGTGGGCTTTGGCATGTCTCAGGGCGGATAGCACCATGGACCGTTTCTCCGGTGTGTTAAGGCCCTTGACATTAAAGGACGCAAGTCGAGGATTTCCGTGGAGCTTTTTATGACCGGAGCCTACTCGGAGGGAGGAAGGGGGGGAAACAAAAAAACAAAAAAAAACGGACCACCAGAAGGGGCGGAGGGGGAGGGAAGACAAGACAAGCGAACAGTAGAGTGTGAGGGAAGGGGAGAAGTGGAGGAAAGTGGAAAGAAAAGTTTAGAGAAGACCGAGACTAGGAAAACTCAAGACAAGAGTAGAAAGAAGAGGTTTAAGAAGAAAGAAACTGTAGCTAGAATCACACTGGAAATCAGTGGACTTAAACTAAACGCCACTGGCGTTCGTGAGACCCAGTCTCACAGCACCCCCTGGACTCACGAGGCGAGACCAAAAGAGGGTGATCACCTATGTGGGGAAGTGGCTAGACACCACGGTGGCCTGAAGTCCCTCAACCAATCCCAAACTAGTAACATCAGCAACCTGTAAACATCAAAACCAAAAAATGTAGCGCTTAAAATAGAAAACACCTCGTGGGGAGAAGTGTTATTATAACACACAAAAAATATAAATGTAATAGATAGCGTAGCCAAGCTACACCAAAAAAAAGGCAAGTGCACTTAGTATAACTACACAAGTGTGAAAAAGTCTTTGTGACTCGTGACATGAAAAAACAAAAGAAGTTCAAATAATGGCCTGGGACTATACCAAGACCCTACATAAGAAAAGACAATAGTCTCTATAATCCTAGATGATCACTTCACGGTAGAGAGTAGTCAGGATCTGTTGCAATGCCACACGTCAAAATACCCCAGAGGTGAAGACAGCAGCTGGATGTCACCCTTCATACAGATACCACGTTATAAACAGGAAAGGTAATGGATACACTTACCCGAAGGTGTGGACCCACACACCTTGGTGGTGAGTCATTCAGACATCAAATTGCGATAGACAGCAATTCCTCCATCCAGGTGATGTAAACCTCAGCTATGCCAATACACCATCCAATCTCGGGGTATGCAATCCGGGACGTTTTTTCGGCTCCAAGGTGGTAAAAAGGACAATCACACCCCAAATAGGTGCGTAAAAAATGCAAACAGAAAAAGAGGGAAAAAAACAAAAAGCCTCTTCATAGAGCAGATTAATCCGATAGGAAATGTTTTATTAAAACAAATAAAAAAAAAAAAACAAGATACATGTATGTACAAACCCTCAATGAAGAAGGGTACAAAAATACAGATATCAATAAAAAAAGCGTAGAAAGTCTGCATGTACCCAACATGTTTCGCAATAAACTTGCTTCAACTGCCCCATCTGTATTTTTGTACCCTTCTTCATTGAGGGTTTGTATCTTGTTTTTGCTGTTTATAACGTGGTATCATGTTTTATGCAATTGTATTATTGTTAATGTTGGCTGCTTGTATTGTGTTTTGAATTTCTGGTGGCGCAGTTATATTTTATTTTAGGTGTTTATAACCTGTAAACATCACCATCAACGAATTAACCTCCAGGATGGATAAGCAAAGAAAAAAAGTAGAAGAAAATTGCATGGGCTGACCGCTAGCCTGCCCCGTCCACCGAACAGCCAGACCATATGCCAGTAACCGCAATCTCGTGTGGGCCCAAAAGGGTCTCCCTGGTTCTGTATGGCCTGGCCGTTCCATATATTGGGGGGACTGGACAGTCCAGCAACTGCCCAGCAATCAAAGAGAGACCTAGAGCCAAATAGTAAAACATTCAACAAGAAACAAGCCGCCCCCAAGTGTGACCGCCCTAACAACTGGTTCCTGTTGGCACTCTCTGACCCTCCTAAGCAGCAACCCGGGATGTCCAGAGCAGAGAACCCGCGTGCTTGTGTTGCTGCTTACATAACGGGGAGCTAGTCCCCCCCACCCTTCTCAGCCCACCAGCCGGTGGACTCCTAACCGAGTGGGCGCTCCCCTCTAATCGTGGGGGCTGAGACCCCCTCAGACAGGCAGCGACCTTCCCCTTCCCCCCCGGAGGGCCCGTGTATCAACTCATAACACTTAGACTCCAAGGTCCCCAATGATGATGATGGGACGCGATTCCTCCCACTGACACCAATGATGATAATGGGGCGCGATTCCTCCCACTGACACCAATGATGATAATGGGGCGCGATTCCTCCCACTGACACCAATGATGATAATGGGGCGCGATTCCTCCCACTGACACCAATGATGATAATGGGACGCGATTCCTCCCACTGACACCAATGCGTTCCCGCACGCGTTCCTGCAGGACTCGAGCCCTGGCTCAGGGCATGTCTGATTTGTAAATATTTGTAAAATGACTGGTTGGGTATTTCATATTCTGCTCTCAGAGCTGTAAATGTTTTTAAGGTGCTTCCCTCATTCCCTCAGCGGGCGGCACAGTGGTGTAGTGGGTAGCACTCTCGCCTAGCAGTAAGGAGGCTCGCTGGTTTGAATCCCAACCATGCCACTACCTGCCTGGAGTTTGCGTGTTCTCCCTGTGCCTGCATGGGTTTCCTCCGGGTACTCCGGTTTCCTCCCACAATCCAAAGACATGCAGGTAGGTTAATTGGCTTCTGTCCAAAATTGGCCCTAGTATATGAATGGGGACTTTGGATTGTGGGCTCCTTGAGGGTAGGGACCGATGTGAGTGTGTAATGTACAGGGATAGGGAACAATAGTAGACACTCATTCAGGTTGAACTGGATGGACTGGTGTCTTTATTCAACCTTACTAATTATGAAACTATATTTGGACCACCTTATCTATCCCCTTTATTTCCCACTCCTCAATCTTTCCCATGGGAGCCATCTCCCGGAGATTCCTGTTATTCCATAGTGGGGTATATTCTGGCATGTCTCCGTGACCACTCTACAACTTCACAGCTTTCCATACCTATATGGCTAATTTTACTAAGGGTTTCTGTTAACTCCGTCCTCTAGATCTTTACTGCCCCATAAATGTTGCAGTTGTGCTGCCAGGAAGTAGCTCCGTGGGTGTGGTACTGCCATACCCCCCCTCCATGAAGGTAAATCTAAAAGAAACCAAACAACAAAAAAATTGCATAATGTGTATCCTGCTTGAGGAACTGCCGCTACCGGACACAACTGGCCAACAGGCAAAGAAAAATCCCCTTGCGGCGCTGAGGTGCTGGGATCGCTGAACAGTAGGGGGGTACAATTCAAGCCGACCGGTGTGCCTTGAAACCCAATTATCGAATCTCAGGGATAAAACACCAATAACATTTTAGTAATAAACATTACATTTTTTCGCCTAGAAACAAAAGACCAATACCTGTATCAATACATTAGCATATGAGACAAATATACATTACATTAACAGTGCACTTTTTTTTTTACCAAAAATTTTTGAGCTCAACTTATTATTAATATGTATTACTTAATACATATTAATACCACGTGGATTTTTGTGTTATGGTACTAAATAATTGTGTGGCCTCACAACGGAAATACAAAGTAAAAAATAATACCTATTGTACCAATCATCCAGATTGAATGGAATAGAGGTTTGAGAGTCTGATCCCCACCAGACTCCCCCCAAAAAAAAAAAAAAAGAAAAAGGGGAGGATGTGGACTATCTCAGTACAGGTAAAGTATGTAAACAGACAAATATATATACAAAGCATATATATATAAAAAAAATAACAACGTTTATTAATACAAAAACAACAACATTGATATCTATAATTGCAGAGTAGTATAGTATTTCAACTAGTTTCGCTGTAGACAGCTTCTTCGGGA
Organism: Lithobates pipiens; assembly: GCF_037356315.1. NCBI lineage: Eukaryota > Metazoa > Chordata > Amphibia > Anura > Ranidae > Lithobates > Lithobates pipiens. The sequence continues at coordinate 613,286,746 of NW_027507903.1, forward strand.
AATACAGTATATACATCTGGAAAAATATAAATGTAAAGTATGTAAACAGACAAATATATAGAAAAGGGGGGGGGGGGGTCAAGGTGCGCTATGGACGTAAAATGTGATTAAGCCCAAAATGTGAGGCCTTAAAAACCAAATAACAATTGACGTGGGAATGAGGGGCTGCCACTACCTAAAATATCCAACCCAGAGGTTGAAAAACATAGACAAATATAAAGAAGGGTAGTTATGGCGCTCTCCTGTTTTTATATCTACTAGGTGTCTGCAATAGCCTCGCCTTATTGTTAAATTATCCACTAGTAGCTGACATGTGAAAAATATGAAAAATAGAATGAAAATTAAAATCCCTATGTGCAGTTTACAACCAACAGTATAATCCGTGCTTAGAAATATGTAACAAAAATGCTATTTGGATTAAATTACTATATACTGATTGATGCACAATTGCAATATACATCCTATAGAAATACTTTTGTGCGTTTTTTTCCTAATGTGCGTTTTTACTAATCACTTGATAAGTAAAGTGCTAAGTGCCTAAAATAGTGCCACAGATTCAATAGGTGCAATAAAGTGCTACGTGCTATTATAAATACATAAGTGGAGTGCTTTGTATTCGATAAATAAAAAGTCGCTACCAGAAAAAATTACAAAAAATAAAATGAAAAATCGCTATAGGAAAAAATTATTAAATTGCAGATACAAATTGATGCAAATGTCCAGCAGCAGAAAAATGATATCAGAAAGTCCTATCTGGGACAAAAAGTGACAATGTGCTTTAGTGCTTGGTGACTTCCCGGGTTGCAACCGGTGCGATTCCCATGCATAAAGGCAATAATCCGCACTCACCAGCTCCCCTGCCCCTTGAGGGGTTAATGCGCCTCCACAGTGTAAGCCCCTGTGTCGCTATATGGAGCTCCTTCAATTGCCATCCAGTGATGTCCCTCAAAAACAAAATGATGCTAACATAGACAAATATATATACAACGCATATATAACAAAGTTTATTTATTTTTTCCAATATAATCTTTATTAACGCCTCCAACGGGCGGTGTCAGGTCAATACAATTTTGAAAGTAAAATATAACATTTCCATTACAACAGAAATATAATCTTTTTCATCTAATATCTGGCAGCCCAGCAAGGCGAGATCGCTTATAAGGCCTGTCACCAGCCGGCGCCCCCTCTTATTATTTCTTGTAGAAGGAAAATATGTGTATCATACCTAACATCGCTCTTTTTCCTTTTTTCCAATTAAAAAGACAAAACAAAACAAAAACAAAAAAAAAGAAGGGGGGGAGGGAAAGGAAAGTTAGAATTCTCTGGTTTTGGAGATCCACGACATTAACGGAGTAACACTCATTTATGGCTCTCCTGTCCAAGGAGGGCTAGCCCCTCATCTGACAGGATAAATTGTTTCCAGTCACTCCAAGTCCAAATGTATTTATCCCTTTGGTGTTGCTCTACCGCTAATAAGTCCTCCATTCCACTAATATCTATTACCTTACGTAACCAGTCAGCCGCTGTTGGCGGTATTTGCTTTTTCCAGAAGAGCGGGGTGCAGGACTTTGCAGTGTTGAGCAAATGCCTTAATATTGATTTTGATTTTTGGTAGCAAGTGACAGGAATATCCAAGACCTGAAGTAGGAAAAAAGCCGGGTCACCAGGAATCTTATACTCCATGAATTTTTGAGAGACTTCTTGGACTGTCTTCCAGAAGTGGACCAGTTTAGGGCATGACCAAAATATGTGAAGTAATGTACCTCTTTCTCCCTCACATCTCCAGCAATGATCAGTAATATTCGGATAGTATTGGTGCAAGAGATGGGGCGTAAGATACCATCTTGTCAGAATTTTATAATTGGATTCTTGAATTTTCGTACAAACTGAAGACTTCAGAGAAAGTCTAAATATGTTCTGAGTTTGGGCCAATGTAAATTTCCGTTGTAGATCCTGTTCCCATTCTTCCAAAAACGCCGGATGGAATGGAACCAATGGGCAGCTCAACATAGAGTATATCCTGGACAAAACCTATGTTATATTGCCCTCTCCGGTGCAATATTCCTCCAGCGGCGTCAATGGGAGGGCAAAGTTTCCAGGGTTAGGTAGAGTGTCCAAGAAAGGTCATAACTGACAAGCTGACCAAAAATTTAGCTTAAAAAGGCCTTCTTTGAGGGCCATCCGCCGTTTATGATAAAATGAGAAGCCTGTGTTACCCCAGAACGGTATAAATTACCAAAGTTGTGTGTACACATACCAGGGGAGAATTGCGGATTCCCTAAAATGGGGAACAAGGGAGACTCCATGAGGGAAGAGGAGTACCTTTTTTTTAACAGAAAGAACACTTTTATTACTGGTACTGTATGGAGTTAACAAACACAAAAAATAAATTGAGCAATACATTTGTATAGGATTAGAACAGGGCTTTGTACATACACATCTTGCAAAACCTGGCATACATTGTGAAGGTCTGAGCATAACCAAAAGTCCCATTGAGTGGTAAAAAGAAGCACGCAACAATGTACGTCTGTAGGCAGGGCAGGAAACATCCCACCAGGATTACTGATTTTGAGCTGTATCAAATATGTGTCCCTGGGCTAGATATGCAATGTCACCTTCTTAAGAGGTATGCACTACCGCTAAGATCCCCCACTTGATGCTCCATTTATAATACTATGCATCACGAGAGTCCGATATGGTGGCTGGTGACTCCAGCCACCGGTCCCATATTTTGTGATACTTTAACGGACAACCCCTGTGTTTATACACTTTTGTAGAGTAGGGATTGGTTGACCGCAGTCACCCACTCGCTGAATGTCGGCAAGTCGACCCTCATCCACTTCCTGGCTAGTAGCAATCTGGCTGCGAACAATGTTTCTTGCATAAATATGAGGAGGGGTCTATTCTGTTTGTTTTCTGGGAGGATTCCTAGCAGGCACTGCTTGGCACAAAGTCAACGGGGAGCTCATTTCATCATGCAGGAATCTGACCAGCTGTTCCCAATACGCACTGTGATGGAAATTTGGTTCTGTATATAATTGTATTCTATTTTATATGTATTGCACGATGCCCTCACTGTGCACACGGCACTAATAATGTTTTCAGTACATGTTTTGCATTCTTTCGAGTTCTGATTAGAGTAAGCCTGCCTATGTAACACCCCTTGTTACCATAAACGTACAATTGTAATATTAATGTGATACCTACGTAATCATGTGTATAAAAAACCTTCAAATGCGTCATAATAAAGGAGAACGGTTATTTGGAAAGATGCTGAGCGTATCTTTTCTGTCTGTTCCCTACTGCAGTAGTTATTAATTTGGAACCACTAATCAATATGAGGATAGGAGTTGCCTATCATCAAAATATCCATTTCAGGTGGCGAGCCAGCCAGGAGGGGTTATCAGGTGACCCTGAGTATCCGAAACGAGGAGCTTGAGACGATCCGGGAATTTCTGATAATCAGCCGGCTGAGGTAAGCCTTTTGCTTACATTTGAGTTATCAGACTTCCTTGATCGGTAAGGCATTTTTGGGACAAAGGGTACCTATTTTACTCCCCTTAATCGAACTGTATTGATTAGTGGTTATATGTTATGTTGTCACTGTCTACTGTCCATCAGAGTGTTATAGAGAAAGGGAAGAATAGTGCTGTTCACAGGTATATGTAGTACATCTGCTAGATAAAGTAGTTTAGAGACAAAAGGGTATAGGCACACGTAGAGAAGACTGGCCAGTCATTATGGGCATTAAATTAAGTAAGGGAATGACGGGTAAGAGACCCTCAAAAATGCCCATCACAAGAGGAGCGCTATATATGAACCGAAGGTGCGGTTCCGCCTATACTGAGCCCCTAGATTAATGGTTAAAGTGGACAGGGATCTACAAAGGGTAACTGGGTTACCACCAAAGTCCACAGGGACAAAGAATCATGCGGAGTATACAGCTAGAGAAACAGATATTTATGTGAGCAGGATGGATCAAGAGTGACATTACCACTAGACAGAAAGGGACTTTTTGATGTTAAGTTGTGGGATGAATTTGGGGTCAGGCACTACAACTAGTAAAGTCAAGAAACAGTAATGAGAGTTAAAACAGAATCCTTTATATGTTGTCAGAGAGAGAAGATGGGATGAGCACTATGGTGCCCGTCTGATCATAGAAGGTACAGTATGTGAAGTATGAAATTAAAATACATTGGATGCAAAGGATATCAGAACAAAATAAAGAAAGCAGAAATTTAAGCAAGAAAGTATTAAGAAGCGTTAAAAGAAAGTGAGAGAATGATATGCATGTGTTGTGTACAAATGGGAATAATGTAAGCGATTTTAGAGCGATACTTGTGTATGTTTGTGAATGCTGGAACCTGTAGTTCTATCGCTTGTGTCATGTACGCAGATGTGACCCCCTTCTTTGTGCTCTCCTGAAAGAATGTGGCTGACATGAGAGGTTGGTGATAAGCTGGAAGGACACCATGCCAATTTCAGTTTTTTAGACAAAACATTTATAACAAAATGTGCCGGGGTTAACGAATCTAATGATAAACAATGTGATCACAATTATTTTTTAATCTGTTTTCCAAACATGGTAAAATGAAGGTTACAAATTAACCATGTCTTACACAAATTGAATATCCTGTGATAGTGGAAACAGTGCATTAAAAAAAAAAAGAGAGAAATTGAGTAAAATTAAGTAATATGTCCCCCTTTTAGGACATTTATCTGTGCATATATATTAGTGTGTGATATTGAAATTATCATATGAGTATTAATTTCTAATATGAGTTTAACAATTTTATTAATAAATATAGATATATTGAAACTGGTTTAGACAACCTTTGGTTGGAAATGAAATCAAGGTTAATGGGGAAATTGGTAAAAATGGAATTAGTTTAGATTAAGATAACAATTTTGTAATTTTACATTTATTGAGTGGAAAGATTAAGATGAGGTTGTTGATTTGAATACAGCTGCAATAATGTTTAACAAAGCCAAGATGGATGGGATACATTTTCCTTGTAAGTGCAGTGGGTATAAGTAGAAGAATATTTTGGGTTTATGGACATCTCTGTATGACTGCAGGTTATTCTTATCATTTATTATAATATTACCAGGAAAAAGTTGTCTTTTTGAAACATGAAACTGGAGTTCTTACACAAACAGCATGATAGAAAAAAGCCATTGTTATATTTATGCAAGCTGGACCCAGTAATGAAGGGTTCACTCCGATATATCAGAGCTGTAGCTTTATCCAAAGTTGCTATTAGACAAAGTTACAGATATTATTTTGGTCAAATATTGAATTTTTAAAAGTCCGACATTCTGCACAGCAAATATATAGCTAAGTGTTTGTCTAATGAAAGGTTCAAAATATGAATTTGTTTTGTTTATGTAGAAATCTAACAATGAAAAATGTGTACATTTGAATCCAGCCACCTTATTGCCTCTATTGGAGGAGGCTGGAGACAAAGAAAAAACACATGTGTTAAATTGATGACGTGATGATCAGCTGCTGTGAGCCCAGTGCAGGACACACTCCCAGAAGACCCGAGTATTTACTTTTTTGTAGTGTTATTCCCCGTTTTATACCGAGGATGAAGTTTATCACCCAGAATGATTCTCTCTATTCAGAGTCATTGGATCCTTTTCCCCAGCTCAAGAAGCAGAGCTCCATGTTTTAGAAAAGCCTGTGAGCCATAAAAAGAGTATATATTTATATAGATAGTTGAGATAGAGAGAGCTTTTGGTTCTATTTGAAGGGCCAGAAGTTTGTTTTTACTTTGGCGGGTAAACCAATCAAGCACACCAAGTTAATTTGATCGGCTGTTTTCAGCCTTCCAGGTTCTTGCTGTGGTAGCCATACTAACAGTAAAACTCACACATGGAAGCAGAGCAGGCGACTCTTAGGATGCTACATTTACAGCCCGGGACACTTGCTGGGTCTGTGCAACTCACAGATTCCACCCGAGTTCTGGCCCAGTATAGCTGGGATTAATAATTCAACTTTAAGGACCCCAGAACGAGAAGCACAAGTGGTCCACAGAGGGCAACTTCTTACGAAACAAGACTTTGGAAAAGGTGATCATTTATGTCTGACAGACACTCTTCCCTTCAGCTTGACACATGGACCGTGTCATCAGTCACAAGTAGTTATGGCTGCCTTAGTAAATGAGCGTGGGATAGAGCCAGGGTTCTCCACAGTTGTTTTTATAACATACCACTTCTTGTTTTACCTGTTACCAAAGGTGTTACCAAAAGCTGAACATCCCTTCCAGAGATAACAAAAAGATATATCCAGCTGCCCAAGTCAGGATCTTACGAGTATGTATTTTGTTTGTATGGACATGTTTTCTGGATGTCCAGTGGCAAATGCTACTACAAAGGCCACAGTAAAAAGGTGTTATCAGAAGTAGTTTGTAAGTACAGAGTGCAGAATCTACAGAGAGTAACAGAGGAAATCATTTTTATAGGAGAGTCCTTACTAGAAGTTTTGAGGTTTTATTTTTGCACCCCTTGCTGTCTACAATGTAGCGGACAAATTAGAGTAAGAAACTAGAAAACTTTTGCCTGAATGTTTTATTATATTTTATCAAGTCCATAGAGGGATGTTGGACTCTCCCTTTGTGATTTGGGTTGGGAGTGTGTTACTCACTTGCTTATATTTTGTCTCAGCAGCTGAAGTCCTCCATTCGGATCTCACAAAGAATGGTGCTGATCTTTTAAGGTTTTTGACAAACTCATTTATGTGTTTTCTCCCCAATTCCAGATTCTAAAAGTTTGGAAGGATCTAAAACTAAAGCCAGGTGACTTGTGGATTGTTAAGAGACATTTATATATAAGGAAATGTTTGGAGACTCAATACAGCATCTATTTCATGTACAGTTTTGCAAAACTTGAAGGAAAAGTCACCTAGATCCACACCAGACACTGCAAAAATGTCTAAATTAAAGAAATCTCTGTGTTTGATTTGTTTCCCTCTTGCGATAACAGTCTAGGGTATTTTTTGACTCAGTTACTTTAATTGTAAGGGATATATATATTTAAAAAGTAGTTTAGCCACATTGAAGTCATATTTGTCTTTTGTACCTCTTCCATTTTATGTAGAATTGTCTGTGTTTACATGTGCTGATAAGTCAGCATACCAGCAATTAATCTAGAAGGCCATTTTGGCCACAGGAGTGTACAGCCAGTACTCTGTAAATACGTCTTATCAATCATTTGTTTTTCACAGTGAAAAGTCATTTTGTAATGAAAAAAGCTGCTCAGCTATTATTTTCTCCACAATGGAGTTTTTGCCTCTTTGGCCAGGACTACCTCCACCTAAGCGTGTGGAGGTTCCAGGTTAAAGGTGATAGCAGGTATGGTTAGTGATCAAAATATTGATCAAAAGAGAGGAGACTGTAATGGAAATTTGTAGGTTCTGTATATAATTGTATTCTATTTTATATGTATTGCACAATGCCCTCACTGTGCACACGACACTAACAATGTTTTCAGTACATGTTTTGCATTCTTTCAAGTCCAGATTAGAATTAGTCTGCCTATGTAACGCCCCTTGTTACCATAAACGTACAATTGTAATATTAATGTGATACCTACGTAATCATGTGTATAAAAACCTTCAAATGCGTCATAATAAAGGAGAACGGTTATTTGGAAAGATGCTGAGCGTATCTTTTGTGTCTGTTCCCTACTGCAGTAGTTATTAATTTGGAACCACTAATCAATATGTGGATAGGAGTTGCCTATCATCAAAATATCCATTTCAGCACAAACAGGTGGGCAGGTCCAAATCAAATGAAAAAAAGGGACTGTTTTAGTCACCGCATCTGGTGCATCCACGAGTCTCTTGTTGAGAGTACTTCGCTATCCAGGCAGGGGTTAGATATGCCTGATAATGAATATATAGGTGAGTAAGCCTATCCACCAGCTTGGGGGAAGCCAACACGCCAGCCCCCAGCGCAGCCGTCCATTCATCTTCCCCCATCTCACCCACCTCTGCCTCCCATCTTCTCCGCAGCTCTTCCGAGCCCTCCTCCGCCTCTGGTAGAATCAGGGATCGGTAGCACGCCAATATCAAATTTTTGGGGTTGTCTCCCATCAGTACATCTAACAAACGCACGGTGGACACCTCTGGCACAGCGGTTCCAAACTGGGTCCGCAGGGCATGATGCAGCTGGAGGAACTGAAAAAACAGTGTTGGGTATTTCAAAAGCCGAATAAAGCACCGGAAACAAACGAAACGGCCGTCCATCACCTGGTGAAGATACAGTACCCATCGTGCAATCCAAGGGTCTGCATCCGGGATTGTAAGTAGCTGGGGAAGATTATAATTATGCCATATGAGCATGTATGGAAGGGCACTTCAGCCTGCGTAGTGCCATTGCACACACCCTACACTGGGGATACACCTGGCCTGCCCCCATGTCCTGTATATTGCGTGGGTTCCCAAGAATAAGCTGGAAGGGGTGTACAACCTGCACAGTCTGCAGCAAGCATACCAGGGCCAGATATCTATCCTTCTCTCCCTTGTCCAGGGAGAGGTAATATGCCTGTAAATCCGGCAATGCGGCTCCTCCCATCTCCACTGGTTTTCGTAGGATCTTCCAGGAAACTTTGTGTCGGGATGCCCCCCATACGAATGAATTGAGAATAGAGTCCATGAGTTTAAATGTCCAGAGGGGCAGATAGACTGGGGAGCGCCAGAAGGCATACAACAGTTTTGGTAGTAAAATAATTTTTATTATGTTGATGCAACCCATCACTCCGAGAGGAAGTCGGGCTCAAGTTTGCGTTTTATTAAGGTGTACAATGGTTCCACATTCAGTTTGACATATTCCTCAGGGGTGAGAGTAACCTGGATCCCCAGATATTTAATCTGACTAGACCTCAACAGTGGTAAGTTTGCTTGATCTTGCCCTGGGGGCCCCAGGTCTAAGGGAAGGATCTGCGATTTGTCCCAATTGATGCGGAGCCCAGAAAACCTGCCGAAACGTTCAATGAGTCTCAACGCCTCCAATAGGGATGGGCTTGAGTCCTCCAGATATAATAGTAAATAGTCTGCGTATAGACTAACTTTTTCGACTATGGGACCCCTGCTAAGCCCTCTTATCCCTGGGTGTTGCCTAATTGCTATTGCTAAGGGCTCCACTGCTAAAGCATATAATAATGGGGAGAGTTGGCACCCCTGTCTCGTACCCCTGGACAACGGGAATATGTCTGTCATTAAGCCATTCATTAGGACACTTGCTACTGGGGATTGATAAAGTAGCCTGACCCATGTTGTAAAGTTGGGCCCAAAGCCGTATCTACGCAGGCATGCCCACAAATACCCCCATTCAACAGAATCAAATGCTCCGTCGTGGTGTAGTTGACCATTGAGGAATAAAGGCAAGCAAAGAATTTATAAAATTCACCGGCTACCCGTGTAGTGTCTGGAATTCGAGCTCCTGCTGAGTCCACCAGGCATATCACCACAGGGGGCCTATGCTCCAGATGTGCCAGATAAGCCAATAATCTACCTGCTCACTCCCCATGTTCGAAAATCCGCTGTTTGCAGAAAATTATTTTCTGCTTGGATTTCTCAAAATGAAGGCCATCCACTATCCGGGATTGTGTCCTAACTAAGCGTGCGTTGTCTAAGGATGGGTCTGATCTAAAGCGCTGCTCTAGACTGTCTAGCTGAGCCTCTGCCTGCCTCTAAGCTTGTCTAGAGGACTGTTTATATCTAGCTATTCGGCTGGAGAGTAGCATTCTGGCATGCATCTTAAAGGACTCCCATATTTTTGTGGCAAAAAAAAGGCCAATTCAGACTGTATGTTGTCAATATCAGGAAGCACGGACAGCCAGAATGGTCTAAGTCTCCATGTTGAAGACGAAGGGCCTGCAGGTCAACCAAGGCCCAGTAGGGAGCGTGGTGTGTCTGACAGCACTGGAGTCCCGTATCCCACCTCCCCCCCGTGTGGCAGTAGGGGTAGAGTGATAAATATATAATTTATCCGTGGCATGGTGGAGTGGGAAGTGGAGAAACATGAGTACCCGGGGGTGTCTATGCCGCCAGGTATCCACTAATGCAAATTCATTCATCAGCCTACCAAAGCTTGTGACACCTTGGGACCCGGGCTCAACAGTACCAGATTCCGATCTATCTAAGCATGGGTTAACAACCATATTAAAGTCTCCCAACCATAGAGCAGGTGTTTTAGGGTGCTGTAACATAAACTCAAGACCCTCTCGTATAATCATGAAATTAAATGGTGGGGGGACATAGTATGCTAACAATACCTCACACCCTCCCAGCATTGCATGCACAAAGATAAACCTGCCATGAGGGTCAGTCCGCAACGTGATAAGGTGACAATGAATGTGCCTGGCTATCAGAATCGCAACCCCCCGAGAGTGCGGGGTTAGGGAGCCCGGTATACCCAACCCAGCCATGGTTTTTTAAGGGCAAGTTGCAATTGCCCGGTTAAGTGGGTTTCCAGCAACACGCACACCTCTGCACGCAACTCCTTCAGATGTGAGAGGATTGCAATCTGTTTAGGTTTGGCGCGCAGTTCTCTAACTTTCCATGTCAAAAACTTGAGAGGTGGCATATTAGATGTAGAAATTTAGGAAGCAGCGGATGGACACCCATAGCAGCCCTGGCTAAACAGTAATCATCTCGTACACTCATTTTAGACCCCACATATGCATATTTCTCAGAAACAGCCCACATTAACCAGACACCTTCCATTAATACCAGTGCAGTGCATGAAAAAAAACAAGGGAGGGTAAAAAAACTGGGGACAAACAAACCAAAACGGAACAGTAGCACCGCTATGCTACGGTGCAAACATGCTACGGTGCAAACATACTCCGGTCCAGCACCTCTCACCCTGCCACAGCTGTAGCCAGCCAGGACAGATGCGCTGGCCAGGGAAACTCAGCTTAATTAATCCGCTCAAAGGGGGGCGAATAGTCTCTGAAAGGCCTGCCATGTCCAGGGAGTCCCAACCAGGCACACGGGCACGTTCCAGGACACAGTCCTCCGGGAGCTACTCTAGCTGTAGCAGGTATCCGCGGCCGTGCCCGCGGCAGCTCCTCTCGGCATAAGTACATTATGTGGGGAGGAAGAAAAAAAAGGGGGGGTATTCACAATTTCAGGATTCAGTTCGGCATCCAATAACTGTTCCAATTACCCAGTCAACGAGGAGAAGGGATCAACTGTACCTCACATGTAACGGCCTGCACAATGCAGTCTCCAGCAGAAAAACAGACAAACGGCATGATAACTCACAAGTGCCATTCCCACTGTCTCCAAAAAGTTCAGGTGGGGGGAACCCTGGATGTTCTCACGGCGCTCCAGCCAAGCCATTGCCGACTCCGGGTCTTCAAAGAAGTGGACGCGGTCTTCACCAACCACCCGCAATCTTGCGGGGTAGAGCATAGCGTAACTCAGATTCTTCACTCGCAACTGGCGCTTGATAGTTGTAAACTGTGCACGGCGACGCTGTACTTCTGCAGAAAAATCCGGGTACACCGCCACTCGGCCGTTCTGGAATGGTATGTTGCCTTTGTCACAGGACAGCCGCAGTATAGTATCCCTGTCTCTGTAGTTCATGAATTTAGCAATGAACGTGTGCGGGGGTGCGCGTGCTCCACCACGAAAGATGTCGAGAAGGGGTCTCTGCCGTATGTGGTGACTAGCAGGTTCTGCAAAAAAGATGGCGGGTCCGAGCCTTCCGCTCCCCCGGGGATACCTACAAAGCAGAGATTGCACCGTCTCAGCCTTAGACATGTGCATTTCGTTTCGTTACGAATCGACATTCGGACAAATTTTTATTATTTGGACATTCGGATGCATCCGAATTACCGAATTGCAATGCTAACGAATTCAAACGAAATTCGAATCAAATTCGAAAAATTACATTTTGCGACCCGAATTTCGGGCCACGTATCTCGGGCCACTTATAGCTAGTGTAATGGAAATTTGTAGGTTCTGTATATAATTGTATTCTATTTTATATGTATTGCACGATGCCCTCACTGTGCACACGGCACTAACAATGTTTTCAGTACATGTTTTGCATTCTTTCAAGTCCAGATTAGAATTAGCCTGCCTATGTAACGCCCCTTGTTACCATAAACGTACAATTGTAATATTAATGTGATACCTACGTAATCATGTGTATAAAAGCCTTTAAATGCGTCATAATAAAGGAGAACGGTTATTTGGAAAGATGCTGAGCGTATCTTTTGTGTCTGTTCCCTACTGCAGTAGTTATTAATTTGGAACCACTAATCAATATGAGGATAGGAGTTGCCTATCATCAAAATATCCATTTCAGGTGGCGAAGCCAGCCCAGCAGGGGTTATCAGGTGACCCTGAGTATCCGAAACGAGGAGCTTGAGACGATCCGGGAATTTCTGATAATCAGCCGGCTGAGGTAAGCCTTTTGCTTACATTTGACTTCCTTGATCGGTAAGGCATTTTTGGGACAAAGGGTACCTATTGTATTCCCCTTAATCGAACTGTATTGATTGGTGATTATATGTTATGTTGTCACTGTCTACTGTCCATCAGAGTGTTATAGAGAAAGGGTATAGGCACACGTAGAGAAGACTGGCCAGTCATTATGGGCATTAAATTAAGTAAGGGAATGACGGGTAAGAGATCCTCAAAAATGCCCAGCGCAAGAGGAGTGCTATATATGAACCGAAGCTGCGGTTCCGCCTATACTGAGCCCCTAGATTAATGGTTAAAGTGGACAGGGATCCACAAAGGGTAACTGGGTTACCACCAAAGTCCACAGGGACAAAGAATCATGCAGAGTATACAGCTAGAGAAACAGATATTTATGTGAGCAGGATGGATCAAGAGTGACATTAAACACGAGACAGAAAGGGACATTTTGATGTTAAGTTGTGGGATGAATTTGGGGTCAGGCACTACAACTAGTAAAGTCAAGAAACAGTAATGAGAGTTAAAACAGAATCCTTTATATGTTGTCAGAGAGGGAAGATGGGATGAGCACTATGGCTGCCCGTCTGATCATAGAAGGTACAGTATGTGAAGTATGAAATTAAAATACATTGGATGCAAAGGATATCAGAACAAAATAAAGAAAGCAGAAATTTAGGCAAGGAAGTATTAAAAAGCGTTAAAAGAAAGTGAGAGAATGATATGCATGTGTTGTGTACAAATGGGAATAATGTAAGCGATTTTAGAGATATATTTGAGTATGTTTGTGAATGCTAGAACCTTTAGTTCTATCGCTTGTGTCATGTACGCAGATGTGGCCCCCTCCTTTGTGCTCTCCTGAAAGAATGACATGAGAGGTTGGTGATAAGCTGGAAGGACACCATGCCAATTTCAGTTTTTTAGACAAAACATTTATAACAAAATGTGCCGGGTTAACGAATCTAATGATAAACAATGTGATCACAATTATTTTTGAATCTGTTTTCCAAACATGGTAAAATGAAGGTTACAAATTAACCGTGTCTTACACAAATTTAATATCCTGTGATAGTGGAAACAGTGCATTAAAAAAAAAAAGAGAGAAATTGAGTAAAATTAAGTAATATGTCCCCCTTTAATTTATCTGTGCATATATATTAGTGTGTGATATTGAAATTATCATATGAGTATTAATTTCTAATATGAGTTTAACAATTTTATTAATAAATATAGATATATTGAAACTGGTTTAGACAACCTTTGGATGGAAATGAAATCGGGTTAATGGGGAAATTGGTAAAAATTGAATTAGTTTAGTTTAAGATAACAATTTTGTAATTTTACATTTATTGAGTGGAAGAAAAAAAAGATTAAGATGAGGTTGTTAATTTGAATAGAGCTGCAATAATGTTTAACAAAGCCAAGATGGATGGGATACATAAGGAATTTTTTCTACAGAAATTAAATTTTAAAGTCTGATAATAACTTAATGTGCGGTCCATGATGTGAGAGTAATAATAACATTTAAATATAACAGACCCATCACATCAAGTCCACACACCCTGTTAGGATAGCTGCTGCCTGCAGCCAGTTGGTTTATAGTTTTTGATGGCCGAGTGCTTTTTGGTCCATCATACATATTGTTGGTCCTTTTGTTTTTATGTATTTTTATTTTTGAAATCCAAAGCAGAATGTGTGGATTGTGAAATGTTGTGCCCCTTTTCCTTGTAAGTGCAGTGGGTATAAGTAGAAGAATATTTTGGATTTATGGACATCTCTACATGACTGCAGGGTATTCTTATCATTTATTATAATATTACCAGGAGAAAGTTGTCTTTTTGAAACATGAAACTGGTGTTCTTACACAAACGGCATGATAGAAAACAAGCCATTGTTTATGCAAGCTGGACCCAATAATGAAGGCTTCACCCCGATATATCAGAGCTGTAACTTTATGGAAAGTTGCTATTAGACAAAGTTACAGATATTATTTTGGTCAAATATTTAATTTTTAATGGTCCGACATTCTGCACAGCAAATATATAGCTAAATGTTTGTCTAATGAAAGGTTCAAAATATGAATTTGTTTTGTTTATGTACAAATCTAACAATGAAAAATGTGTACATTTGAATCCAGTCACCTTATTGCCTCTATTGGAGGAGGCTGGAGACAAAGAAAAAACACGTGTTAAATTGATGACGTGATGATCAGCTGCTGTGAGCCCAGTGCAGGACACACTCCCTGAAGACCCGAGTATTTACTTTTTTGTAGTGTTATTCCCCGTTTTATACTGAGGATGAAGTTTATCACCCAGAAGGATTCTCTCTATTCAGAGTCATTGGATCCTTTTCCCCAGCTCAAGAAGCAGAGCTCCATGTTTTAGAAAAGCCCGTGAGCCATAAAAAGAGTATATATTTATATAGATAGTTGAGATAGAGAGAGCTTTTGGTTCCATTTGAAGGGCCAGAAGTTTGTTTTTACTTTGGCGGGTAAACCAATCAAGCATGCCAAGTTAATTTGATCGGCTGTTTTCAGCCTTCCAGGTTCTTGCTGAGGTAGCCATACTAACAGTAAAACTCACATATGGAAGCAGACCAGGCGACTCTAAGGATGCTGCATTTACAGCCCCGGACACTTGCTGGGTCTGTGCAACTCACAGATTCCACCCGAGTTCTGGCCCAGTATAGCTGGGATTAATAATTCAACTTTAAGGACCCCAGAACGAGAAGCACAAGTGGTCCACAGAGGGCAACTTCTTACGAAACAAGACTTTGGAAAAGGTGATCATTTGTTTGCCAGACACTCTTTTCCCTTCAGCTTGACACATGGACCGTGTCATCAGTCACAAGTAGTTATGGCTGCCTTAGTAAATGAGCGTGGGATAGAGCCAGGGTTCTCCACAGTTGTTTTTATAACATACCACTTCTTGTTTTACCTGTTACCAAAGGTGTTACCAAACGCTGAACATCCCTTCCAGAGATAACAAAAAGATATATCCAGCTGCCCAAGTCAGGATCTTACGAGTATGTATTTTGTTTGTATGGACATGTTTTCTGGATGTCCAGTGGCAAATGCTACTACAAAGGCCACAGTAAAAAAAAAGCGTTATCAGAAGTAGTTTGTAAGTACAGAGTGCAGAATCTACAGAGAGTAACAGAGGAAATCATTTTTATAGGAGAGTCCTTACTAGAAGTTTTGAGGTTTTATTTTTTACACCCCCTACTGTCTACAATGTAGCGGACAAAGTAGAGTAAGAAACTAGAAAACTTTTGCCTGAATGTTTTATTATATTTTATCAAGCCCGTAGGGGGATGTTGGACTCTCTCCCTTTGGGATTTGGGTTGGGAGTGTGTTACTCACTTGCTTATATTTTGTCTCAGCAGCTGAAGTCCTCCATTCGGATCTCACAGAGAATGTTGCTGATCTTTTAAGGTTTTTGACAAACTCATTTATGTGTTTTCTCCCCAATTCCAGATCCTAAAAGTTTGGAAGGATCTAAAACTAAAGCCAGTTGACTTGTGGATTGTTAAGAGACATTTATATATAAGGAAATGTTTGGAGACTCAATACAGCATCTATTTCATGTACAGTTTTGCAAAACTTGAAGGAAAAGTCACCTGGATCCACACCAGACACTGCAAATATGACTAAATTAAAGAAATCTCTGTGTTTGATTTGTTTCCCTCTTGTGATAACAGTCTAGGGTACTTTTTGATTCAATTACTTTAATTGTAAGGGATATATATATTTGAAAAGTAGTTTAGCCATGTTGAAGTCATTTTTGTCTTTTCTACCTCTTCCATTTTATGTAGAATTGTCTGTGTTTACATGTGCTGATAAGTCAGCATACCAGCAATTAATCTAGAAGGCCGTTCTGGCCACAGGAGTGTACAGCCAGTACTCTGTAAATATGTCTTATCAATCATTTGTTTTTCACAATGAAAAGTCATTTTGTAATGAAAAACTGCTCAGCTATTATTTTCTCCACAATGGAGTTTTTGCCTCTTTGGCCAGGACTACCTCCACCTAAGCGTGTGGAGGTTCCAGGTTAAAGGTGATAGCAGGTATGGTTAGTGATCAAAATATTGATTAAAAGAGAGGAGACTGTAATGGAAATTTGTAGGTTCTGTATATAATTGTATTCTATTTTATATGTATTGCACAATGCCCTCACTGTGCACACGGCACTAACAATGTTTTCAGTACATGTTTTGCATTCTTTCAAGTCCAGATTAGAATTAGTCTGCCTATGTAACGCCCCTTGTTACCATAAACGTACAATTGTAATATTAATGTGATACCTACGTAATCATGTGTATAAAAGCCTTCAAATGTGTCATAAAGGAGAACGGTTATTTGGAAAGATGCTGAGCGTATCTTTTGTGTCTGTTCCCTACTGCAGTAGTTATTAATTTGGAACCACTAATCAATATGAGGATAGGAGTTGCCTATCATCAAACTATCCATTTCACTAGAAACCCCAAATTTGGTATAAAAACACAGTAGAACTAGCACTACAAATTTGGGGTTTCTATCTTTAAGTGACCCCAAGTTACGTGGCCCCAAATTCGGGTCGCAAAATGTCATTCTCTGCAGCAGAAGTGCTTGACATTCTGCGACCTGACTTTGGGGCCTCCTAACTCGGGGTCACTTGGAGCTAGGAACACCAAATTTGGAGATATTGTAGTGCTAGTATAAATCAACCCATTACCCTAATATACATATATACATAGGACCCCTCAAATTGCGTATTCCGCTCCCCACCTCCTATACGTCCTTGCCGTAACTACGGGTCGGGATTAGGTAGGCTTGCTCGCAGCGGCGTTGCAGGGCTCTGATTTGGCAGCAAAGTCTCCAATTTGTACACAGAGAGCTTACCGTCAAATCGTCCCTCAACTTGCATAGACAAATGGGAGACCCTTCTAGATAAATATTGCTTAACTACACATATAAATTTACAACAATTACCAAACCCACACAATTCCACCCCTGTGACTGGATTTCAAAGATCATGCCCATGGTATACCATGCACCTCTACCTATGGTTAGGTTCAAGGAACCCTTTAGTTCCATGACTAACACTACACCGGTATTCTTTAGGACAAAGAAACAAACTCGCCTATGTCCTAAATAATACCTGGGTGCCTCCTTCCCAGCAAAGATCTCTCCATCCAGAACACAGAGAGAAATAACTTACCAACATTACTCATTCATCCCCACGTATTGACCTGGCATACAAAGGACATCATGGTCATGCTTCCGACAGGGAAATATCAACCTGCCCCCAGCGTTCATCTTCTCTGATCACATGTGTGATATAGCCTCAAATGCAACAAGATAGAATCCCCAGTCAGTAAGCCCATTGATGCCACCAAATATACAGACCGAGTCTGCACTTCTGTATATGGGAACATACAGCATAACACCTTTCACAATCCAACTTAGTACAGCCCATACAGGCATTCGACCACTACTTTGGATTAGTGTAAGCAACGTGTTTTTGGCAAAATCTTACTGAGCGGTGATGCTAACTCATCAGGCCACTGCCCCTCATATAGAGACGGTACACTCAGCTTGATGTTGGCTGATATTTCCACCTGCCACAGAGTGCGCGCCAGAGCCAATGACAGGTTTCTGTCCTCCCTACCAACCTCTCAACATGGTTGACAAAATCCGGAGCCATTCTAACCTGAGTGTCTCTGTGACTTCATTGAATGTTATCAAGGACGCCACCAATCTCCCGGGATAACAAAGTCACGCTCCTTCTCTGAAGCTATGGCTGTGAGTTTGTTCCTCAGGAGGCTGATGTCCCCTCCATTAACAACACCCATCCCAGCTATTGTTCCCCCCCAATATAGTGCTGAGTACATCCCTCCTCTTTTGGGTCACTCCTCAGAAATAAGCATCCTGCATGGACTTGATCGCATCTCTGGGAGTAAGTCACTGGTACAATGACCGCACTTGATTCAGTGTATACTCAGCACATATAGGGTGATAGGTTCTTGTCAACCACCGTGAGATGTTGCAGCGCCATGTGGTGAAGTCCTACGGTACCCTGGTAGCCAGCGTTTGTTCCCTTTATTTTAACGGAGCATGCTCCTGTGTGTATTCACTGGCTATATCTGTGCAGGGTTTCAACTTCTCAGGTGAGACATCAACCAGGCGTATCTTCCCCATGTCTAGTTCTGGTGTCCCGCATGTCCAGTAACCGAAAGCTTCTCTCTAGGACCGCTAGGATTGAGACACCACCCCTACGATGAAGTTTTCACCCCATTGATGTGTCACCTGGCACCCTTTAGTCTGGCCAACAGCTACCTTATTATGCATAAGTGCCGGCCTGCCTCCTAGGTACCTGCACCATATTAACTCCGTTACATCAATACATGTCACATGTTAAAACCTTCCTTTTTTTCAATTCCTCCTTCCAACAAAAAAACACATATTTTACATTTTCATGTTCTTTTCAAATGTTTTTATTGAGATTTTTAGCAGAGTTAGTTACAACAAGGGTTACAAAACAAAAAAAAAAATAATATATAGTAATAAAAGTAACATAACACAGTATAATGTAGTGACAGGGTTTTCTCGGCACAATATAGCATAGAAACAAATAATCCACAATAAAGAATAAGGTAGTATTCCCAAGTATCTAATATTCATAGTCATAAAGGGACTCGAACAAGAGTAAGTCTCTTAGAATTTGTATAATAAAGTCCGTAATATAATTATTGTAAGATTTATAAATAGCGATATGGATAATGGCCACTTCTGGACCCCAAGACACCCCTCACAGGGATCTATCTGTGTCTTGGAGTACCTAGGCCAACATCCTAAAGGAAATTCAAACACAGTAGTTATCTTTTATGAAGGAAAATAAAGATCTATTCTTACTCCGCAGCTCAATTCAGATAAACAAACATGTGATATATTTGTCACTTTGTTATGAAATTATTTTTAAAGCCATCCAAAAAAAAATATTAAAACGCACAGGAGTTCTTTCTTCTATATGATTAAAGAATCAGCATTATCTAAATTGTGGAAGTATAATTTTTGTACCATGTACTCCAAAGTTCCCATAGTTGTTGTTCCTTAATATATAGGGATTTGTCATTAGGAAATAACAATTGGTAGGAGTGGTGGAGTTGGGTTAATTCTATAACTTCTGTCATAGTAGGAAGAGTCAGTTTTCCATTTTCTAGTTATGGATAGTCTCTCAGCTAAAAGTATATGTGTTACTACTTTACGATATTGTTTGGGAATCGTGTGTAAATTCATATTCAGAATGGCTAGTTCTGGTGAAAGTTGAAGGATAATACCTGTTACAGAAGTGAGTAAATGGGAGATTGCCTGCCAGTAGTTATGTAAGCTTGGGCAGTCCCACATAATATGAAATAGGGTCCCCAATTGGGTACAATTTCTCCAGCAATTAGGTGACGAGTTCCCCTTGAATTTTGCTAGGATATGTGGAGTCAGGTATTGTCTTTGAACATTTTTTTGTGCCAGTTCCCATAGTGTAACACATGCAGTGGCCCTATATATGTTTCGTAGGGAAGCCATCCATTGTTTAATTGAAAAGTCTTGCCCCAAATCTTGTTCCCATTTAAGGAAGGAAGGTAGTTTGCTGGGTATGTTTTTTTCCCCTAGAATTGGGTATATTGTAGCTACTCCTTTCTGTGAGGTGGCATAGTTATTGAGGAAAGACCATATTTTAACCGGGATTGAAGCTCTGAGTTGTGGATTGTGTAACAGACACTTTTCTATTTGAATATATGTAGATCGCTCAGAATTCGGAAGCTGTAATTCATTACTTAACTGAGAAAAAGACTTTAATGAGCCCTGTTGGAAGAAGGAACCAAGTTTGATATCCTGACCCAAATTCTAGTCGTGTATTTGTACGCCAGGAATTAATGTTGGTATAATTGTTAGAGGAGGTTTTAACATCGTGATTGGAGTTTTATCTCATTTGTATGTGATGATTCTCTGCCAAGAGTGTAGCGTTGCTTTCACCGTTGGTGGGTATTGAGCTGTAATTGTGGACTTAATTTTCCTACTAAGTAACCAGAATTGCATATTAGGCTGTCGTGTGATGTCTTTCTCAATTTGTCCCCATAAAGTTTTAGGAGTAGGCAAGAACCATTCTTGCAATTGGGTCAAAAGAGTTGCGTCATAATAATCCTGTAGATCAGGTACGGTCGCACCACCTATATTTCTATGTTTAATTAGTATATGGTATGCGCAATGGGATTTTTTGCCATTCCATAGATATTTTCCCAGACTGCTTTGTAAGGATTTAAAGTAGTATTTAGGGATACATATTGGAAGGGACCTGAGTTGATATAATAATTTTGGTAAGGTCATCATTTTGAAAGCTGCCAGGCGACCAGCCCATGTAAATTCGAATTTACTAAGTGTTGTCAGATCTGTTTCAAAATGTTTCTTGAATGGTAAAAAGTTTGTTTTACTGTTTTGTTAGTGAGAGTGATTCCTAAGTAAGAAATCCCCTCGTCTTTCCAGTGGTAGGGGTATTTATTAGACAATAACTGCCTGGTTGTGTTATTTAATCCTAGGTCTAAAATATGGGACTTGGTTTCATTGATTTTATAATATGATGCTGCTCCAAATGTCGTTAGTATATTTTGGAGATTCGGGAGAGATGAAATTGGATCGGACACTATAAGCACTATGTCATCTGCGAACAGACTTATTTTATTATATATTTGCCCAATTTTTATACCAGATAGTTTTGTGTCAGATCGTATACGTTCTGCTAGAGGTTCGATGGCTAAATTAAATATTAAAGGAGATAAGGGGCAACCTTGTCGTGTTCCATTCGAGATGCCAAAGGGCCTAGACATCATATCATTTGTGTATACTCTCGCTGAGGGGCCCTTATACAGTGCAAAAATTGCCGATAAAATATTTCCATGAAAGCCGAATTTTAAAAGCACTGACTGTAAATAGCCCCAATGGACCCTATCAAACGCCTTCTCTGCATCCAAAGAAAGGAGCAGAGAAGGCGTTTGATGTCTCTCAGTGAAGTGTATAATATCAATCAGACGTCTTGTTGCATCTGAAGATTGTCGACCTTTAGTAAAGCCAGATTGATCTTTGTGAATGAGGTCTGGTATGTAGTTAATCAGTCGATTCGCTATTGCTTTGGCGTATATTTTGATGTCAATGTTCAATAATGAAATCGGTCTGAAATTTTGGGGAGCGTTGGGATCTTTGCCTGGTTTTGGCAGTGTTATGATCAAGGCCTGAAGCATCTCAGCCGGAAATTCTGATTTGGATGCCGCTTCGTTAAAAAGTGAGCATAAGTGGGGAGCCAGTATATCTCGAAGTAATTTATAGTATTCTCTATCATTCTGTCTGGGCCCGGAGATTTATTGTTGGGCAGGGAGTCTATAGTTCTAGCAATTTCTTCCACTGAAAATGGGACGTTAAGATCAGAGATTTGATCAGTAGTTAATGATGGGAGACTAATAGTATCTAAGAAATCACTTATTATCTTTGGGGTAGGTGTGGGAGTTTGAGAATCATCTTTAAGATTGTAAAGGGAGCTATAATAACAGCTAAATGCATTCGCTATGTCTTGGGGGTCTTGCAATTTTTCTCTAGTAACAGGGTGGTATAGATATGGAATCTTTGATTTGGAATATCTGCCTTTGATCCGAAGTGCCATGTTTTTTCCCGCTTTGTTGCTAGTATGGTAATATTTAGCTTTAAGTTTTCTAGTATGTTTTTCAAATGTATCCAATAAAGTCGTTCTGAGTTCCTGTCGTAATATTTGTAGTTTAGTTGTCAGTTGTTGTGATGGGTGAGATTGGTTTTGGGAATCTAATGTTTTAATGTCAGCAGTAAATTTCTCAATGAGTTTTGTTTTATTTTTCCTGAATTGAGCATTCAGTTGCATTAGGATTCCCCTACTAAATGCTTTATGAGCACCCCATAGGGTGGCGGAGTCTGACACCGATCCCACATTATATTTAAAGAATTCAGTTATCTGGTTTTGTATAGCTGTAGCATAGGTAGGCATTTTGATAAGATATGCATTTGTTCTCCATAGAAAATGGGTCGTTTGAGAGTGTTTAGGTAGAATAGTCATACTAATTGGGGCATGATCAGTCCAAGTGATAGGTGCAATGTCAGACTCCCTCACCCGCTGCAATAACCACTTATCCGTAAAAATATAATCAATACGCGTATAGGTATTATGTACCAGGGAATGATATGTGTATTCACGATCTCCAGGATGATGGCATCTCCATACATCATAGAGATCGCTTTTATTCAAAAAAAATTTAAGTGCACAGTTGGTTCTGGTTTTGGGATTAGGAGTGTCTAGTTCTTGTTCATGTATTGTGTTGAAGTCTCCACAAATTATTAAGGCACCTTTTCGGCATTTACCTATTTTTCTCATCAGGCCATTCAGAAAATGGGATTGCCTTTTATTAGGCGCATACACATTTACCAATGTAGTAAGTGTAATATCAATGGTACATATTAATATGAGGTATCGTCCATTGGTATCTACAATAGATTTATGCAATGGAAAATTAACTGAATGATGTATGGCAATAAGTACTCCTCTTTTTTTCTGTTGGCCTGATGCTGTAAATATGTGAGGAAAGTTCTTATGGGTGAAAGTGGGAATAGCGCCTGTTTTGAAATGGGTTTCTTGTATACACAATATTTGACATCGCTGGGTGTTAGCCATTTGCCACATCGACGCTCTTTTTGCTGGATGGTTAAGACCATTAGTATTTAAAGATATTAACTTTATACTCATAAAAGGATATTAATAAGATGGAAAAAGTAAGTACATACTAGCCTGATAATAGCTTTAAATTCTACTTCCATGTGAACAATCTGTAGTCTGAAATGACTATGAATGTCCAAAAATTTAGTGACTGAAAAGTTTTGATTCAAATTTTGTAGGTTCACAACATACCTGTCCCTTTGAATGCTATGAGTTGTGTATAGGATACTGTGAAGAAAAAAATAAAAGTAAAAGCACAAATAAAAATATAACCAAACATTAAACTTAATTTGCAGTGGTAAACATTTCAATGTTTACTGCAACATTAGAATGGGGAATTAGTTCAAAGGTCAGCTGTTCCAAAGATTTAGTATCTCACGGCACGGCGGGCAAGCTGATAGATCGGTTTCCTATAGATAGGATTGTATTTTGACCGGATCTAGTCAATGAAAGCTAATGCCATTGTGGCGTAAGTTTCTCCGGATTCTTCTTAGCTCCGATAGGTGGAGTTGGTTCGGGGATAATACCTCATGTGTGAAGTAACTTAATGCCTTGTTCCACAGAAATGATTGTATGGTAGGTGTCGTTCTTCTGTATCAGTAGTTTAGATGGTTGTTTCCAACGGTATTCAATTTTATGATTACACAGAGCTTTTGTAATCGTGGAAAGTTGTCTTCTCATATCTAGAGTATGTTTAGACAAGTGAGCATAGATCTGGATTGTATTATATGGTTGTGGAAGTTGTCCTAGATGTTGCACTTTATATAGGATTTGTTCTTTAACATGGTAGAAGTGTACTCTAAGTAGTACATCACGTGGTATCTGTGGTTTCGGAATCCGATGGATACGATCAATTGTGAGCTCTAAGGCTGGTATAGCTGGCAGCAAGTTGGAGAATAAGTCAGTGGCATATTTTTTAAGATCAGACTGCTGTATATTTTCAGGGATACCCCTGATTTTGAGATTGTTCTTCCTTGAGCGGTCTTCTAAATCTGCGATTTTAAATTTAAGCCACTCTTTTTCAGCTTTATTTTCTTCATGAGCATCTATTAAATCATTAATAGTATTGGTCATGTCTCCCATAGAGTTCTCAATAGTGTGTACTCTTTCACCTAAGGAGTTCACTGCTTTGGAGAATTGATTTGTGAGATGTAAAATATCCGTATGAAGCGAAGTATGTAAAGTTAATAGCATTTCTTTTAATTGGGTGTCCAGTATAGGCTGGTTATTAGTGGGGAATGTGGCTATAGGTGAAGCTATAGGAGTTATGACTGTGTTATCTTGACTAATATGAGGTATTTTATAGCTTACCTCCTGGCCTGTGAAATCCAGTTTGATACGAGTTTTAGCCGGACTGTGACATGTAGGGCTGAGGCATTCTTCCTCATGAGGAGATTCCAGATGTGTTTTCTGAGGTGATTCTTCTAGAGCAGCATCAGGCCTGTCAGTGTATTGCGCTCTCCCTGAGGAGGCTGTTGCTGGTACAGCAGCTGTGAGAGGATCTGTGCCATCTTTTTTCCTCCCTCCCGCTGACTGAGAGGAGAATGTCGTTAGTTTTTTCATTTTCCGTTCGTCTCTCCGCTTTTTTGACATCACCTTCGGATTCAGGAACTCTTCCGTCTTCTGTTCGTATCTTTTTTACCGATATTCGCTGTGAATTGTCGCTAATATGCCCGTTCGTGTCACGGAGCTCTCTCACAGAGCTTCCATTCAGCTCATGCGCTGGCCACGCGCTGGCCACGCCTCCACATTTTCATGTTCTGATGGATTGGATGTGTCATAATTCTTCCCCAACCTCCAACCCATTGCACATGTATAAATAACATGTTTGCATTCATCAGGAGAGACTTCAGCAAAAATATTTCACAAGCTCTGTTGTTTCAGAGTCAGCACTCGCACCACATTGTCCATAAGAAAAAAAAAAAAAAAAACAAGTATAATCTGAATCTTTCAAGTTTTTCCTTTTTTCCTCTCCTGATGTTTATCAGAACAAATTTGTGGTATGGTGTGGCACAGACAAACTGCCAACCAGATGATCATCTGTCATCCATGTTCCAGAAGCCTCTACAATTCTCGCCCCACTTGGATTCTGGAAATGAAAAACAAGAGCAGTATCAAATTCTTATCCACAATATCTGCTCGCTTACCATGTTTACTTATAGTTCCCTCCTTGGAGCCCAGGACCTCAGTATTCCTGGCTTCTGCAACTCTGACCAAACTATCCAAACAACCATGACCTCTTTAGGCTGAACCCACTGTAAAATGGATCCCCATGGTATGATCAAAAAATGTTTAAAACTGAACGTCAGTGTTGCTTCTCAAAAACTTCAAATTTTACAAGCTACAAAGACAATGCATCTATCTGTATCTTTACGATGTATGCACTACCCCCTTTCAGGTGACTGGTTCTAACTGAGGGCATTGTCTATTCCCCCCCTTTCAGGTGGATTAGACCTACTACTTTTCCACCTGAATAAAAAATATAACTAAAATAGACGACTAAACCAATATCAAACAAAAACATTTTTGAGAAAAAAATTAAATAATAGTAATAATATAATGGGAAAGAAAATAAAATGTTCTTAAAATGGACCCATAGGGACCAACTGAGATTAAGGGACGTGGTAAAAGTAAATAGCTTGACTTCTCTAGCAGAGTTACGAGAGAAATATGGTAGAACACCGTGGGACGGATGGAGGTATAGACAACTCCAACACTTTGTAGAGTCCCTCCCTAAACCTCTCCGCTCAGGAGATAGTCTAAATCCCTGGGAAAAACTGATGGATCGAGGGGGATTGGGTGACAGGGGATCTCTAAAATATATAGGATCTTAATAACTTTGATGGAGGATGAGGCTATGTCCCCTCTGGGGAGATGGGAAGGCGAACTGAATCAAGCAATTTCGGAAAAATTGAAAGGGAAAGTCATGGACTATATCCATTTCACTTCAATGGACACAAGGACAAAAGAAATGAATTATAAATTAATGGTTAAGTGGTATTATGTTCCATCTAAAATGCATAAAATGAATCATGACCTATCACCCTTATGTTGGAGAGAATGTGGGAAGGAGGGAACTCATGCCCATATATGGTGGCAATGTAGCTTAATTCAGTCATACTGGGAAGAAGTGGTGGGCCTATTTAAAGAGATTGATGGGACGGAAATAGAACTGGATCCCTGGAAATGCTTGTTCCATGCGACTGAGGGTCCTAGGGAAAAATATAGGACAGCACTTACCCCATTTTTACTGAATGCAGCGAAAGCATTGGTTCCGAGACATTGGAAAGTAAAGGAAATACCAGGGGTAGGAGAATGGTTCAGGTAAATAGATAGAATGAGGATTATGGAAGAACTAATACATCTTCAAAGGGGGGCAGGAACAAGATTCCAGGATACTTGGAGGAATTGGCTGGAATTTAGAAAGTCCTCAACTTATCTGGGAATTATGGGGAATGGGGGGAGTGTTTAGGGGTCTGTTGCTGGATACACCCCCCTTTTTTTTTTCCTCTTTTTCTTCAGGGGGGGGCGGGACTGGTGGGGGGGGGCACAGGGAGGGGGTAGGGTTTTTCTTTGTTTTTTTTCTTTGGGGTTTTTTTTTTTTTTTCTTTAAACACCTATATAAATTCATGGAAGGAGGGAGTGGGGATAGAGGGAGAGGAATCTCGACCTTATATAAATATATATATCACATATTGAAATTAAGAAAAGGAGTCACGGGGGAGAGGAAATAGTAAGGGTAAGATAAGATCACAAGAGGAAAATAGGGATCACTAGGGTGAAGAAAGCTCTCTCCCCCTTTTTTATTTATTTATTTTTTTTATTTTATTTTTTATATATTACATTTTTTAATTTTTTTTTTTTTTTTTTTTATTAAGGATCGATCCGGCTGGGTACCCAATGTGAACTTTCTTATCCCTTATTTCTTTATGAATGTTGATAATGTGGAAATAACATGAATGCTAAACAAAGTGATTTGTAATAGTATGTATAAGAAATATCTTTTTTACTGTTTTTTGTAAATGTGGAAAACGAAATAAAAAATATTTAAACACAAAAAAATTAAATAAAAAAAAAATTAAAAATCTGGCCATGATCACACAAATAACATGACAAGACAACCATCATACAACAATGACAAACACTCAACTTTTAGTTGACAACATCCATGGACTTTTCTCCCGAAGAGAGTGCTCATTCCAATCTGAAATACAATTAGTTAATGGGGAAATTGAAAAACAAAGCATATGTATCTCATCACAACACTGTAGCTTAATTTATATCTTTTTAGTACTATTTATTTTTCATTGTTTGCAAACAATTACTAACTAATGAGCTCATGGTACCATGTGATAATCGATTATGCATTTACAATAACCTAACCCCTGTTCTGCTATATTTTTCCCACTGTTGTTCTCACTTTGAGAGATCTGTAAACAAATGCAAATGTCCGTATACGAACCAGTTTAACTTCTTCCCTGGTCTCTGGAAAAGGAACACACAGACAGTGATTACACACAATTCTTATGTTAATCAGCAGTATTGGATCTTACTCAGGAAGAGTTTACAAAGACTGACAATAAGAGAAGAGTAAAGAAACACAAGAAAAACAATACTCATAACTGAAACATCTTTTAACCACACAAAAAAAAAACGCACTACCAATTCAGAGGTTTATCCCTGAAAGTACAAAACAAAAAAAAAAATGTATATCTATATCAAGGTCCTCTATCATATTCTGAACCTGAAACTTACATCAAACCTTTTTCATAGCCGGGAAACATTGACCAGAATATTCTTACCATACCTGCAGCTCACTAAGTTCTGCTAACATTGTTTCCCCCAGTGCTATATTTGAATAACCATGCGTCTACTTCCATTTTGACTTTACGCAACTGTCCTACATATTGCTTTTCTGTTTGTAGACCCCGCATTTGCGTTTTACACGGGAAATGGGTTTGATTACTATGGGTTCCATGCTTTGGATGGCTACCCCACCTGGCTGAATAACACACTTGAAGCCTTGGGGTCGTTTTTGGGTATAATTTCCTTTCGATATCATTATTCGCCGCCCGACAATATTTTGAAATGTGACCCCCCGTTTTACACAAAAAACATTTTAGTTCTGGTTTCCCTGCATAGGCCATTTTTTTAGCATATGGCGCTGGAAACCCACATTGCTGGATAATATTACTGTGATTGGAATGAACAGACTTTACACTTTCGTTGTCTGAGGAGTCATCAGAAGTTTCAACTCCTGAGTCAATTTCAAGTGCAGTTATCCCACCTTTATTTGCCTCTTCCACATCGATTCCCATCACAGTACTATCATTTCCAGTGATAATAGCATACGGGTTTTCTTCATGTTTCACTTCTAGCTTTTCTGTACACTGAGCATGTGCGGAGGGTACCTCCACTATTGCACACTTGGAGGATAATTCCATTATGGCTGCTTGTGCCTTAAGCATTGTGATAACCTGCAAATTATCAGCCTCCCTTTGATTCAAAGAGGCAATGCAACTTTCTCTTAATTTACACGTTTGTTCTAATTCATCCAATCTCTGTTGCAATACACATTTCTCAGTCACTAATTGTTTAATCCGACTACGAGCATCTGCATCAGCCTTTTCAATCCCCATTGCTATATCACTTACCTGTTCCATCACTTTTTCTCTATCAGCAAACCATTCTAATTCTTTTTGTTCCGCAATTTCTTTCATTCTCATTAACATGCGTAAGGCATTGGCCATTCTCTGTTTCCTGCCTTTTTTTGATTTATTACTTATGAGATTGTTATGTGTATTACATTGTCTCAAAAGTTCCCCAAATTGATACGTTAACTTACACTCATGAGTAAGTTGAAATCTAATACCACCATGCTTGCTAATGAGACCTTCAATGGCTTCCATTGATATGCTAATTAGCCTACCCACACTAAAGTTGCTCCACCAGTTGCTTAGACAATAGAAAACAGACAAACAACTAGATAACCCCCTCTAGTCCTACCAACAAACAAAAAAAAAAAATGCCTTAGGCTGCAGGTTATCTTACCAGAGCTATTTCACTCTCACGTGGGTAGAAATAAAAACCTAAATTTCCCCCACTTGTTTTCCTTTTCCTCAAAGATGTATGGTAATTCCTGTCAATCTCTAACCAACACTTTGCATTAGCAATACACTAAACAAACAGATACCAAGCACACACAAAGACACAGATGAAGCTGTTTAGAAGCTAGCTTTGACCTGTAGTCCCACACTAAATACAAAAAAAAATGCAAAAAAAAACGCAAAAAAAAAAAAACAAATACAAATCCGTTTACCCATGAATTTCTTTAGGAGAACACACTCTTATTCAATGCCCTCCTCTCTGATAGCAGGCCATAGGGAATTTCTCTTGGGACAGAGAGCTTTTTCACAATCACGTGGATATTTCCACTTTTCCCTCAAAATTGTATGGTTTATCCTGTCAATCTGCGGTTATATCACATAACCAGGGATGATCAGTCCCTATCTCGCCAGTGCGCCAATTTGCCCTCTTGTTACAGGTCTGCAGCAAACACAACAATAACGTACATATATATATATTTTTTTTAAATCTTTTTATTAATTTTCCAGAAACAAAAAACAAAGACCTGCTAACTATAACATCCCTTCCCCCCCACCCACCCCTACCAGTCACATCTCGTTATGGGAGTCATCCCAACCTACCACATTGGGAGTCACACGTTTCCAAAATCTATTACCCAGAGCCTCATGCAGTACTGATAATCCCAAGATGCCTCAAGTGAAGTGATTCAGAAGTATGGCAATGCAATACACATCAGAACTCCGTGTCCTGTACCTTCCAGACCCCCCCCCCCCCTCACCCCACCGTATCCCTGGAGTTGCACCAGGAGTGCCATACTTTGTCAAACTTTTTCCCACACCCTCTAGTCTCATAAGTAGCCTTGTAGTAAGGTAACATTGAATTCACCAGACCCTTCCAGGCCGTAACGCTCGGAGCCTCCGGCTTCTTCCAGGCCAGCAGGATAGCCTTCCTCCCATAGAAACAAAGGATAGTTAACATAGTAGGCATGGCCCGTGAAGGTAATACGTCATCCACTAGTCACAAAAGGCACACCTTGATGGTCATCGGTACCGGAGCTGAAATCAGCTCCGACACACAAGCCACTACATCAGTCCAAAATCTCTGTATGTGAGGGCAATGCCAGAAAATGTGCCCGTCGTCGGCGGGAGCATGGCGACATTGCCAGCACTCCGTCGAGGACGAGGGGAATATCCTGCCCAGTCTAGCCGGAGTATAGTAACTCCTATGCAGAAACTTGAATTGAATCAGCCTGTCTCTCGCGGATACTAGGTGTTTAAAAGGTCGGGTCCACAGGTCGTCCCAGTCTTCTCCCTGCATCTCCGGAACCTCCCGTACCCATCGCTCCCTACACGTGACAATAGCCTTAGGAGTTAGCGTAAACAGTTCCTTGTAGGTCGCCGACAAAGGTTTCACCAGGACATCCCCAGACAGCAACGTCTCGAAGGCCGAGGGCAGGGATTCCACCCTCCACTCGCGAACCTGCGCCTGAAAAGCGTGTCTCAGCTGCAGAAACCTAAAGAAGAAACTATTGGGAAGATTATGTCGGGATTGCAGCTGTGAAAAAGTCTGCAACTCGCCCCAGGACGTCATGTCCCCTAGCGTCTTAATTCCCTTCAACGTCCATAGCACAGGGTCAGGGAGATTATAAAAGTGGGGCAGAGTCGGGTTCATCCATATGGGGGTTCAGGGCGACACTCCCCTATAACTGGGGCATGCCACCCCCACCACCATTTCCCATGCCTTAATAGTGGCCTTCATAGTCAATGTTAGTGGAAGGTCAGACCCCAGTCCTCTAAATAGTGCAAATCGGAGACTGTCATACGACCCCAGATGCGCAGACTCCAGGACTGTGGCTGCGTCCCCATCATCTGCAATTAACCATCTGCGGGCGAAGACCAGTTGCCCGGCTAAGTAATATTTTTGCCAGTCTGGTAACGCCAAGCCCCCCCTGTCACTCGGTTCCT
Organism: Lithobates pipiens; assembly: GCF_037356315.1. Lineage (NCBI taxonomy): Eukaryota > Metazoa > Chordata > Amphibia > Anura > Ranidae > Lithobates > Lithobates pipiens. The sequence continues at coordinate 613,317,996 of NW_027507903.1, forward strand.
TTAGCACCTGAAGTCCAATTCTAGGGGGTCTGGGCGTCCACAGAAAAGAGGAGACCACACCATCAAGCTGCTTAAAAAAGTATTTCGGCACCCAGACAGGCGCATGCCGCAGGAAATACAATACAACTGGGAGGAATTTCATTTTTAGTAAACTAATTCTACCCATTAAGGATAAGGGTAGTTTTGACCACGTTTGTGCTTTGTGCTTCAATAACTGTACCAACGGGAGTAAGTTAAGAGTTACATAATCCTTTACCTCCGCTGTTACCCGGACCCCAAGGTATTTGAATGAGGAAACCCATTGCAACGGTGTACCAACGGGAGTAAGTTAAGAGTTACATAATCCTTTACCTCCGCTGTTACCCGGACCCCAAGGTATTTGAAAGAGGAAACCCATTGCAACGGTAATTCAGGGTCAGCGTTAGTTTTAGCCTGGGAGTCCATCGGTAGAATAGAGGACTTGCCCCAGTTCACCTTTAAACCCGAGAAAGTGGCAAAATAATCCAGTCAGTAAGGCCTTCCTCAAAGAGTCCCCTGGATGATCCAGAAACAGCAACATATCATCCGCGTATAGTGCCAGGGTTTCATCTATGGTCCCCACCCGGATGGGCTTTATTGGTTCCAGGGCCAAAGAGAACAGAAAGGGGGAAAGCGGGCACCCCTGACGAGTCCCTCTACCTATGTCAAAAAACCTCAGAAGTGGATGTGCCCAGCCTAATTGCTGCCCTTGGCTTTTCATAGAGCATAGATATCCATTTCCTAAACCCCGGTCCAAAGCCCATCAACTCCAAGACCATCGCCAAATAGGTCCAGTCAATCGAGTCGAAGGCTTTTTCAAAATCAATGGAAACTACAATTCTATTACTGTCAGCTTTTTGCTTAAGTTGTAAGTGTGTGAACAACCTTCGTATATTCGTATCTGTCGATTTCCCAGGCATAAACCCCGTTTGGTCTGTATTAATGACAGATGGAAGTACCCTGGCCAGTCTGAGGGCCAGAATCTTCGTCAGAATCCAAAGATCCATATTCAATAATGCTATAGGTCGGTATGAGGCACACTCCCTTGGGTCCTTCCCTGGTTTTAACAGAAGAACCATGTAGGCCTCTAGCATAGAGGCCGGCAGGGCACTGTGCGCATGGCAGTATTCCAGGAGCAAGTTCAGTCGGGGGGCTAAAATTTCCACATTGGCCTTATAAAATTCCGGCGGTAGGCCATCCGGCCCCGGGGCTTTGTTCGGGGGAAAAGTAAATATTGCCTGTTCTATCTCCCGTTTAGTCATTTTACTATCCAACGCACAACGGTCCTCCTCTGAAATTCTTGGCAGCGGTAACCCCGCCAGGAAGGACCTCAGGGCCGAACCGTCATATGCGGGAATGGGAGAATATAGGGACGTACAATATTGCACAAAAGCATGTAATATATGGCCAGGCTCATCCACTAGGTCCCCTCCCTGATCCCGAATCACCGGTATGCAAGTGGGAGAGTGGAAGTCTGCCACCAGCATAGCCAGGAGCTTCCCGTTTTTGTCCCCTTCTGCAAAATTTGTTTGAGCCCTTTGTGTCAGCTCTGCACGGGCCTGTCCCGTAAAGTGGGTGGAAAGAGTGCGTCTAGCTTCCAGTAAGGCCTCATAGGAGGCCCCCGTGGGTGCGTCAGCATGCACCCCCGCCGCCTCCCGTTCCTGTTGTTGCAAATACTCCACCTCCACCTTGTCCTGAGACTTCACCTCTTTAATGGCTGATATGCATTCCCCCTTGACACCGCCTTAAAGGCATCCCAAACCACCTGGGGGTCTGCAGTATTGTCATTAGAAGCCCAGTATGTTTGCATTGCCTCTGTCAGCCTGCCCGATACATGATCATTTCGCAGCCAACCCGGCTGAATTCGCCACCCTCCCCGTCCGGTCCCTGAAGAAAGTGACAGAGTGACCACCAAGGGGTTATGATCAGACAGCCCCCCCCGCTAGATAGGCGACAGCCTTCACATATGGCAACAATCTATTGTTTCCAAATGCTAAGTCAATCCTGGCTGAGGACTTGTGTGTCAGCGAAACATGTGAAAAACACCTGCCAGACGGATGCTTCCATCTCCAGAGCTCCGTAAGCTCTGCCAAGGAGCTCCAGCTAAGAAGCTCCGCAGACCCACCTCTGTTCGGATTGGAAGTGTCCAGCGCTGCATCTAAAATGGCGTTGAAATCTCCCATCAGAACCAGAGGAAGGTGAGAAAATGGTGCAAGTTTAACCAGTAATTCAAAAAACAATTTAGTCTGGAAAGGAAGGGGGTACATAGACATTTGGGAGAGTAAGTCAAAATTATTACATAGACATTTACCAAAACCATGCTCTTATGAAATATATCTGCCACTATCGCCACATATCTGCCTCCCGGGTCAGAGAACACCTGATGGACCGAGCAAGAAATCGCTCTGCTAATTAGGATAGAGACTCCTCTCACAAACGAGGAATAGGTAGCATGGAAGGCTTTCTGGGTCCAGGGTTTGCGTAGGGAAAGAATTTTACTGCCATCCAGGTGTGTCTCCTGTAAGAAGACCACATGCGGGCGTACCTGCTTGAGATATTGGAACACAGAGGCCCGTTTAAGCTTATGATTCAGGCCTCTAACATTCCAAGACACAAGTTTAACCTCATGCGCCATCACAAAGTAAGTGAAATACACCTTGAGGGACAGGAAGCCGTGAGGGCCCCGCAACCATCCGGTTCGGGCCCCCACCCCTCTCCCGCCCACCCCCAATGTCCTTCCTCAGAGTTATGCTGAGGCACCATGGAAGACGCATTAACCTGCGCATTAATATCTGGGCATATTTACTAAAACCAACCAGAGATAACATACGTATATAACCCCACAACGAGATGTGATTGCAGATCCCCCCACCCCTGCTTTTATACCAGTAATAACCAGAACTAACGTGGCACATAGCTTTGTCCCTAAACCAAAATAACAAAAACAAAACACTTGCGGGGAATTCCCGCCGCAGTGATCGAAAGTCCGGCAACACCATTTACAGTTCCATACCTCCACCTTAAGCTCCTGCACGGGCGGTGGAGCTACCACCATACATCCTTGTTGCTCGTTAAGAAAAGAAATAAAGACCCCAGGGGAGGTTCAGGAAAAATAAAAACTGAAAAAAAGAAAATTGCACAAAATTGCATAGGAGGCCCTCAGAACAGCCAGAAAATGGTACATTAAAATAGGCCAATGAACAACACAAAATAAAAAACAAATAAAAAGAGAAGAAAAGCAAAAAAAGGCGAAAAAACAACAGGGCAAAGGAAAGAAAACGGGATCCTCTTCTCGGGAGCTGATATGCCACCCATGCAATCACTTCCATAGAGGGTCAGCAAGAGGAATGGCAGTTCCCATTTGTGATCAGCTTACGCAGTCATTGAGGCTGTGCTTCAAGGATACTTCCATTATCATTCCCTTTTTCGTGGCCCCCCATCACCCAGAGAACAGACGCCACCGGGACACAAATGGGGCATCTCCCGGTCCGGCAATGTCCCGTAGATGGGCGAGTGTCTATCAGGAGATATATGGCCTGGGAGTCCCGACAGGCGATGTATACCCAAGCTGCCTCAACTCCCGGATCTAGCCCATCCCGTCCCGGCCATGGAAATAGAAGTAAATAACAAGGGGGAGGAAGATAGAGGGTGTGAGGCCACAAAAAAACACATACCAGTCTCAGGGGCAGTGTCGTACCACAGCCGCCATGTGTTAGAGTTCCCTGTCCATCCACTCACAGACTTCCTCGGGTCGTTCAAAAAACTTTCACGGAGCCTTTGTGTTGGGCCCTGAGTTTTCTGGGGTAAAGCAGGCTGTACTTAACCTCTTTCTCTCTCAGGCGCCTACGGACCTCAGTGAAGGAGCGTCTCTTCTGTTGAGTCGCCGCCGAGAAGTCAGGGAACAGCATCACCCGGGCATCATCATGTCTGAGTTCCGGAATCTTCCTGGCTTGGGTCAATATCATGTCCCGGTCACGATAGTTCAGGAACCGAACCAAAAAGGGCCGAGGATGAGCACCTGGCGGCCTGCTGCCAGTGGGCACTCTATGCGCTCTTTCAACCACATATGTAGGTGGTACCTTCTCCAGGGCTAGCAACCGGATAAAAAATTGCTCTGCAAAGTTAGCGGGACGGTCCCCCTCAGCCCCTTCTGGGAGCCCCACTACCCGGATGTTGTTCCTTCTTTGACGGTCCTCAGCATCAATGGCCCTATGCTGTAGCTCCCTGACTTGGTCACGGAGTTCAGCTATCTTGGCGCTGTGTTCATGGGACAGGTCTTCCACCTCTGATACATGCGACTCCACTGTAGTCAGGTGGCCCCTGAACTTGTCCAAGTCATGCCTGATTAGATTACACTCTGAGGAGAGGTGATCAATGCGGCCCACTAGCTCAGCCCTGCTAGCACTGATCGCTTCCAAAATCGGGCGAGTAATAGCCTCCGGGTCCACCCCTGTCGCCTGCTCTGCCACAGGATCCAAGCCCTCAGCCCCTCTCACCTGCTCCATCTCAGCAGCAGCAGCCGTGACACGCTGTGCAGGCAGTGGGGGAAACAAGATGGCGGAGGCGGAGCCTCGCGCTGTGTCCCGGATGGCTCGAGTGCTCCGCTGGTCCTGTAGCCCTTTAGCGGCCTTCTTTTTTGCTGAGGATGGCATCGGTGTGTACAGCACACCTTCCCCTGTATAGCGGCAGTGGTCCCAACGTACATATATATATATATATATAAAAAATACGTTTTACACGCCGTTCTGGGGTGCCAAATGAAGTAACTGATCAGTTCAATCTATTATTATTATTATCAGTTATGTATTACTTTGTCTAGTCCCTATAGTTTAGCTAGTCTATCTATACGCCACGCACATGCTATCGTTAATATCACAATACTACCACCATTGGCTAAGAAATCAATACACGGTCTAAGATCAATTAAATCTCATTTATTTCCCAAGGAAATAAGAAAGCGTGCATAAAGTATCAATAGAAGTTACAATAATACATAGCATACAATCAGAATACAATATAAGCCTTATACTTATCCGACCCTCGTGACTGGACCTTCTGATGGAATCAGAGACCGAACTCATTGTTGCAACCCTTTTTGTTAAACATACCTCAGCCATACCACACCCCATAGCCCACCCTACTTTTCCTGTGGACCAATCAGCGTCTCTGGGGCGTCTCCTCCCCCAGGCTAACCACCTCGGACAGTCCTGCCATACTTGGCCTCTGGGGGGCAGTGTCTGCTGCTCCGACTGGGTTCCCATCTTGTGGTTCGATCTCGGACGCCCCTCCCGCTCACTAATTATCTTCTTTGTTCTTACAGACAGACCGGCGCCATACTGTCTTTGAAGTTCAGTACACTCCAGGTGGGCTGAACAGAACTCATTCTGCTATTCAGATTGTGTTTTGGTGCCACATTCCTTTCTCCTTTAAACATGTGGGACTGCAAGTATCAATATGGCTGAGTTCGGCTGTACAAACAGCTGTGTAGAAGTATAACATTAATTCCTGTTTGATTCCAACACTTACGCACTATAATTATCTATAAATTCCTTCAGCATCGTGTCAATGACAGGTTGGCCGTTTGTGGGGAATGCATCTATGGAGTCTGGTAACTCCCTGGTGTCATCCCCTGAGTCATGAAGGGAGCTTACCTCGAGGTTGTGATCCGCAGCATCTGGCTTAAATCTCACCTTCTCTGGGCTCCCTGAGGATGGTGAGGCAGGGGAAGACCCCAAACTTCCAGGTGGGCTGCTCCTTTTCTGTGTTCTCTGCTGTGTTTCGTGGTGGAAACACAGGAGCTCCTCCACTACACGTCCATCTTGGACTCCGGCTAGCTCCGCCCCACCTACATTTACTATTTTTATCTCTATCCTAATTAATCTCTCAGATTCTTTAAGATTCAATATTCACTAATTCTAGCGCTGGGTTCTTTCTCCATTCTTTAACTTCCTATAACAACCCTCCCATAAAACTGTTAACCAGACCATGTCTTTACACTTTCTTTTAGTTCTCCTTAAATTCTTATTGCCGAGTCAGAAAGTGTAGCAGCAGGCGTCTGCCTGCACTGTTCCTTCACTCACTGACATGGAGCCTGTTGACCCCATCCCTTTCAGAAAATCATGAGCACATCTGCAATTTGCTAGCTGTCTCCATGCACACCGATAGGGAGAGATTAACCCATTTGCTAACTCATCACTTCTCTCACTTCTCTCTATAACATTTTATTGTTCACAAGCACCCTTACTCTTTACAAATACGTTCCATACATCCACATACTTTTCAGGCAGTTTAATTTTCACTTTGTTGGTTTCATATGTCATTGCTTTAGGAAGGGCCAGACTGGGAATAAAAACCAGCCCTGGAAATAATTTCATACCAGCCCCATAGCATTATTATACCAGCCCAACCTCATTATTTTCTTGTTCATGAAAGGCAAAACCATGCATTTTAAATCACATTTGAAGAGCGTATTACATGTAGAAAAGACAGATATGAAAGCACATAGGACTAGGGATATATGCAGTATCCTACAAAAGTGAGTACACCCCTCACATTTTTGTAAATATTTTATTATATCTTTTCATGTGACAACACTGAAGAAATGACACTTTGCTACAATGTAAAGTAGTGAGTGTACAGCTTGTATAACAGTGTGAATTTGCTGTCATTAATGTCTAAACCTCTGGTAACAAAAGTGAGCACATCCCTGAGTGAAAATGTCCAAATTGGACCCAATTACCCATTTCCCTCCCCGGTGTCATGTGACTCGTTAGTGTTACAAGGTCTCAGGTGTGAATGGGGAGCAGGTGTGTTAAATTTGGTGTTATCGCTTTCACTCTCTCATATTGGTCACTGGAAGTTCAGCATGGCACCTCATAGCAAGGAACTCTGTGGGGATCTGAAAAAAATAATTTTTGCTCTACATAAAGATGGCCTAGGCTATAAGAAGATTGCCAAGATCCTGAAACTGGGCTGCAGCACGATGGCCAAGACCATACAGCGGTTTAACAGGACAGGTTCCACTCAGAAAAGGCCTCACCAAAGAAGTTGAGTGCACATGCTCAGCATCATATACAGAGGTTGTCTTTGGGAAATAGACATATGAGTGCTGCCAGCATTGCCGTAGAGGTTGAAGGGGTGGGGGGTCAGCCCATCAGTGCTCAGACCATATGCCACACACTGCATCAAATTGATCTGCATGGCTTTCATCCCAGAAGGAAGCCTCCTCTAAAGATGATGCACAAGAAAGCCCGCAAACATTTTGCTGAAGACAAACAAACTAAGGACATGAATTACTGGAACCATGTGCTGTGGTCTGATGAGTCTAAGATAAACTTATCTGGTTCAGATGATGTCAAGTGTGTGGCGGCAACCAGGTGAGAAGTACAAAGACAAGTGTGTCTTGCCTACAGTCAAGTATGGTGGTGGGAGTGTCATGGTCTGGGACTGCACGAGCGCTGCCGATACTGGGGAGCTACAGTTCATTGAGGGAACCATGAATGCCAACATGTACTGTAACATACTGAAGCAGAGCACGATCCCCTCCCTTTGGAGACTGGGCTGCAGGCACTATTCCAACATGATAATGGCCTCAAACACATCCCTCCAAGACGACCACTGCCTTGCTAAAGAAGCTGAGGGTAAAGGTGATGGATTGACCAAGCATGTCTCCAGACCTAAACCCTACTGAACATCTGTTGAGGCATCCTCAAACGTGGAGGAGCTCAAGATCTCTAACATCCACCAGCTCCGTGATGTCATCATGGAGGAATGGAAGAGAACTCCAGTGGCAACCTGTGAAGCTCTGGTGAACTCCATGCCCAAGAGGGTTAAAGCAGTGCTGGAAAATAATGGTGCCAACACAAAATATTAACACTTAGGGCCCAATTTGGACATTTTCTCTTACGGGTGTACTCAGTATTGTTGCCAGCGGTTTAGACATTAAAATGTAATTTCTTCAGTGTTCTTTTCATGTTTAGTAGCATGATAAGTTATAATAAAATATTTACAAAAGTGTGAGGGGTGTACTCACTTTTGTGAGATACTGTATATATATAAAACAGCAAGTTTCAGTTAAAAGTAGTAAAAGTGAAGCAATCATCAAGGAGGACAACTGGGACTCTGGTGTTTATGTATGACATTGTAAACTGGCAAAAGAGCGCACAGGGAGGTGTACAACAGGTAAAAGTGGGAAGCTATGACAGTGACAGAGAAGGAAATAAATTCACACTGAACATCAGAGCTATCCAATGGAACAGAGGGCAAACGCAGGTAAAGACTGGACAGAATATGATCAAAATCTGTAGCTTAGAGTTTCAAGGGTTTGTGGTGTTTACCAAAGCGGGAACGGTGATAGAAACATAATTAACAGCTGAACGCATTAAACAGAAATACCAGAGGTCAAGAAGAAACCCTAACTCTTCTAGGGTAACTGTAGACAGAATGTTTTTTTAAGAGTATGTTATAAGTTTTGGGAAAATTATTTTATTATTAGCCTTCATTTATGGGCATGATTGGTGTATGTATGTAAGGCATCCAGTTAAAACAATAAAGGCACCTACTCTCCATCCTTTGACATAAAACATTAACATTGACATAAAATTAAGCTTCCATCCTAAACTATACCCCAACCTATAACAAATGTGAACTTTGGGTGAGATGGCAAATTGTCTTCAGCCAACATTTGTAGGTGATAGATACAGTTAAAACAACATCTATTCATAAACACCTCCCTCCTTTTTGCTTTTGGTTCATGTCTTTCTTAGGTTCCATCCTCTATCTGTAGCCACAGTTGTCCTTCTGGCTTCAGGAAAACCACCATACCAGGAAAGCCGTTGTGTTGTTTCCAGTGTGTACCCTGTTCACAGTCTGACATCTCTAATACGACAGGTAATCTTGATGTTATTACTGTAACTGTTCCATTCATAATGCAGCTGGCCATTTCAACGATGACACATATAAGCCCTTGTACACACGGTCGGACTTTCCGACAACCAAATCTGTTTTTGTCCGACGGATTTTGTCCGAAACTGTTGCATACAAACAGTCGGACAAAGTTGTCGGAAAATCCGATTGTACATAACGTGATGACGTTATTTCGTTACGACGGGACTACGTTCAGGCTAGTAGTCAATAGCTTTGGTGTAGGAATTTGATGTGAGCATGCGTGGCACTTTGTCCGATCGGAATTCTCTACACATGATCAGAGTATGTCCGATCGGAGCATTTTGTCGGAAAATTTTACCAACAAGTTGGAAAACTTGGTCCGTCGGATATTTGAATGGAAACAGTCCGATGGAGACCACGCACAGTTGGAATATCCGACAAAGCGGTCCGATCAGACACATTCCGTTGGAATCTCCGACCGTGTGTACAAGGGCTAAAGCCTACTATCATCACATTGTTTTCCTAATTCATAGCGTTTTTCAGAATTAATTTCTAACATACTTTTTTATGATGTCACTATCATAAAAGAGTCGGACAGCAGGCTCTTCAAGTGAGCAAAGATCTTCCTCTCCACCCACCAGACAGTTAAATATTTAACCTTTTCTTTTCAGAGTGTCTCTTAAGCCTAGCATATTGACAGGGTCTTATTAGAGCACAGATCTAGCCATGACTTAAAGAGGAAGTAAACCCTGATGAGTTTACTTCCTTTCATTCCCTGCAAAGGCAAAGCATAATGGACTACTATGCATTGCATAGTAGCACATTATGTGTCACTTACCTGACACAGGAGCCAGCGATGTCACCGCTGTCCCCTGTAGTCCAGCGCATCCATCTTTTCGGTGGGGTCTCGCAGCTCCGCCGCTGTCATTCGGCGGAGCCGCGATGACGTCACTCCCGCACATGCGCACGGGAGCTGACACACGCGGCAGCTCCGTTGTTGGAAATGCCGCGCTCAGTGCGCCTGCACGCCACTGTCTACGGCGCATGCGCCGTAGACAGCGGTGCCTGTCTTCGGGCAAATATCCTAAACCGTATAACCATTAATTCTGGAAGAGGTTCGGAAGTGATGTTGCATACACACGGTCGGACTAAATTGTCGTAAAATCCGATTGTATATAACGTGATGACGTTATTTCGTTACGACGGGACTACATTCAGGCTAGTAGCCAATAGCTTTGGTGTAGGAATTTGATCTGAGCATGCGTGGCACTTTGTCCGTCGGAGTAGGCGACACATGATCGGAGTATGTCCTATAGGAGCATTTTGTCGGAAAAATTTACCGGCAAGTTGGAAAACTTGGTCCGTCGGATATTCCAACGGAAACAGTTTGATGCAGACCACACACAGTCGGAATATCCGACAAAACGGACCGATAGGACACATTCCGTCAGAATCTCCGACCGTGTGTACAAGGGCTAAGAGGAGATTTCCCACCACTTTGGAGAGATTTCTGTCAATCAACTTTCTGATGTCTCCAGAACATGAAGTAAAGGGAATTCTCCCCAAAAGGACAGTTGACAGAGGTTCCCATGACCATCTGCTATTCTATACATAGAACTAAAAGCTGAAGATGCACTTTAACCTAATCAGTCATGTAAAGTTGATACTATGACTGAAGTAAAAAACAGAATCGAAACTCAGGGACCAGTTGTTAAAAACTCTCAGGATCTTAGAAAAGCCTCTTAATAAGACGTTTTCGTGCATATATTTTTAATATTGCAATGATTTTCTTTCCTGTATTAGACTCAGTCGATTGCTTCAGATGCCCTTGGGATCAGTGGCCAAATGTTCAACAAACTGAGTGTCTCTTGAAAGCTATTGAGTTTCTTTCCTTTGAAGAGCCATTGGGGGCAACACTGGTTGCCACAAGTGTTACCTCTTCCACAATTCCATTTGCCCTCTTGGGACTTTTCATCCACTACAAGGCTACCCCTATTGTCAGAGCCAATAACTATTTTTTAAGTTGTCTTCTTCTGCTGTCATTATCTCTCTGCTTTCTCTCTTCATTAATACTCATCGGCTATCCACAACCAGAAAAATGTCTTCTACGACAGGTGGCTTTTGGCATGGTTTTCTCATTATGTGTCTCCTGTGTCTTAGCAAAAACCATCACTGTCTTGATAGCCTTCAAAGCTACCAAACCCGACAGCAGTTTAAGAAAATGGACTGGGTCAAAGCTGGGCTACAATGTTATAATTTGTTGTGTTTTTATACAACTGTGTTTTTGTATAACATGGTTGTCCAGTTCTCCACCATTCCCGCAAAATGATGTCAACCAACCAGAAGTTATAATCACCAGCTGTAACGAAGGATCTCCAACAGCCTTCTGGGTTATGCTCGGGTACCTGGCTCTCCTGGCCTCTATCAGTTTCGTTCTTGCCTTCCTGGCTCGACGGCTTCCAGATAGCTTCAACGAGGCCAAATTCATAACCTTCAGTATGCTGGCCTTCCTGAGTGTCTGGGTGTCCTTTATTCCAGCGTACCTTAGCACTCGTGGCAAGTACTTAGTTGCCATGGAAATCTTTGCTATTTTGTCTTCCAGTTGGGCTTTGGTTATTTGTATCTTTGTGCCCAAGTGTTACATTATTATATGCAGGCCAGAGCTGAACACCAAAGAAAGTGTGATGGGAAGAGGAAAAAAATGATTCACTAATGCACAATTGCATTTCAAAAGAATTAAAAAGTCATGTAATATACTATATTGTGTACGGGTAAATTATTTTGGTTTTCATGTGTTTAATAGGATTCTGTTACAAGATGCAATGAGAATAACAAAGTTGAATCCAAAATACAAAACATTTTTTTTAAATGAAGTATACATATTTAAAACAAGCCATGTTACCCTATCCAACAAAAACGGAGTAAGAAAGAAGGAAAGCATCACACTTGTATAAAAATGAAATAATTTAAAGTGTATTTACAACAAAATCTAAAGTCAAACAATGTAAAATAGAAAGCAATGCAGCTTTAAGGAGTACAGGCGTCGGCGGTAAAGCGGCGTTATTTTTAGCACCGTTTTACTGTCGTTTTAGCGGCCGTGTGCGGCCGCTAGCGGGGCGGTTTTTAACCGGTTTAGCCGCGCTGCCCCATTGTTTTCAATGGGTATGAGCAGTTTAGGAGCGGTGAATACACCGCTCCTTCACCGCTCCAAAGATGTGGCTAGCAGGACATTTTTCACCGCCCGGCCAGCGCACTGCTCCAGTGTGAAAGCCCTCCGTCTTTCACACTGGAGTGAAAGGGACCGTTTTTTTTTCAGGCGCTATTTTTAGCGCTGTAGCGCCTGAAAACCGCCTCGGTGTGAAAGGGGCCTAAGGCCGCGTACACACGGGCGGACTGTCTGCCCAACTTAGTCCGCCAAAACACATTTCAGCGGACAGTCCGCTTGTGTGTGGGCTTCAGCGGACTTTTTCAGCTGACTGTCTGACGAACCAAGTCTTATGGAATTTCCGTAATTTTGTCCGTCCAAACTTGGTTTCAGCGGACAGTCCGCCCGTGTGTGTGCCAGTCCGCCGTACTTTCGAAATGAGTGGACTTTTCCCGCCCGGAGAAAAGTCCGCTCATTTTGACCGGGTATTCAGGTAGGCGGGCCCGCGAAGGAGACGTCGCTGGCCCCGCCGCCTGGTATGGACTTAAAGGGGACCCCGAACGCCGAAAAAAATCAGCGTGGGGGTCCCCCCCAAGTCCACAACAGACCCTTGTCCGAGCACGCTACCCGGCCGGCCAGGAAAGGGGGGCGAGCGAGCGCCCCCCTCCTGAGCCGTACCAGGCCACGTGCCCTCAACATGGGGGGTGCCTTGGGGAAGAGGGGGCCGCGCGGCCCCCCCACCCCAAAGCACCTTGTCCCCATGTTGATGAGGACAAGGGCCTCTTCCTAACAACCCTGGCCGTTGGTTGTCGGGGTCTGCGGGCGGGGGGCTTATCGGAATCCGGGAGCCCCCTTTAATAAGGGGGCCCCCGGATACCGGCCCCCCACCCTATGTGAATGAGTATGGGGTACAATGTACCCCTACCCATTCACCTGTAAAATAAAAGTACCAAAAAAAACACAACACACGAGATAAAATACTTTATTGCACAGCTCCGGGGGTCTTCCGTCTTCGGGTGTCTTCTCGCGGGACTCCTCCGCTATCTTCTTGTAGCTCTTTTAGTAGCGGAGGAGTCCGGCTTTCTTCCTCCCCGCCGGCCTCTTCTCCCGACTTCGGGGGTCTTGTCCCCCTCTTCGGTTCTTCTGCCGGGCCACCACGCCTTCATATAGCTCTTTTACAGGCGGTGGCCCGGTCTTCTGTCGCCACCGTCGCCGTCGCCTTCGGTTCTTCTTCTTCTTCTCCTTCTCCAGAAGATGTTGCCTCGACGATCTCTCCGGCCGGAATGCCAGAGCCACGCTGCGCGGCCACTTATATAGTGACAATGGGGCGGTGTCACATGGTATATGTCACATGGGCTGGTCACATGGGTTGATGTCACATGGGGACTATGACATGGTAAGGGGGCAGGGTCACCATGTGACACCAACCCATGTGACATATACCATGTGACACTGCCCCATTGTCACTATATAAGTGGCCGCGCAGCGCGGCTCTGGCATTCCGGCCGGAGAGATCGTCGAGGCAACATCTCCTGGAGAAGAAGAAGAAGAACCGAAGGCGACGGCGGCGACAGAAGACCGGGCCACCGCCTGTAAAAGAGCTATAAGAAGGCGCGGTGGCCCGGCAGAAGAACCGAAGAGCAGGACAAGACCCCCGAAGTCAGGAGAAGAGGCCGGCGGCGAGGAAGAATGCCGGGCTCCTCCGCTACTAAAAGAGCTACAAGAAGATATCGGAGGAGTCCGGCGAGAAGACCCCCGCAGACGGAAGACCCCCAGAGCTGTGCAATAAAGTATTTTATCTCGTGTGTTGTGTTTTTTTGGGTACTTTTATTTTACAGGTGAATGGGTAGGGGTACATTGTACCCCATACTCATTCACATAAGGTGGGGGGCCGGTATCCGGGGGCCCCCTTATTAAAGGGGGCTCCCAGATTCCGATAAGCCCCCGCCCGCAGACCCCGACAACCAACGGCCAGGGTTGTCGGGAAGAGGACCTTGTCCTCATCAACATGGGGACAAGGTGCTTTGGGGTGGGGGGGGGCGCACGGCCCCCCCTTCCCCAAGGCACCCCCCATGTTGAGGGCACGCGGCCTGGTACGGCTCAGGGGGGGGAGCGCTCGCTCTCCCCCTTTCCTGGCCGGCCGGGTAGCGTGCTCGGACAAGGGTCTGTTGTGGACTTAGGGGGACCTCCACGCCGATTTTTTTCGGCGTTGGGGGTCCCCTTTAAGTTCATTCCAGGCGGTGGGGTCGGCGACGTCTCCTTCGCGGGCCCCGCCTACCTGGAGACGCGCTCGAAATGAGCGGACTTTCCTCCGCGTGTGTGGGCGAGACCGTTCATTTCAAAAGTAGGGCGGATTGTATGGCGGACTTAGTCCGCTGTATTAGTCCGCTCAAAAAGTGCCGTGTGTGGGCAATTCCGTTCATTCAAAATTTGGATGGACTGTCTGTCGGATTGTCTGACGAACTAAGTTGGGCAGACAATCCTCTCGTGTGTACGCGGCCTAAGAGGGACGGCAGAAAAAAGACCAAGTGGTCCATCAAGTCCCATTTATTTTTTTTTTTTCATTTATACAAATAGTGATGGGGGAACGGTTCGGGCCAAGCATGAGTTCAGGCTGAACATTTGTCTGTTCGGCCGTTCGTCAAATGCCCGAATTTGCAGGGTGGTCCCGACGAACACCCTGCAATGCGCTGAGTGCTGCACAGTGAATTCTGTGCCCTGATTGAGCAAAATGTTGTCCAATCAGGGCACAGTGTAAACTGGTTGTTAAGGGAAGCTGGCCTCCGCGTCCCTAACAACTGATGAGTCATCAGCTGTCAATGGGTTTTCCTGCTAACAGCTGAGTAAAACATTTTTTTTAAAAGACCCTGGCTGTGGTTGTCGGGGGGTCTGCAGGTGACGGGCTTATCGGAATATGAAAGCCCCCAGATCCCACTCCCCCCTAATGTGAATGGGTATCAGGTATATCGTACCTGTACACATTCACCAAAAAAGTGTCAAAAATTAAGAAAAACAGTAAAAGTTTTTTGACAAATCCTTTATTAAAAAAGGAAAAAGTGCCAATCACGATGCCTGACGGACCCCAAAAGTAGAAAAAAATTAAACCGCTTCTGCCTCACGATGACTGCATGCCCTGCACTTTGACAGCTCTCATAGAGGCAAGTGGCGAGGCCACCCAGCTACGTCACTCGGTGGCAACGCCCCCCTTCTGACGTCATGTCACGTCAATTCCCCCACCCGCAGACCCTGACTACCACAGCCCAGTGTTGTCGGGAAAAGATGCTTTGGAGTGGGGGGTGCAGAGCCCCCCTGCCCCAAAGCACCAACCCCCCCATGTTGAGGGCATGTGGCCTGGTATGGTTCAGGAGGGGGGTACTGCACTCAACCCCCCTTTTCCTGACCTGCCGGGCTGCATGATTGGATAAGGATCTGCTATGGATTTTGGGGGACCCCATGCCGCACATGAGGACATGTGGCCTGGTATAACCTGCTGGTCAGCATACTCCTGATAAGGGTCTGGTATGAATTTTTTTGGGGGGCCATTTTTTTTCTTTTATTATTCTGGCGTTGTGTTCCCCTTAAAACCCATACCAGATCCAAAGGGCCTGGTATGAGCGGGGGGGGGGGGAATCACCTTGCCATTTTTTCTTTATTTTTGAATAACCGGGTGCCAGCAATTGTAACCGTAAAGTCATTTTATATGGGATTTTCCTTTAGAAATGGCCAGTTTTGCTGTAGCATGTTCTGTATATGTTACAGATGCACCCAAGGCCGTCTTTTTTTTTAATTGAAAAACAAACTTTATTGAAAGGAGCAGAAAACAGGGTAAAAAGCAGGCATAGCAAACATGCCATCGGTACAGAGGGTAACATAGGCCAACATGGCCAAGGCAGTATTGCCTATATGAGTACATTAGATTAGCTGTGCTAACAGAAAGGGAGAGGCAGAGGGGGGAGGGGGGTAAGGGATCAATATAGCAGCAAATCAGGTACATGTCTCCCCATCTTCCAACCATCTACCCCAGATCTGCTCATATTTAAGTGGACATCCTCTATGTGCATAAATCAATTTCTTATATGGAAGGGTATCGTTAATCTCCTTCTTCCAGCACTGGACAGTGGGGGGGAGGGCCTGCATCCAGCCACGAGCAATCCCTTTTCTCATCAGGAACAGCGTTTCATGTAAAAAGGTGCGAAGAGGTTTGTCAGCGTCTAACTCCGGCAACAGACCAAGCAGGCACATCTTCGGGTCAAGGCTAGCAGGAGAGCCCATCTGATCATGGAGAAAGCGAATCACCTGTATCCAGTATGTTTGGATAACCGGACAGGACCATATGAGGTGATAGAAGGTGCCTGGGGTGTGGTCGCATAAGCGGCATCCCGGATTATACATTGGTTTAAACCGTACTATCCTCTGGGGAGTCAAGTATGTCCTATGAATGATGTACAACTGCGTAAGGCGGTCCGACGGCTTGGGGGAAACTCTCTTCACATCCCCCAAGACTTCATCCCACTCCTCATCCTCAATTATTCCAACATCCACCTCCCATCGGGTCTTAGCAGCATATGCCAATTTCACGGTGCCTGGGAGACGGATGGTGGAGTAGAGGGCGCAAATCAACCTGGTTGGCTCATCACCCTTAATTATATCAACTATAGGAGGGACTGTCAGGGTTGGGTTGGAGCCGGCGAATTGAGTCTGTAAAGCATGTCGGAGCTGTAAGTACCTGAAAAGGACATGGTTAGGGAGTGAGAATTCTTCCTTTAACGTTTGAAATGATTTGAGCCCAGCGTTAGTCATAGTTTGGTGCACGTATAGGATCCCATAACGTATCCAGACCGCGGGGTCTGGAACGGACAACAGTTCGGGCAAATGAGTGTTAAACCAGAGAGGTGTATAGGAATGGACCTGCGGGGTCCCGATTTTTTTCAGGGCCGTCCGCCAGATCCTCCGGTGATGTGTGAGCATGTCTACTTTGTGATGGGGGGAATGTCCTGACAATGGGGCCCGAAGGACCGACTGAAGTGGGGTATGGGCCGGGTCGCCCGGACGTTGGCGAAGTAGTGTCTGGTATCTTGGTAGCTCGCTCTTGTCAAAATGATAAAAGTGGGACAATTGGGAGGCAAGATAGTAATCCTGGAAATCTGGAAGAGCAGCCCCTCCCAATGTCGTTGGATTCTTCAGAATGTTCCAAGACAATTTGTGTCTGCTGTGACCTCATACGAATGAATTAAGAATTGACTTGATAGTTTTGAAAAACTTTTGTGGTATGTATAGGGGTGCATGCCACACCAAATAAAGTATCTTAGGTAGAAGTATCATTTTGACCAGACTGATGCGTCCCATAACACCTAGAGGTAGTCTGGCCCAGGTTTGTGTCTTGTTCTTATCAGGGTATACAGGGGTTCAATGTTTAGAGGCACGTAGTCTGTCAGTGATCTAGTGACCTGCACTCCTAGATACTTGATCACAGAGACTCTAGGGAAATTCAGAGGAGGGGAAGTGGGTACAGGGGGGAAATGATCGAGTGGGAGGATCTGCGATTTGGACCACTTGATACTCAGACCCGAGTGACTACCAATACTGTCAATGGTGTGAAGGGCTGCAAGAAGGGAGGGACCCGAATCGGCTAAGTAGAGGAGTGTATCATCAGCATACATCCCGATCTTTTCCTCCAGACTCCCTATCTTAAGGCCACGGATTCTGGTGTCTGCACGAACCATAATAGCAAGTGGTTCCACAGCCAAAGCATATAGCATGGGAGAGAGGGGGCAGCCTTGTCTCGTCCCTCTCTCCAGCGGGAACTGGTCAGAGAGCCAGCCATTTACTAACACCTTGGCCTTAGGGGATTGATACAGGAGTTGGACACATCGAATAAAATTGGGGCCAAGTCCAAATCCCGAAAGGCACTCCCGCAGGTAGTTCCACTCCACGGAGTCGAAGGCCTTGGCAGCATCTAGAGCCACCACGACCCACGAGCTGACTTCATCATGGGATCCCTGAATATTCATGAGTAAATGGCGGATATTCATGGCGGTGTTTTTTCCTGGCATAAAGCCAGTCTGGTCTGGGTGGATCAGTGAAAGGATGACCTGGTTAAGGCGGGAGGCAAGAATCTTAGCCAATATTTTAATGTCGACCTGTAGTAGGGAGATGGGTCTATATGATTCCGGATAGTGTGGGTCCTTCCCGGGCTTGGGAATTACTACTATTTGAGCTTCTCTCATAGAGGGGGGTAGGATTCCCGTGTCAAATATCGATTCATATAGATTGTGAAGTTTAGGGGTCAAAATTTCAGAGTAGGTGGCATAAAATTCAAGCGGTAGACCGTCTAGTCCAGGTGCTTTAGAGGTGGCCAGAGAGGAGATAGCCCCGGAAATATCTTCCTCAGTAATGGGGGCCTCTAAGAGCTCGCGTAGGGCATCTGTCAGTTTGGGAAATGTAATTCTCGCTAAGTAGTCTCTGGTGTCTTGGGGGGTATGAGTGACCCGGGTGGCGTAGAGTGCGCGATAAAATCTCGCAAACTCCTCCGCCACTTGTTGTGGATCAGTAACATCATTCCCCTGGATGTCTTTCAGTGTTACCACAACTGGGGGACGGGAATCTAAGTGGGCAAGGTAAGCGAGTAGTTTGCCCGATCTTTCTCCGTACTCAAATATCCTTTGCCTACAGAAAAAAATGCGCTGCTTGGCCTTCTCCGTATGCAGTTGGAAGACCTGCCGTAACTGAATCTTAAGATTATTTGCTGTGTCATGTGAGGGGTCTCGATGAAACGCCTCCTCTAGTCTTTGTAGGTGATCCGTAGCCTGTTGGACAAGAAGGTTGGACGACCGCTTAAGTCTGTTAATGCGCGTGGTGAGCAGGGAGCGGGCGTAAAGCTTAAACATCTCCCACACTATGTCGTGCGTAGCGGAGTCCCTGTTAACGGTAAAATAGTGTTGCAACTCCGTCGGGATGTCTTCCTGCTCCCGCAGGGAGGTCAACCAAAATGGGTTAAGCCGCCAAGCAGGAGGGGGAGAGGCCTTCAGGAGCCGCATCGTGATCCAGTAGGGGGCATGGTCCGAGAGGATTCTTGGAGCGAAGCCCACATCTCCCAGTCTGGGTGTCAAGGTCTGTGAAATAAGGATGAAGTCGATCCGGGACATCGTGTTATGGCTAGCGGAAAAGCACGAATATGCTTTACCCAAGGCCGTCTTTAATATAGATTGGACCCTGGGCAGAATTTTTGTTGCCCCCCCCCCCATGCAATTACACTCTCCACCTGCTCTGAGACATAAAATAAATAGCAGCTATCAGATCAGGCAGCAGTTGCGATTGGTTGCCAGCAGTTACAGCATATTATTACTGCTTACTGACTGGTTGCTAGAGGCTAGAGGTTACAGCACACATTGCGGCTCAGTGATTAGTTGCTAGAGGTTACAGCACACATTGCGGCTCACTGATTAGTTGCTAGAGGTTACAGCACACATTGCGGCTCAGTGATTAGTTGCTAGAGGTTACAGCACACATTGCGGCTCACTGATTAGTTGCTAGAGGTTACAGCACATCATCTCCTCACAACAGGGAAGCATGATATACATATGAATGCCACCTGTATTTACAGATTAATGCTGCCGGCCACAGCTATTTACTTAGTATTGTCGCCGCTATTTACATATGCATGCCGGTTATTTACATGTAAACACAGGGTCTGCAGAGCTGAGCTGAGCAGCATTAGTAGCAGCACTTCACACTGAGATATTGGGACACTGTACAGGACTAAAACTTCAAGGGACAAGGGAATTTAAACCTGGATAGTTGGCAAGTATGAGGCAGCTGTTTTGGGCCCCACAACAATGACAGGGCCCAGGGCAGCTGTCCCTTTTGCCCTGCCTTAAAGACAGCCCTGGATGCACCACTTTACAGGCACAGTAAGGGGGACACCCAGGCATGATATTTAACCACTTCAATACCAGGCACTTAGACACCTTCTTGCCTAAGCCAATTTTCAGCTTTCAGCGCTGTAACAATTTGAATGACAATTGCGCGGCCATACAACACTGTACTCAAACTCATTTTTTATTATTTTGTTCCCACAAATAGAGCTTTCTTTTGGTGGTATTTGATTACCTCTGCGATTTTTTATTTTTTGTGCAACAAATAAAAAAAGACCAAAAATTTTGAAAAAAAACAAGTTTTTATTTGTTTCTGTTAAATTTTTTTGTAAATAAGTAAGTTTTCTTCTTCAATGACGGACACTAATATGGCTGCACTGACGTGCACTGATAAAGCGGCACTGATGGGCAATGATGAGGTGGCACCAATGAGGTGGTACTGATGAGGTGGCACTGAGGGGCACGGATGATGGGCACTTATGGGTGACACTGATTATTGGCACGGATGGGCACTGGTAGGTGGGCACTGATGGGCACTGATAGGTGGCACTGCTGGACACTGATGGGTGGCACTGATGACACTGATGAGTGGCATTGCTGGGCATCACTGCTTTTATTTGGTACATGATGGTGCCAGTCAGTGCCCAACAGAATCACTGACTCTGTACATTCATAACTGAGGCATAGTAAACTGTGTTTATTATGCTTCAGTTTGTGAATGAACAGGAAGCTCTGTACAGAGCTATTCTTGTCCATTCATTCTGTGCAGCAGAGGCTGCAGAGATGGAGATTGGGGATTGTGTCCTCAATGCCCTTTCTCCATCTCAAAAGTGGAACGTCCTAGGTCTGTTTAGACCCTTGATATCTCACCAAAAAAAAAAAAAAAAACAATGGGGCGCCTAAAAATGGGCAAAAAAATTTAAAAAACTGTTAAAAAGAAAAAAAATAATAACATAAAATGGTAAAAACATACAAAATAAATAAAATAACAAAAAATAAAAGCCTACTGACACCAGTGGTGTAACCATGAGGGTCTCAAAGGTTGCACTTGCAACCAGGCCCTTGCATTGTACCACCATGGGGGGGCCCTTTATGGTTTCTTGCACCGGGGCCCCGAAGGTTCTAGTTACGCCTCTGGATTGGATCCAGTAATCCATGTCCTAAGGCCGCGTACACACGGGCGGACTGTTCGCCCAACTAAGTTTCTCAAACAGTTTGAGAAACAATCCGCTCAAAATTTGCATGAGCGGACTTGACTACACACGACGAACGAACAGTCCGCTGAAAACTTGCGCGATGACGTATACGGCACGTACGACGGGTCGAAAAATTCGACGTCCAATACACTGCAATGCAACCTTCGACGTGGAAATCCTTTCTGAGCATGCGCACAACTTAGTACGTCGAACAAGCCTACACACGAGCGAACTGTTCGCTGAAACCAAGTTTCGGCGGACTGTCTAACGGGAATTCCGAAAAACTTTGTTCGTCAGACTGTCCGCTGAAACTGTCCGCTGAAGCCCACACACGAGCGGACTGTCGGAAGTTGGGCGAACAGTCCGCCCGTGTGTACGCGGCCTTAGTCTGCTTGTCTTCAGCAGTGGGCTTTCTTGTGCATCATCTTTAGAAGAGGCTTCCTTCTGACAGCCATGCAGATGACAGCCATGCAGACCAATTTGATGCAGTGTTCAGCATATGGTCTGAGCACTGACAGGCTGACCCCCCACCCCTTCAACCTCTGCAGAACTGCTGGCAGCACTCATACGTCTATTTCCCAAAGACAACCTCTGGATGCTGGGAACGTGCACTTAACTTCTTTGGTCGACCTTGATAGGGCCTGTTCTGAGTGGAACCTGTCCTGTTAAACCGCTGCATGGTCTTGGCCACCTTCAGGGTCTTGGCAATCTTCTTATAGTCTAGGCCAGTGATGGCGAACCTTGGCACCCCAGATGTTTTGGAACTACATTTCCCATGATGCTCATCTACACTACAGAGTGCATGAGGATCATGGGAAATGTAGTTCCAAAACATCTGGGGTGCCAAGGTTTGCCATCACTGGTCTAGGCCATCTTTATGTAGAGCAACAATTCTTTTTTTTTTTTCAGATCCTCAGAGAGTTCTTTGCCATGAGTTGCCATGTTGAACTTCCAGTGACCAGTATAAGAGAGTGAGAGCGATAACACCAAATTTACCACACCTGCTCCCCATTCACACCTGTGACCTTGTAACACTAACGAGTCACATGACACCGGGGAGTGGCTAATTGGGCCCAATTTGGCCATTTTCACTTAGGGTTGTACTCACTTTTGTTGCCAGCGGTTTAGACATTAATGGTGTCACTACTTTACATTGTAGCAAAGTGTCATTTCTTCAGTGTTGTCACATGAAAAGATATAATAAAATATTTACAAAAATGTAAGAGGTGTACTCACTTTTGTGAAATACTGTATATGTGAGGCCTTACAACCAATTTAAATCCAGGATCATTCAACTGGAATCTGACCACGGAATAAGCATTATAAATGGTCCAACAAGTGTCCAAAAAAGATGGCAAAAAAGGGAAGTATGATAATCAAATTGATCATTGGCCTCTTTATAAAAAATGTAATTGAAAAAGTGTATAATATGTGTCCTTAAAGTTGAATTCTGGCCTTCCCTTCAGTCATGTCGACTAACATAGAGTGCATTTGAAATTCATGAGATGCACTACTATAAACTATACATTTTTTTGAAATTTGATTAAAAAAAATTTAGGAACATATATTGTATTTAAAGTATATATATATATATATATATATATATATATATATATATATATATATATATATATATATATATATATATACAAAAGTATTGCGACACATGCCTTTACACGCACATGGACTTTAATGGCATCCCAGTCTTAATCCATAGGGTTCAATATTGAGTTGGCCCACTTTTGCAGGTATAACAGCTTCAACACTTCTGGGAAAGCTGTCCACAAGATTTAGGAGTGTGTCTATGGGAATGTTTGACCTTTCTTCTTGAAGAACATTTGTGAGGTCAGGTACTGATGTTGGAGAGAAGGCCAGGCTTGCAGTCTCCACTCTAATTCAACCCAAAGGTGTTCTGTCGGGTTGAGGTCAGGACTCTGTGCAGGCCAGTCAAGTGCCTCCACCCCAAACTCACTCCTCCATGTCTTTATGGACCTTGCTTTGTGCACTGGTGCGCAGTCATGTTGGAACAGGAAGGGGCCATCCCCAAACTGTTCCCACAAAGTTGGGAATATGAAATTGTCCAACATGTCTTGGTATACTGGCGCCTTAGGAGTTTCCTTCACTGGAGCTAAGGGGCCAAACCCAACCCCTGAAAAACAACCCCACACCCTAAAACCCCTCCACCAAATGATTTGGACCAGTGCACAAAGCAAGGTCCATAAAGATATGGATGAACAAGTTTGAGTTGGAGGAACCTTACTGGTCTGCACAGTCCTGACCTCAACCTGATAGAACACCTTTGGAATGAATAAGAGCGGAGACTGCAAGCCAGGCTTTCTTGTCCAACATCAGTGCCGGACCTGACAAATGCGCTTCTGGAAGAATGGTCAAACATTGTCATAGACACACTGCTAAACCTTGTGGACAGCCTTAGATAGATAGATAGATAGATAGATAGATAGATAGATAGATAGATAGATAGATAGATAGATAGATAGATAGATAGATAGATAGATAGATAGATAGATAGATAGATAGACACACACAATAAATTATGATTTGATTTAATGTAATTTGTGGATTATGTGTTTTGGTGAAGTAACTTTGGTACAATTAGTCTCATCCTATTTGCCTCCCTCCCTGTATAATGTGGTTTTCTATTGGTTGTTGGATTATTTTAATAATAAAAAAAAAATGCTAATATAAAAATATTGAAAAGTGACTTTGGTATTTACAAAACCACATTAACTCTTACTGTATGTATATATATATATATCTTTATAAGATTTTAGTGACTGGGCTTACGTATTCTTTAAATAAAAATGGCAAATATATATAAAATGCAGAAAACATGAATTAGCCTTTTTATGAGTAACTGTAACTTTATTACTGTAATTAATAAATATGCACTTGTTTAGTTTTTATTATTTTAATTAATATGCTCCTTATGACACATTTTATACTTGCACTTATACTTTGATAATGATATTGCTAAAATTATTTTCTTATTTGAAATATCACTATAAAAATCATACATTTATACAACATTTCAGATCCAATTTTTCTTTTATCTTTCATTTTTAGCTTTGTACTCATAGCTGCGTTAATGGCTGTCAGGTTTTCTGAACACTTGTCTTTGCATCAGACCCATAGGGGATATTCTTAGGTGGGCTCAGGAGAGAGATGAGGTACCTGGGCTGTAAATGGTGTCAGGCTGTTAGCACCAAATAACCCAGGGATATACAATTACATGAACATTTGAGAGGTAATTATGTGTGAGAAGGTGAAATGTACACACACCTCCCCTCTGAGGTTATATCCAGGCCCAGATGTCAGCCGAGGACCATAATGACATTTAATTACATCTCCTTCCCCACCTGCTCCTCAATGTCACACCTGGGAGGTGGCGCCTAATAGGAGTGAGAATTGCCCAGCTCTGTGTGTGCATGGTGGAGGGGAGATGGAAACTCTAATAATGGCCCCTGAAGACAGGACGCAGGTTTAGTCTCTGCCAGCATTTATGACCGTAATTATATTCTATGAAAGCAACTTCTCCTGGGAGGGACTGCAGCTGAAAATTATTATTTTTGTCTTATTAACAAGAAAATGATTCATTGTTCACTGTCTGTATTATTATGTATCTGGATATGACAAAGAGAAAAATGTTTACCAAGTGAAAAAATAAAAATAATAATTATATATGTATAATAATACCTATTACAAAATGTGTGTGTATATAGATATAGATATCGATTATACATCTCTAGATATAGATATTATTATTATTATTATTATTATTATTATATTATTATACACGATTTATATAGCTCCAACAGTTTATGTAGCACTTTACAATGTATAGGGGGGGACAACACAATTACAGTACAATACAAAAGGTACGGGAGGGCCCTGCTCATAGAGCTTACATTCTAAAGGGAGGGGGTGGTGGTACAAAAGGTAATAGCCTATAGGTACCATATAATACAATAGGCAATAATGCAATAATATAATACAATATATACTTATAATACTTATAATATATACTTATAATACTTATAAATAATATAATAATATATACTTAGAATGCAATAGGTAATATATATATATATATATATAATGTATATTTAATTATTATTATATTATATTATAATATTATTATTATTATTATTATTATTATTATTATTATTATTATACACGATTTATATAGTGCCAAAAGTTTACGGAGCACTTTACAATGTAGAGGGGGGACAGCACAATTACAGTACAGTTTAATATTATATTATAATATAATATAATATTATATTATATTATATTATTATAGGACCTATAGTTAGGACCCAATAGGACCTGTTGCTTTACTTTGTATAGGCTTTGCTTTAAATATCAAAACAACATTTATTTATTTTTCATCTTGTACACATATAATAAAATATATATTTTTTTTGTACATAAAAACATGCTTACAACTCCAAAACATTATCTAATTTCTAAAAGCAGAGACCCTGTAGAATTAAATGTTAGAGGTTGCAATTGTTTATGTCACAACCTATTTGTACTACTGTTTATCAAACCTATATTTTCAGTAACAAATGCACTTAAATTAATATTAGTGATTATAAGCACAATATAATGCCCAATTTTAATAAAACGCAAGGTTGTGTTGTGAAAAAGTGTAAGCACCCATTAAATTGCACAAAACAATGATGCCAAAAATTGTCCATAGGTTTAGGAAACTTCACAATGAATGATGGTTCTAGAATTATCATTCTCACTCTGAATATCTATGGTGCGATTGTAAGTTGTGTACGCGGATTTGAGTATGTTGTGCTTGTGTGTGGGACGGAGGTCTCTTAAACTTTTTTTGGGGGGTGCCTATTTCCTAAACTCTAATTCTTTTACAATTTTTTTCTTTATAACTTTAATGTTGTCACAAGGGGGCTGATAATCCACCTAAGTTATGGCATAGTGCAGGTGACAGGTTCTCTTCAAGTGGACAGCAGGGGGCTAGTAAACTCCTAATGACACCTCTGCCACCTCTGACATGTCTAAACTCTGAAGTGCTCAGAGCTGACCATCTATGGGTTCATGCTACCCTGGGGAGATCAGAGAACGGATGTTCCCTGATCTCTCAATGCTCTCCCTTCTAACACCTACCACGAAAATCCCAGGCATCCAGGAGAAAGTGAGCCCGGGACACGTGGTGTACATGTCCATGTAGAAGTGATCAAGTGGTTATTTCAGCCACCAGTATCTCTTTAACAAAAAAGCCAACAGCCAGGACTAAAAAAGGTAAAATATTCTCAGCCGCTATAGTGGCTTGCAGTTGTATTGAATGCTGGTGCTGGCAACAAAAGAGTTAAACTGACATGCAGCTATAACTTTAAGAAATAGTGTTGGCTTTGTGGTCCCCACTGTGCGGTGTGCTTTCATCCACCAGTCCCTACATCTGTACAGGACACAACGGTGATATAGGTGTGGTCAGATGGAACTACAGAACACAGTAGGGGAGTAGACATCTGACACACCTGGGTGATTCTACTATTAGTTAGGAGGCCCGGGGGATTCCATTGTCATTCGAGGGACTGGGTGACTCTGCTATCAGTCAGGAGGCCCCGGTAATTTCATTGTCAAGAAAGAGTGTAACACTGCCCACTCACCACCGTCAATATTAATTGAAGAAAAGGAAAATTGGTTGCACACCATGGAAGGAAGAATTTCTGTAGAATAGTTACTTTAGTGTCAAAGTGCCAAAGGACGTAGATAGGACATTACAGGAGCATTGGTAGATCGGTTTCAAAGGGATAACAAAGTTATTTGTTGTGTTGTGTTGTTTTTGTTGTGAACGAGTTATCCGTGTGAAGCTGGTCTACCAATGGAAATTGCACAAATGAGGTCACAATGTGATTCCAGAGGACCTTCAGAAGTGGTTTTTGAATTACATTACAAGATGATCTTGTGCCTTCTTAGCCCATCCACAGAGACTGTTTTGGGCTTGTCTACTGATACAGGAGGCTCTTGAAAAATGGCGGCTCAAAAAGGTCTATGAAAATAAACAGCAAACACAGAACATTTCTGCTGTGACTTGTGTAGATTGTGACAGGCCGCAGATGTGAGATTCAAATAAGTTTACATTGGAAGAAAGGAGACAGAGCCGTAACTAGAACCCCCCCCCCATCCATGCCCCGGGCCTCCAATTTTGGGAGTGTGTCCATGGACATCCTCCCAAAACCCTGCCTCCCACGTGCCCCCTGGCACATGCATCCAGCGCAAAATCACAGTGGCCCTTTACCATGTGACCAGCTGATCACATGTAAACAGACTTGCCTGTAAGCCGCAGCCCTTTCCTTCCACGCTGTGTCTGTGTGAGGAAAGGAGAGCTGTTAACAGTCAAGAATGTCAGTAAATTGTTTACACTGATAATTATTCCCCCGATCATCAGTGCCACCTATCAGTGCTCATCAATTCCACCTATCGGCACCACCTATCAGTGCTCATCAATGCTGCCTATCAGTGTCCATCAGTGCCACCTAGTAGTGCTCTTCAATGCTGCTTATTAGTTCCCATCAGTGCTATCTATCAGTGCTTATCAATGCCACCTATCAGCTTCTATCAGTGGCACCTATCATCAGTGCTGCCTATTAGTGCTCAATGTCCATCAGTGCTGCCTGTCAGTGCCCATCAGTGCCGCCTATTAGTGCCACCTATCAGTGCTCATCAATGCTGCCTATCAGTGCCCATCAGTGCCACCTATCAGTACTCATCAATGTTGCCTATAAGCACCCATTAGTGCCCCCTATCAGTGCTCATCAATGCCACATATCAGTATCTATCGGTGCCACCTATCAGTGCTCATCAATGCCACATATCAGTATCTATCAGTACTCAATGCCCATCAGTGCTGCTTATTAGTACTCATCAATGCCATCTATCAGTGCCAACTATCAGTGTTCATCAATGCTGCCTATGAGTTCTGCCTATCAGTGATCATCAGTACCCATCAGTGCCACCTATCAGTGCCCATCAGTGCAGCCTATGAGTTCTGCCTATCAGTGTTCATTAATGTCTATCAGTGCAGATCAATGAACATCAATGCCACCTATCAGTGCTCATCAATGTCCATCAGTGCCCATCAATGCCACTTATAGTGCTTATCAGTGCAGCCTATCAATGCTCATCAATCCCACCTATCAGTGCCCATTAGCGTGAGGTGACCAGATTTTTTAACTTAAATCGGGAGACATATTTTGTATTTTTTTATTGGCAAATGGTAAACTATTTTATAAGCATATTTTCCTCAAATGATATATGCAGCGTATGTGGTATGCATTTATGGAATTGTTGTATGATAGATACATGAAAATTTTGGAAAGTGGAGGTGCAGGGGCAGTTGCTAATGCTGACCCATATACGTCCACAAAATAAGTTCAAATTTTAAGGGAGAATGAATCATACAAATGTACCATCATCCAGGTTAGTACTTGGAAAAATTGGAAAGTGGAGGTGCAGGGGCAGTTGCTAACGCTGACCCATATACATCCACACCTAAAAAACTATATGGACTATCTCAGTACTTGATAATAGATAACAAATGATTGATAATAAAAATAAGTTTAACCACTTGGCGCCCACACTACGTCATATGACGTCATGGGCTTCGTGGCGGTATATCTGAATGATGCCTGAGGCCACAGACATCATTCAGATATCAGCGTTTTCAGCCGGCGATTTCCTGCACCATAAGAACGATCATAGCGGCTGTTCTGCTGCTTGATCATTCTTACGGGCGGCGGGAGGGGACGCCCCCCATCCCGCCGCTCTCCGGTGCTTGTACCGACTCACCTCTTCCATTAGTGAGTCGGTCACAGGATCCGCCCCCGGATAATACCATATAGATTTCCGGCGGACCAGATTGTCCCCAGAGTCTCTATGATCGTTCAGAGGCCAGGCGCGATGTTATGATGTCACGCCCAGCCTCTGCATTCAAAATAACGGCGCCGATTTGGCTGGGAAGCCAGGATTCGTTTTTTTTTTTTATCTTTAGGCTTCCCAGCCTAGAGGTGAGATATGGGGTCTTATTGACCCCATATCTCACTGTAAATAGGTCCGATCGTGCCAAATTCCTATTACAAGGGATGTTTACATTCCTTTTAATAGGAATAAAAGTAATCTATTTTTTTTTAAAAGTGTCAAAGTAAAAAATAAAAAATAAAATTAACAGTAAAAAAATAAAAAATTTAAAGCGCCCCTGTCCCCGTGAGCTCATACTCATACGCAAGTCCCGCCCACATATTAAAACATCTGAAAAAATATATATATAATTTTTTTTTTTTTTTTACAATTTAATTTCTTTTTTTTTATTAAAATTTTTTTTCACAAATCTTTTTTGGGGGGAGGAAGTTGGCTGTGGATAATATCAGGGGGGGCAGTGGATGGTGTCAGTTGAAACGTGGACGGTGTCAGTATTTACAATTTTATTTTATTAATTATTTTTACAATTCATATATTTTTTTCAATGTTTTTTCTTTGGGGGGGGGGGGGAGTGGACGGTGTCAGTGTTTTTTTTTGTTTTATTTTTTATTATTTTTACAATTTAATTTTCATCTCCCCTGACATCTCCCCTTTGAGACCGAGAAGGACACAGATTCCCCAGTCCCTTTCTTTGGAGCCTCAGCTGCACTGAAGATGAATGGAGAGGAGACAGCGGCTCCTCTCCATTCATAAACTGAAGCATCATAAACAGCTTACGATGCTCAATGTCCAGTTATGAATGGACAGTCATGGGCATCCGCAGGTAGGGGCAAGGGGGGTTAAGTGCCCCCCCCCCCCGGATCAGGGATCGGATCTTAAATTCAGCACAGTTTCATCGCTATCAGGGCAGCCCGCACCCGGGTACCAACCACCAGTGGGGTGACATCATCAAGGTGCTGCCAAGCCCCCCATCAGTGTAGTGTGACTCTGGCTCTTTTCCCTGCTCAGTCCAGCAGAGAACTCAGCGGTACTGTGACAGGAGAAAGGCGAGCTGCGGGTTGTCAAATGTTTCCGCTGCTCGCTCCTACTTCTCCTGTCACGGAGAAGAGATGGCGGCTCTGACCAGGTCCCCGCCCAGCTTGGCATACCTGAGGGTCAATCAAAGGCGACTTGGAGAGGAGAGCATCATGGGACATGTAGTCCCAAAGATTGGTGGCCCCGTTTTCCACAGGGAGGAGGCTACAGCTCAATCAAGAGAGGGATTGAGAGACTGCAGCCTGGAAAAAAAACTGAGGGAGAGAGTGCTACAGGACAAAGAACGAGGAGTGTGCTGTGTGGAAGCCAGAGAGAGAGCCACACTGCCCAGTGTCACCAGAGAGAGCCACGCTGCCCAGAGCCACCAGAGAGAGAAAGACTGAGCCACTATCAGGGTACAGAAATGCTACACTACTGACCAGAGTCACCTCCAGGGAACCCAGAGTGAGCGATCGTCCAGCCGGAGCGATCAATGCTGTAGTTTCTCTGGCTCTGGTAAGAGGGCCTGTTGGCCGTTATCCATTACTTATCCTAGGGAATGTACTATATCTGCAGTCTCTGACCATGATAATGTGATTATGACATTGTCAAAAAAGGGCGGTGCATGAATGACCCTAAAATGATGCCCCCCCTGAAAAAAGTTCTGTGGACGCCCATGTGGACAGTCATTGATCACTGTTCATTCAGAAAAGGAAGGAGCCGGTAAATTACATATTTACAGACACCTTCCTCCGCTCTCCATCCTGACAAATCCAGGAGGAGGGGGGACCGGAGGAGCACAGAGCGGGACTGGAGGAGCACCGAGGAGAGATTGGGAGCCAGGGGAGCACAGAGGGGGACAGGAGGTGCACAGAGGGGGACCGGAGGAATACAGAGGAGGACAAGAGGAGCACAGAGGGGGACCGGAGGAATACAGAGGAGGACAAGAGGAGCACAGAGGGGGACCGGAGGAATACAGAGGAGGACAAGAGGAGCACAGAGGGGGGGACCAGAGGAGCAGAGGGGGACGAGCTGGAGGAGTATGGGGGGTACTAATTAGGGGGATAGGCAGTTCGCATAATTGTACTTTATATGAAAAAGTTCTTAGGTCCCACGTTTAGGTTTCCTAAATGACTTAAAGCTACAAATGCATTCCATATGCTGTTGTTATTAGTGCTGGCATTCATTAGCATAGCGAGAGCACCCTCTGGTGGTCACAGTCCACTTTCAAATTTAATTCCCGTAGTATGCTTAATTCTAGTTTTTCATTATCACCGTATATAACCTTGTTTTTGTGGCCCTGTCCATATTCATATATTAAAAAATAATAACCTCCTGCACCAATGGTTTTATAAACAAAATAGGTCAAAATAGGTTGACAAATCTGCAGCAACTGTGTGATGCCATCATGTCACTATGGAGCAAAATCTCCAACACCTTGTTGAATCTATGCCACCAAGAATGAAGGCAGTTCTGAAGGCAAAAGGGGGTCCAACTTGATACTAACAAGGTGTACCTAATAAAGTGGCCGTTGAGTGTATGTGTTCCCATCGGGATCTCCCAGAGATCTCCTTAGGTCAAAGTCCACACAAGAGTCTCACTTTACATCAGGGCCCCTATTACAGTCCCCCTTATGTTAGTGTCCTCCTCAGAGTTTCCCCTTACATCAGAGTCCCCATCAGAGCATGACGAGTGAAATAACATCAGTTTCTATGGAGCCCATTCAAATACATGCATCCGGCATAAAATGTCCCCCCCAAAAATGCCATGCCAGCCCCCCCCCCCCCTAAAAACTGAAAAAAAAAATCTGTACCAGACCCTTATCTGAGCATGCAGCTCAGCAGGCCAGGAAAGCCCCCTGTCAAGCACCTTGTCCCCCTCAGATCATTCCCCCCCCCATGTGAATGAGTACCCATTCACCAAAAAAATATCAATAGTATATAAAAACACAAACAGATTTTTTTTTTTTTTTTTGTAATTCCTTTATTTACTTTTGCAAATGAGATATTTTCACAATTCAAAGAGAAATGACAATATTCAAGATAAAATAAAAACAGAGACAGGAAATGAAACACATTTCAATGAGATAACAGCATCGTCAAACATAACATAACATGTAACCAGTCCCCGAGTAGTGCACTCAATAAAATAAGCATAGGGGTGAAACTAAACAGCAGGATCAACCGTGCACCACTCTGAGGGGAGCCATCAGACCGCATCACCAGCAACCCACTGTTACCAGTTGGGCTACCAGGGTAGTGCTGTGGAGGATCTGCTTAAACCTGCCATGGAGGATCGTCCCACAACCAGCTAGGCCCAGCCGACTGTCATAACTAGTAAAATAAAGAAGGCAGGATATGCAAAGAATCTGGATGGGCCGGCCCAGGGCTGGGGGCGTCTCAGGGAAAGAAAGGAGGACAACAAAAGCGGAAAGGCAGGGTGGGAAAGATGGGGGAGGGAACAGGGAGGGAAAGTGGCGGAGCCTCCCGGTCAGGGGGTATTGCACGCTACAAGGACTAATCATGCAGAGCAACCTCGCGGAGGTAAGCTTCCGTGTAGATGTAGTATTGCCATGGGCGCCATGTCTCCCGGAAGGCCTCCTCCCGACCACGCAGAGTGGCAGTAAGATCTTCCATGTTTCTGATGTCGTTCACCTTGGCAAACCACAGAGATTTAGTAGGTGGGGTCTCCGATCTCCAGCACAAGGGAATGCATGCCCTGGCAGCATTCAAAAGATGGATGGTGAGAGAGGCCTTGTATTTCTTAACGGAGAGCTTAGAGAGGTGTAGTAGACAGGCCGCGGGGTCCCCCCCCACGGAAACACCAGTCAGGTGCTCAATCGTGCTCGTCACCTCCGCCCAGAAAGGTTTAATTTTGAGGCAGTCCCAAAAAATGTGCAGCATCGTTCCTTCCTCCACACCACAGCGCCAACAGGTACTGGGGACCTGTGGGAAAAAACAATGCAGAGCAACGGGCACTCTATACCATCGAGTCAACAGTTTATAGCAGGATTCCTGGATCCTGGTGGCAATGGAAGATCTCTGGGCGAAGTAAAGTATCTTCTCCCGCTGAGAGTCATTGAAGTGGACGCCTAGGTCCGCTTCCCACCTAGTAAGAAAGGGAGGGACGAACCCCTCCACTGGAGAAATCAGCGAAGAGTAGAGTAAAGATAAACAGTGACGGATCGGTTCCCTGCGGTGGCAAATGCGTTCTAGCTCTGTGAGCGGGCGCGAGATGCAAGGCGCCCTTGCACATCTGCGCAAAAAATTTCGCAGTTGCAGACCGCTCCAGAAGTCCATTGGGGGGTCCAGGCCGGACATTCCCGCTTCCATTGCAAGTCGCCCGTCCGAGCCAAGAAAGTCATAGAAATGAGACCGCCCTGCCGTTGCCAACCGTCCAAAAATGGGGTTCTGCCTACCAGGCGGAAAGTCTGGGTTACCCAGAATTGGCACCATGGGGGAGGGCATCGGGGAGACTGAGGAACGACGTATTGTATCCCTGACTACCCGCAAGGTACTACCAAGAGTAGGATGTTCAGTGAGGCCCCGCGGCAGCGGGGTAGCGATCCACGGCCAGCTCTTGGCCATACCCTCTGAATCCTCCAATTCCATCGTGACCCACTGCTTGGCCTCTGCATGACAATACCAGTCAACCAGTCTGGTAAGGTGAGCTGCCCTGTAGTACGTTCTAATGTCCGGGAGACCAACTCCTCCCCTCTGCTTAGTCAGATAGAGGATTTGCAGTCTGATACGCGGTTTATGATGTGACCAAATAAAGCCGCGGAACAGTGAGTCAACTCGCTTAAAAAAAGACGGAGGCAGACGGATGGGGAGGGCTTGCAGTAGATACAGTATTCTAGGTAATGCGGTCATCTTAATGGCATTGCGGCGGCCAAACCACGTTAAAGTAAGCGAATGCCATTGAAGGAGGTCGGATTTAAGACGGAGGAGAAGTGGGGCAAAGTTGGCCTGGTACAGGTTAGCGAGATCCGCACTAATGTTAACACCCAAATAAGGGATAGTATGGGCCGCCCAGCGCAGCTGGTAAGTCGACCGCAAACGTCGAACCACGGCCTCATCCACAGTAATGTTCAAGAGGGACGATTTGGTCAGATTGATCGAAAACCCAGAGAGGGCTCCATAGTGTCTCAAGGACTGAAGGAGATTGGGCAGAGATTGCAGAGGATCTGTCAGGAAAAAGATCAAGTCATCCGCAAAGGCGGCCACCTTGTGGGGCCCCGAGGATTTATGAAAACCCAAGATACCCGGGTCACCCCGAATCCTGCACAAGAGGGGCTCCAATGAGAGTATGAAGATCAGTGGAGACAGAGGGCACCCCTGCCGAGTGCCGTTACGGATATCGAAGAAGCCGGACCTTGTTTCGTTCACCTTGACCGCAGCCGTGGGATGAGAGTAGAGGGAGAGGATCCAACTGAGCATCGAGGGACGGAGACCTATGTGTTCCAGGGACGCCTGTATGAACGTCCAATCCACGCGGTCAAAGGCCTTCTCCGCGTCGGTGGACAGCAGGAGAAGGGGTTTCGCAGCGGACCTGGCCGCGTGGACTAGGTTCAAAACCCGAATGGTGTTGTCCCGGGGCTCCCGCTGTGGGACAAAGCCCGCCTGGTCCCTATGAATCAGACCCGGTATATGGGGGAGCAACCGATTGGCCAGTATCCTAGCGAACAGTTTAAGGTCGGTGTTCAGGAGGGCTATCGGAGATAGCTCCCACACTGCAGTGGATCCTTTCCCTCTTTAGGAATAAGAGATATGTAAGCGCGCAAAGAGTCCAACGGAAAGGTGTTACCTTCCGTAATCGAGTTAAGGGCCGAGACCAAAGGTTGGGAAAGCGTCTCAAAGAAAGTTTTGTAGTAAGTTGGGGTGAGACCATCGGGGCCAGGGGCCTTTTTGGGCTTCGAGCTCGCCAGGGCTACCCCCAACTCCACAATCGTTATGGGTTCCTCCAGTTCCTCCAAGACCTCAGGCGAGAGAGAGGGCATGCCGGACATGGCTATATAGGACCGTGGGGTGAATCCACCAGCGGAGTCGGGGGCATCCGAGTGCGGCCTACCTAAGTTATAGAGGCCTTCAAAAAAGGAACGGAACTCTGATGCTATGTCAGACGACGTGTTAGCCTTTCGACCCGTAGAGGTCAGAATGTGTGTAATATAAGTTTTGGTGCGGGGGCCTCGCAACGCCCTAGCCAGCATCGTACCAGGTTTATTGCTGAATTCGTACATCGAGCGGTGGGCCCACGCCAGTTTTTGCTTTGTTTTGTGGAACATGAGTGAGCGGAGCTCCTCACGCGCTTTAAGAAGTGCCTGATGAGTGGACCGCGCAAGACTGGCTTTATGAGCGCATTCAAGGGAGCGGATCTGAGCGAGCAGCTCATCCGCACGACGTGTCCTCTCCCGCTTCAGTCGGGCCCCTATCCGAATCAGGGTACCCCTGATCACCGTCTTGTGGGCCTCCCACACCGTCAGGGGGTTGGCAACCGAGGCCATGTTAATAGCAAAGTATTC
The DNA here is from genome assembly GCF_037356315.1 of Lithobates pipiens. NCBI lineage: Eukaryota > Metazoa > Chordata > Amphibia > Anura > Ranidae > Lithobates > Lithobates pipiens. The sequence continues at coordinate 613,353,618 of NW_027507903.1, forward strand.
CCGCAACGAGGCAAGAACCTCCGCGCGGGTATCATCCGATTGCAACAGAGCCTCATTCAATCTCCACGACGGGGGGGACTGAGTCACCGGGCCCAGCTGAAGCGTCAGATGGATCGGAGCATGGTCCGAGAAGGATATGACATCAATGGCAGTCGAAACTACCCTAGACAGATCCTTATGGGACAGCAGCAGGTAGTCCAATCTCGTGTAAGAATGATGGACTTGGGAGAAATAGGAATAGTCTCGCACCTGGGGGTGCAGTAGGCGCCAGGGGTCCACCAAGCGCAGGGTATGGAGGTCCGCTTTCAGCCGCTTGAGACGAGCGTACGAGAGATGGGAGGCTCCACGGGAGGCATCTAAGAGGGGATCCATAGCAAAATTAAGATCACCCCCAAAAATAAGCATACCCTCCGAGAAATCTAACAGCTGAGGCAGCAGCGTCCGCAGAAACTGCGGATGGTCGACATTGGGGAAATAAACATTAGCGAAGGTGACCCGTATACCGAACACCCGTCCCTTAAGGAGGAGGAAACGACCCGGAGGGTCTACCCGCTGCGCCTCAAAAATCCATGGAAGCGACCTGGCCAAAATGATGCTGACCCCCTTGGACTTGGAGATAGGTGATACACTGTGATATGCCGTTGGGAAGGCTCCGTTAGTCAATTTAGGGAAACGCTCACCATGGAAGTGCGTTTCTTGCAGAAAAGCCACATGGGTCCTGCTCTTACGCAGGGTAGCCAGGAGTTGTGAACGCTTTTCTGGGACGTTAAGGCCACGCGCATTAAGGGAGGTGAAATCAGGAGACCCATAATATCGTCTCAGGGGGCAGCAACCGTGCTGCGTGGAGCAGAGAGAATAGCAATTCTTTGCCAAAGACCCCACCGGAAGGCTCCACCACCTGTGGGGGGGAAGGGTTGGAAGTGGAGGGGAAAGGGGGAGGGGGAGAGACAAGGGGGAGGGGAAAGAAGGAAAAGGAAGGGTGGGAGGAAACTGATTTCCAAATGCAATAGCTTAATAGTCCCCCGCTAGGCACTAGCAGTACCAAGACGGGGAGCTGCCCTAAGTGGGGGTGGACAATGTTAGAAATGTAGCTGAGAGCAGGACAGCGGTAGAACAGATAGAAATAAACAAATGAGACAATGTGGTAGGAGATGCACAGGATGAGAGCAACGAGAACCATGTGAAGTAAAAAAAAAAAAAACATAAAGACATTGGAGCCAACATTATAACCAGCTTTACAGAACAAAAAATATAAAAAACAGAATATGAAAGGCAAAATAGAGGAACCAGGTTGATAGGTAGCTGACGCCCGTACTGTGTACGAGTGGACCAGGCCCCTCCCATAGTACCCATGTCTGTCAGGAAGACAAACCCAGAGCCCCCCCGCCCCACCCACCAGACGCCAGTGCCAGCAGACGATCCCTGCAAGAGAACCGAACAGACATTATAGACAGAAATAGCCAAAGGGTCATGAATGCAGTGAGAGAACTAAACCCGCATCTAAAACACATTCAACTATCCCACCAAGGGTCCACCCGCCCGACCGGCCCCCCCACCCCCCACCGCAGGGAGGCCAATGCCTCAAATCCCGCAGGGGAGGAGGAAGGGGAGCAGGGCCCAGCGGATAAACCCGAGAGTCAGACAGGAGCCCACCCCACCACATAGACAAACAAAAAACCCCCCAGATCAGGAGGCATATAACCGGGGGCAGCTCCCCCAGCGAGAGACCCGTCCGATCACCGCCCACAAGGCAAATCGCCAATCTCCTAACAGGGAGATATGTAGGCTATGTGAGGACAGGTGGCCCAACCAGGGGAACCGGCACCAATCTAGGTGAGACAAAATGCATAACATACACTCGAGAGATGGAAAACAAAAAACACCATGGTACCCCCGACAAAGTACTCCGTGGGATGGGGAGTCCGCCCCGGCTCAAGGCATGGCAAAAAGGGCAAGCAGAAAAGTCTGAGTTGGCGGGATGATTAGACATGGCCAAGGCGCTGCAGGTGGGCCATAGGTGGGAAGGGGGGGGGGAGGCACAGTCTTACCAGTCCAAAAGTGGGGCAGCACGATCAGGTCTCAGAGGCGGTCGGATGTGGCCTGGTGTCCTCGCGACGCGGTGCACGGGACCGACGGGCCCGCTGCCGTCTGGGTTCAGGTGGGCCAGGGGACTCTTGAGTAAGTAGATAGTCAAACCAATTCGGTACGGTGATGGCCGCTTTATCGATGAAACCAAACAAATCGGGCAACTGGTCAGGTGAGTGGAGATGGAATTCCGCACCTTGCTTCCGGACGATCAAATGGAAAGGGTGACCCCAGCGGTATGTGGCATCGGCATCCCGTACCAGATCTAGCAATGGCCTCATCATGCCCAGCATGACACGGGTTTGCCTGGACACATCAGGGAAGATCCGTATGGAAGCGCCATCGAAATCAACAGGGCCTTTCTCCCACACCAGGCGCAGAATCTCCTCCCTTATGGTGAAAAAATGCACCCTGCATAAGACGTCACGCGGATAGTCTAAGGAGGCAGAGGGCCGCGGTGCTGTGGAGGGGGCCCTGGGGCCCGGTACACGGTGAACCCTGTCCAACTCCAATGCAGCAGTAGGTGGTTTGTCGAGAACCTGGTTCAGTATGGCCGTGACAGTGGCGCGGAGATCCGAGCCCGCGGTGGCCTCGGGGATACCGCGGAGGCGCAGATTGTTTCGTCTGCTCCTGTTTTCACCGTTGTCCAGGCGTAACTGCACGTCCACAAGATGGCGACGGAAGGCCCTGTGCTCCGTTTCCAGGGAAAGGAGGCGGGCCTCGGTGGAGGCATTGGAGGTTTCAATGGTGGTCACCCTCTCTTCCACAGTATCAACCTGCTGTTTTAGGTCATGCAGCTCCCTTGTGAGAGCATTAACTATAGAGGCTGCCATGGCATTCAAATCCTGCTTAGTAGGCAGGCCTGAGACCATCTCCCTGATGGATCCCTCCAGGAGGCCGCTCGGATCCCCTGCACCATCCGCCTGAGGCTGCATGTCCAGAACCGGGACGACCGGGGATTGTATGGGCAAATGCGCCCTAGAGACAAGCGGGGGGAAGTCCTCCTCCGACACCACGGCCCCCGTTAGTGTGCCCTTCTTACTCGCTCCGGCGGCGCTGGTCCGGGGAGTTCGCGGCGGCGCCATCTTGGACCGCGCGGCCGGCGAGGGGATCGGGTCCTGCCGCAGGAAATATTGAGTAATTTCAGGTCCCCTCCGATCCTCGGTGGCCAGCGGGTGTTTGCGGTCCCCTGGCATGAAAGAGCGGCTCGTCTGCGGGCGTACGGCAGAGGTACTCGGCTCTGTCCTGTGCAGAGCTCCTGACTTGGCTTCCTCACGCTGCCATCGCTAAGCCACGCCCCGGCTGTATATCAACACAAACAGATTTTGACAAGTCCTTTTGACACAACTGATCACAGATCGTGGTAAAGAGCCCTTTACCATGTGATCAGCTTTGTCCAATCACAGCTGATCACATGTAAACAAACTTGCTGGTTATTGGCATTCCATTTCTCGCACGCCATCACAGCATGAGGAAAGGAGAGCCAATAACCGACAAGTCTGACAGAGCACATGTACACTGATAATCAGGGCACTGATCATCACTGCTATGATGATCAATGCAGCCCTATCAATTCCAATCAGTGCAGCTTACCAGTGCTCATCAGTGCCACCTAGCAGTGCTCATCAGTGCCGTCTAGCAGTGCTCATCAGTGCTGCCTATCAGTGCTCATCAGTGCCACCTAGCAGTGCCCAGCAGTGCCACCTATCAGTGCCCAGCAGTGCCGCCTATCAGTGCTCATCAGTGCCGCCTAGCAGTGCTCATCAGTGCCACCTATCAGTGCCCAGCAGTGCCGCCTAGCAGTGCTCATCAGTGTCACCTATCAGTGCTCATCAGTGCTGCCTAGCAGTGCTCATCGGTGCCACCTATCAGTGCCCATCAGTGCCGCCTAGCAGTGATCACCAGTGCCACATCTCAGTGCTCATCGGTGCCCATCAGTGCCACATATCAGTGCTCATCAGTGAAGAACAATTACTTTTTTGCAAAATGTTATAACAGAAACTAAGAAAAATTTGGGTTTTTTTCAAAATTTTCAGTTTTTTTTGTAAGCAGTGCTCAAATATCACCAAAAGAAATCTCTATCTGTCTCAAAAAAAATGATACAAATGTCATTTGGATACAGTTTTGCATGACCACGCAATCGTCATGCAAAGTGCAACAGCGCTGAAAGACGAAAATTAGCCTGGGCAGGCAGGGGGTGAAAGTGCCGGGTATTTAAATGGTTAAGAAAACGTTATACAGCGAGCCATGATGCCAAACATACAGAAAGATATGTGTATTTCCACAGTGTAACAATTTGTCTGCCTACATTTATGCTTTAAGTATACTTGTGAATTAAGTCATTTCTACAGCTTGGAGCAATTAATGGAGGATTTGAAGACTTCACAGGGTCACCGATGTCACTATGAATCTCATATCAAACGGTTGTTATTTCTTTCTCTAATTTCCTTCCTTGGAAGGTCCCGAGTGCCTCTTCTCTCCTCTGGGGGGTAGAGATGTTTAAATACTCCTCCTGGCAGCTATCTAACAATCATTTATTTGCAAAGCTGTTGAATATAAAGCCAACAATGCTATGAGAATTTAAAGCAGACACTTCACTCTTCAGAACTGGGACTGAATACGTTCTGAAGCACCACTTTTGGAAATAGAAAATATTTTCTCACCTAGACTTCATCCTTCTCTTATTTTGATTGTCTTTTGAACCATGTTACCTGCTGAAGTAGTCTTGTGCCTTCTCCTCTCCCATCTTGTCCATGTGAAAGCTGAGTGTGTCCTGCACCATCAGGGGGTGACAGGGTATGTACAAAAGGCTGATATTCTTATTGGTGGGGTCTTTCCTCTCCACCTAAACCCTGGGGCTGAATACGAAACCTTCAGGACACCACCAAGCTCTCACTCATGCCAATGGTGAGTACATCAATTCTGGATCAGCCTTTCTCAAACAGGGGTTCAATTGAGCTCCTGGGTTCTTTCAGAGGTTCCTAATGCCCCATACACACTATCAGATTTTCTGCTGATTTTTTCCTTCAGATTGACCAAAACCATGTAGTGGAAGGGCTTGTCTGATTGCATACACATTGAAACTCCTAAGGTTGTACCTCATATTATATGGTTTTGGTAAATCTGAAGGAAAAACTCAGCAGAAAAACTGATAGTGTGTATGGGGCTTTAGAGTTCCCTAAGCATAGTGCAATTTTTGCCTCCCGGATAAGTTTCCACTGACATTCAGGGCCGTTTTAAAGGCAGGGCAAAAGGGGCTGCTGCCCTGGGCCCTGTCATGGTTGTGGGGCCCAAAGCAGCTGCTTCATACTTGCCAACTATCCTGGATTAAATTCCCTCTTCCCTTGAGGTTTTAGCCCTGTGCTGTTTGCCAATATCCCAGTGTGAAGTGCTGCTACTAATGCTGCCCAGCTCTGCCCTATTTTTGTGTACAGATGACTCCTGTGTTTATATGTAAATTACCGGCATACATATGTAAATAGCGGCAGCATTGATATGTAAATAGTGGCGGCCAGCCAGATTGATATGTATATCATGTCCCCATGAGGTCATATCCACATCTCTTGCAACCAATCAACAAGCAGAAATCATGTGCTGTAACCTTTAGCAAATAATGAGTGAGCCGTAATGTGTGCTGTAACCTCTAGCAACTAGTCAGTGAGCGGTAATGATACACTGTAACCTCTGGCATCCAATCGCATTAGCTGCCTGATCTGATTCAGTAAACTGATTTTAAGTCTAGCTGTTATTTATTGTATGTCTCAGAGCAGGTGGAGAGCAAAACTGCATGAGGTGGGGCCCCAAGAAAAGTTTTGCCCAGGGTCCAATCAATATTAAAGACGGCCCTGCTGACATCAATGATTTTTTAATATATCTGTAAGGATGGGATTCATCCCACTGATTACCAGTGTAAAGCTGACCATAGTTAGATAGAATTTTCAATTAAAATGTTTTAGGAAAATCAGGTTCTTAGAAATTTTGTTAGTTTTTCAGTTTATCAGTGGGTCAAATTAATGTTTTGTTTTTTTCTATTGCAGTGACTGGAGCCAGATGGAACATTTTTCACAAAGAAACAGATTTCTAATGCCTCATACACACGGTCGGAAATTCTGACAGGAAAAGTCAGATCGGATTATGTTGTCGGATAATCCGATTGTGTGTGGGCTCTATTGTACTTTTTCTGTTGGAATTTCCGACGGAAAAAGTTTGAGAGCTGGATCTAAAAAGCTATTAGCTACTGGCTGCTACGTAGTCCCATCCAGGGGCGGACTGACAACTCATGGGGCTCCCGGGCAATAGGAGATTATGGGGTCCCCATGGCAAATCCGAGATTATGGGGCCACACAGTATATACACACACAGTATACAAACACACAGTATACACATACATGTACACACAGTATACACAGACATGTTTCTATTGGCTGAGAAGGTACTGGAGAGGTGGTGCAGTTATAATCTCTGGATTTTTAGACCAAAAGGATGTCGGTAAGGGACATTTCAGAGACAGATGTAAAAAAAACACAGATTTTTACATACTGTCACTGGTTTTACTGAGGCTGGCAACCCTGACAGGGCCCCCTAGTGGCCCGGGGGTTCTCGGGCAGTGCCTGAGTGGCCCAATGGTCAGTCCGCCCCTGGTCCCATTGTACGTGTATAACATCACTATGTTCCGAAGGATTGGATTTTCCGACAACTTTTTGAGACCGTGTGTATGCAACACAAGTTTTGGCCAAAATCCGTCTTTAAAAAATCTGACGGATTTTGTGGTTGGAATGTCCAACCGTGTGTATGGGGCATAACAGTGTATGGGGTTTTCGTTCAGTAAAGTCCATTCATTCCAAAATCAAATGTAAAGCCTTGTACAAACGATCCAGTTGTTGGCCAACGAACATCTGCTTTTTGTCCAAAGGGCGTGTGTAGAATTACCACCTCATCCCTTTAAACCTGAAAACACATTTTAATTACATGGGTTCTGTGGCTGATTAACCACTTCAGGACCGCCGTATTGCCAATGTACGTCAGCACAATGGCACAGGCAGGCATAATCACGTACATCTACGTGATTGCCTTCCAGCGGGTGGGGGGTCCGATCGGACCCCCTCCCGCTGGTTACGGCGGTCCGATTCGGTCCAGGAGCGCTCCGTGATGAGGGGATGGCCGTTGGTTTTCGGCCACCCCCTCTGGATCGCTCCTGGCCAATGAGAAGCTTCCTCCCCTGTGTATTGTTTACACAGGAAGGAGGAAGTGATGTCATTCTCCTCGGGGCGGTCTTTTTGACCGGACTACGAGGAGAAGAGTAAAAGTAAGTGTGCACCAACACTACACTGACATGTAGGTACACACAGGCACACAAACCCCCCCCCCCCGATCCCCCCCCGATCGCCCCCCGATCCCCCCCCCCCCCCCCAGTCACAGTGTCACTGATTGCATTGATCATTTCTTTACTGATCAATGCATTCAGTGTCAGTTGTGACAGTAAAAACTGTCAGGACAGTTAGTGTTAGGTCCAGGGTAGCCCCCTATCACCCCCCAATAAAGATTTAACCCCCTGATTGCCCCTAGAGTTAACCCTTTCACCCCCTTTTGCCAGTGTCACTAAGCGATCATTTTTCTGATCGCTGCATGTGTCGCTAGGTAGCTAGTTATTTTTTTAGGTTCACCGCCAGGTTTTTATATCGCTAGGTACCCCGATATACTACCCAATAATGGGTTTAACCCCCTGATTGCCGCTAGTTAACCCTTTCACCCCCTTTTGCCAGTGTCACTAAGCGATCGTTTTTCTGATCGCTGCATTAGTGTCGCTACAGTCGCTAGGTAGCTAGTTATTTTTTTAGGTTCACCGCCAGGTTTTTATAGCGCTAGGTACCCCGATATACTACCCAATAATGGTTTTAACCCCCTGATTTCCGCTAGTTAACCCTTTCACCCCCTTTTGCCAGTGTCACTAAGCGATAATTTTTCTGAACGCTGCATCAGTGTCGCTAGTGTCGCTAGGTAGCTAGTTATTTTTTTTAGGTTCACCGCCAGGTTTTTATAGCGCTAGGTACCCCGATATACTACCCAATAATGGTTTTAACCCCCTGATTGCTGCTAGTTAACCCTTTCACCCCCTTTCACTAGCGATCACAGTATAAGTGTCACTGGTGACGCTGGTTAGCCAGTTAGTTATTTAGGTTCCCCGTCAGGTTTTTATATAGCGCCAGGGACCCCCATATACTACCTAATAAAAATTTGAACCCCCTGATTGCTCCTAGTTAACCCTTTCACCACTGATCACCGTATAAGTGTTAAAGGTTTAACCCCCTGATCACCCGGCGGGTGATATCAATTAGGTTTTAGGGTCAGGGTCTGCGTCGCCCCAGGCAGCGCTAGGTTAGTGCCAGTACCGCTAACACCCACACGCAAAGCATACACCTCCCGTAGTGGTATAGAATCTGAACAGATCAATATCTGATCTGATCAGATCTATACTAGCGTCCCCAGCAGTTTAGGGTTCCAAAAAAACGCATTGTTAGCGGGATCAGCCCAAATACCTGCTGGCACCTGCGTTTTGCCCCTCTGCCCAGCCCACCCAAGTGCAGTATCGATCGATCACTGTCACTAACAAAACACTAAACACATAACTGCAGCGATCGCAGAGTCAGGCCTGATCCCTGCCATCGCTAACAGGTTTTTTGGTAGCATTTTATATTCAAATCCGGAAGGCAGTGCTTGGTTTTCGGGGTCCCGTACGTGGCTAGGCTCCCAAAAAGTCCCCCACATGTGGTATCCCCGTACTCGGGAGAAGCAGCAGAATTTATTTTGGGGTGTAATTTGACTTCTGCCCATAGCATGTGTGAGCAATATATCATTTAGTGACAACTTTGTGCAAAAAAAAAAAAAGTTTGTAATATTCCCGCAACTTTTGGCAAAATATAAAATATTCCATGGACTCAACATGCCTCTCAGTAAATAGCTTGGGGTGTCTACTTTCCAAAATGGGGTTATTTGGGGGGGTTTTGTGCTATTTTGGCAATTTATGGACTTCGAAACTGTGATAGGTAGTGAGGAGTTAAATCAAAAATTTGCACCCTTAGAAATCCTGAAGGTGGTGATTGGTTTTCGGGGTGCCGTGCGCGACTAGACTCCCAAAAAGTCCCACACATGTGGTATCCCCGTACTCAGGAGAAGCAGCAGAATGTATTTTGGGGTGTCATTTCACATATGCCCATAGCATGTGTGAGCAATATATCATTTAGTGACAACTTGGTGCAAAAAAAAAAGTTTGTAATATTCCCGCAACTTGTGGCAAAATATAAAATATTCCATGGACTCAACATGCCTCTCAGTAAATAGCTTGGGGTGTCTACTTTCCAAAATGGGGTCATTTTGGGGGGTTTTGTGCTATTTTGGCATTTTATGGCCTTCGAAACTGTGATAGGTAGTGAGGAGTTAAATCAAAAATTTGCACCCTTAGAAATCTTGAAGGTGGTGATTGGTTTTCGGGGTGCCGTGCGCGACTAGACTCCCAAAAAGTCCCACACATGTGGTATCCCCATACTCGGGAGAAGTAGCGGAATATATTTTGGGGTGCAATTCCACATATAACCATGGCATGTGTGAGCAATATATCATTTAGTGACAACTTTTTGTAAAAAAAAATTTTTTTTTTTTTTTTTGTCATTATTCAATCCCTTAGGACAAAAAAAATAAATATTCAATGGGCTCAACATACCCATCAGCAATTTCCTTGGGGTGTCTACTTTCCAAAATGGGGTCATTTGGGGGGGATTTGTACTGCCCTGCCATTTTAGCACCTCAAGAAATGAGATCGGCAGTCATAAATTAAAAGCTGTGTAAATTCCAGAAAATGTACTCTAGTTTGTAGACGCTATAACTTTTGCGCAAACCAAAAAATATACGCTTATTGACATTTTTTTTACTAAAGACATGTGGCTGAATAAATTTTGCCCTCAATGTATGACTAAAATTTAGTTTATTCGATTTTTCTTATAACAAAAAGAAGAAAATATCTTTTTTTTTCAAAATTTTCGCTCTTTTTCCATTTATATCGCAAAAAAAAAAAATCGCAGAGGCAATCAAATACCATCAAAAGAAAGCTCTATTTGTGGGAAGAAAAGGACGCAAATTTCGTTTGGGTGCAATATTGCATGACCGCGCAATTACCAGTTAAAGCAGCGCAGTGCGAAATTGCAAAAAGACCTCTGGTCCTTAAGGTATTTATTGGTCCGGAGCTGAAGTGGTTAAGGTGGTAATTAAACTCACTTGTTGCCTTATCTGCATTTAATTAGCCTTAGGACCTGTGTCATTCATATGTGTTTGGGTTTAAAGGGATGAGGTGGCAACCCTAGGCGTGTGCCAGGAACATGTCCTGCATACTAACGGTACACAATTGACGGCCAACAAACATGAACGTAGTGACGTACTATGAGGAATTTCAGCTCTTGAGCACCACCCTTTGGGGCCCTTCTGCTAATTTCGTGTTTGGTGAGCATTGATTCCGAGCATGCGCATTTGTACTTTCGACTTTTGTGCGACGGACTTGTGTACTGACCATCCGAAAATAAGACAACAGACCGTTGTCCGCCGAAAATTTACTAGCCTGCCATCCAACATTTGTTGGCCGAAAGTTGGACAACATTTGTCGGAAGGAGCGTACTAACAGTCAGATTTTAAAACAACAGTCTGTCAACAGACAATCCCCTGCCAACAATCGGTGTACGCGGCTTTAAAAGCAAACAAAATCTTTTGAATGACTAACCAATGTTCTGAAAATGTTCTCATAATTATTGTACAAATTTTCTGAAGACTTTTCCTAAGAATTTTCGTTCAAAATTCTATCCATCTATTACCAGCATTCTTCCCACTGACTATCCCACTGATAGTCACTACACAGTGAGATGTAGATACAGTAATTTTTTTAGCAGGTATTCCTTGGGATCGAAAGTTATTTCAAGAGTTCCTCTGTGTTAAAAAGCGTAAGAAAGGCTGGTCTAGATCAGGTGTCTCCAAACTTTCTTAACAAAGGGCCACATTTTAGGAGGAGAGGAGGTGGAGTGTGGCCAGCATGAAGTCAAAAATTTTACAGTGTCAGAAGGATTAAACAATGTCTCAGGCTTGGCAGTCAGAGGGAGTAAGAAAATTACTCAGTGGTCAGTAGGAGAAGGAATAGTGCCCATACTATCCATAATATTGGTATCATTGGGAAGAATATTGCCCATCATTATTGCCAGCGAGAGGAATAGTGCCCAGTCATTGTTATCAGTGGGAAGACGAGTGCTCAGTCGTTGGTATCAGTGGGAAGAAGAGTGCCCCAGTCGTTTGTATCAGTGGGAAGAAGAGTGCCCCATTGCTGGTATCAGTGGGAAGAAGAGTGCCCCATTGCTGGTATCAGTGGGAAGAAGAGTGCCCCATTGCTGGTATCAGTGGGAAGAAGAGTGCCCCATTGCTGCTATCAGTGGGAAGAAGAATGCCCCAATTGTTGGTATTAGTGGGAAGAAGAATGCCCCACTGTTGGTATCAGTGGGAAGAAGAGAAGAAGAGTGCCCCATTGTTGGTATTAGTGGAAATAAGAGTTCTGCATCATTGGTGTCAGTGGGAGGTTAGTGTCCCATCAGTGGTGTCAGTGAGAGGTTAATATCCCATCATTGGTGTCAGTGGGAAGAGGTGTGCCTCATCACTGGTATTGGTGGGAAGAAGAGTGCCCCATCAATGGTGTCAGTGGGAGGTTAGTGTCCCATCAGTGGTGTCAGTGAGAAGTTAGTGTCCCATCATTAGTGTCAGTAGGAGGTTACTGTCCCATTATTGGTACTAGTGGAGGATTGTGCCCCATAATCATAAATTGTGGCCCTAGAATTATTGCTTTCCCTCCGAAATCTGACACGTGTGCTGCAATCATGATTTATGTGCTGTAATCATGATTTTCATTTGTGTGCTGGACCTATGCTTGCATTTGCGTTTATGTGGGGGGGGGGCTAGTGCCTTTAATTTTTTTTTTCTCTTTAAATTTACTTTTTATTTACACTTTTAAGAAAAAATGTAATTTAACTTTATCCCCCCCCCCCTCTTGTGATAGTTTTGAGCAGGTGACGCGTCCTCTTTATGGAGATACCATACACCTCCAATGTCTCCCCTGCCCTCCACTGCAGCTAATTAAGCACACACCAAGCTTGTTTAGCTCCTTCCCTTGCTGTAACAGCCAGGAAAGGACAGTTCTCAGACCGGATGTCAGGAAATCCTTGTTGCTTATGGATTTTTTCATCAGAGGAGATGAGGGAATGGATATTCCACCATCTCCTCACTGGGCAACCGACCTGACTGCATACAGTGGTCCCAGGCTCCCTGGTGGACCTCTAATGTATCCCCTGCCTTCCAGAGCAGCTAATAAAGCACCTTTCATGCTTGCCTGGCTGTAATGGCCAAGAAATGACAGCTCTAAAGCAGGAAATTATGACATCATCATTGCTTTTGGATCCATTTGTAACGGAGAATAGTGGAACACATCTGCTCTGTGGCAAGCCATCCTGACGGCCTCTGTGCATGCTCCCAGCACAGTGACCCAACTGTCAAAGACAGCTCCCGTCCTCTGGTAACGATCGATAGCTGGCGAAAGCAGTTCCCGAACATGTGACCACTGTAACAGCCAATCACAGTGGTCACATGTTTGGCCGGCATCCCTGGTGTAAAGACCCATTTAAAGGGACGCTGTGGCTTGTCGGAAACGGGTTAAGTAAAACAAGGACACGTCCTCGATCTCTGTAATCTTAAAGCGGATAAATCAATTGGTCTGCAATGCCCTCATCAAACCCTCACTAAAATCTCCTGTAACCTTCACCATGAATATTTGATTTGCAGAAGTAGATTGTGAAAAGTTAATGTACAACTACACAGGCTGTATATAGCACCAACATATACCATACCCAAATGTCAGGGACACTACTAAAAATATATCAGACACGGTTCAGATGAATGTGATCACCCTCCATCCCCATCTGTACACTGCTCTCCGCTCTAAACTAAATATTCACCTCAATGAATGTTAAAGTAGACTTGTCATCAGATTTCTGCTTATGACATGAACTCATTAATCCTTCGGTGGGGGGGATATGTTGTAGTCTTTCAGAAGAAAGAGGCCTTTGGTCTTCAGCTAGCTCTTTAATGAAGTACTTGAAATATCCTGGTGATCAGAAGAAGGTGAAGTGGCCTGGTGATGGCTTTTGCCGCGTACACACGATCGGACATTCCGACAACAAAATCCATGGGATTTTTTCAGACGTTGGTTGTTGGCTCAAACTTGTCTTGCATACACATGGTCACACAATGTTGTCGGAAATTCTGACCGTCAAATACGAGGTGACGTATGACGAGCCAAGAAAATTTAAGTTCAATAGCCAGTGCAGCTCTTCTGCTTGATTCCGAGCATGCATAGAACTACGTGCTTCGGAATTGTGTACACACGATCGGAATTTCCAACAACGGATTTTGTTGTCTGAAAATTTGAGATCCAGATCTCAAATTTTGTGCGACGGAAATTCCAATGGAAAATGTCCGATGAAGCCTATACACGGTCAGAATTTCTGACAAAAAGCTCCCATTGAACATTTTCCGTCGGAAAATCCAACCGCGTGTACGCGGCATTAGTCAACTATGTATAGCAATGTGTACTTGTAGTGTCCTGTGGAAGGAGGAATGCTAATACTACTCCAAGCGCGTAAATGTAGTACCAGATCCCACAGGCTTAGGCGAAGAACAAGGCAATGGTATCTGCATGTAGTGTCTTTTGTGGTATCAGGGTGGGCAAGTGCCTACTCACCACCTCCAACGATTCTTGATACTGGAAAATAGAAGGGTCTCCACATTAGGCCTCGACAAAGCCCTGCTCAAGGGATAATGCAGTCTGGTGACACATACCAACAACTGGTTGCTCCTACACCTGCACGTGATGACTCTCTCTCTCTCCATAGCACAGGCCGCAACTCGCAGCTGAATGCAGATTTTGACTCTGTGGACTACACATCCCAAGATGCTTTTCTTTACTCCTAGGACACGGTCACTCTATTTTCAGGATATGACAACACAGTCCTGGGATGAACACTTGGAGAGAACAGCTTCACAACAGTAACGCTGCACAGTGTCTCCTGACAATGCAGGCAACATTAGCCAACTCCTGGCTAGACTTTATTTTCACCTGGCAATCTGGCCATGAATTAACGTCCTGTCCTGATCAACGCTCATCCCTTTGAACTGCAAAAGAATGAAGCAAAATAGATAAAGTGACAATACTACTCTGTATCTCTCTGTGCCTGAACAATGTTTATAAATACTGTGGCAGATTTTTGATAGCTTCTAAAGCTCCTGTATTCACACAGCATGTCCAGGATGTCATTTTAGTCATAGCTGGTGTAAAAATGGGTTTAATCCTGTGTTACATTTATTCATAGGTTCATTCATATATTTACCCTTTCAGATGTGGTCAGTAAATGCAAGGATTAAAACACAACATGCAAAGAATGTAATAAAAGAGGTTTACTTAGCTTCGATTAAAGGTGTATTACAGATGATACGATACAGGATAAATACAGCGTATTCAATCCAGGGGAGTCACTATCTCATTATAAATGAGATACCTGGAGATGATAGTCAACATGATTCAGACTCTTCAGCCCTGAATCAAACCTCAAACTTCGCACTGGCCTCCTAGTCATATTTATACGGTAATGAAGACAATAGCTACAACTTATGAAAAGAAAAGCTCAAAGGTTCCCAACTTCCCATAGCATAATGAAGCACCATAGCATAATGAAGCACCATAGCATAATGAAGTACCATAGCATAATGAAGCAAATGTCTCATGCATTAAACATGTTGTATATAGACAGAAGTGATTACTTATAAAATTATTACTAAGTTTCTTGTAATTCAGTAACTAAAGTTCTATATGAATATAGACCCATACTACAGCTGGAAACTGACGCAACGTGCGAGGTGGGTGCAGCAGAGGGGCAGATGGACAGGACATAGTGCAAACGTCTGGTATACTTCAATTAGGTTTTTCTGGCTTTGTCTAGCACGTCCAGCGTTTACAGCTGGTTAAAGCTCTATGTAATAACACCAATCAGCCATAACTTTATGACCACCCACCTAAAATTGAGTAGGTCCCCCTTTTGCCACCAAAACAGCCCCAGCTGGTGCCAAAACAGCCCTGACCCCTCGAGACATGGACTCCACTAGAAACTTTTGTGCTTTCCAAAAAAACAGCTTCAGGGACAACATGTTTACTTGCTGCCTAATATATCCCATCCACTTTCAGATGCCATTGTAATCAATGTTATTCGCTTAACCTGTCAGTGACCATAAAGTTATAGCTGATCATGAGTATATGTGCTGCAGAAGGGCAATGTGTCTTACTTTCTTCCAGCACACACCAATCCAGTGTGAACTGAAGCCATAAGGAAAATTGCCATTTTGTTGTGTTGGCATTTGGATGGGCAATGGTTCCCAACACAACCCAACAATGTTGGTGTGAATGAGCCCATAAGGTGCACTTTAAACACCTTGTATTTAAATGATTTAAAACAAACGATGTGTTATTTATTTCCCTGATAGTCTCATCTTTCTCTCCTCTGCCAGGTTCAGTTTCCGTTCCTTCCGCTGGATTCTGGCCTTCCTGTTTGCAGTGGAAGAAGTGAATGGCACTCCTGAAGTGCTAACAAATTTGACACTGGGGGCTGCAGTGATGGACTCTTGCAGTGATGCCAAAGTAGCCCTAGGGGGAGCATCATGGCTTCTATCAGGAGGTCCCAGAGGGCCTTTAAGTTATCGCTGTTGGGGCCCACCGCCATTGCTGTCTGCGGTACTTGGAGATGCAGGGGAAGACTCAGCACTCAGTTTGGCCAGCATTCTGGGACTCCATAATTACCCCCAGGTAAGGCACAGCTGACGTCTTACAGTATTCCCAGCTATAAACAGTTTTCTAGTTTGTTTAACTGTTGGAAAGTTCCCCTCACTTCCTGTTTGGTAAAATGTTGTTAGCAGGACAAGAAGGAGAATTCTCTCCAATAGTGCCCTAAATAGCATTAAAGCGGTAGTAAACCCGCAAATTTTTATTTATTTTTTAACACCTGCAAAGCAAAAGGCATAATGAGCTAGTACCGCATACTAGCTCATTATGAAATACTTACCTTAGAACGAGGCCCCGACATCTGGCCCGATCCACGCCGAGGGAGCTGACATGCTCCCTCTGCGTTTCTTCCGGGTATCGCAGCTCCGGCGCTGTGAGTGGCCGGAGCCGCGATATCATCACTCCCACGCATGCGCGCGGGAGATTTCATTCCGGCCGGTCGGCGACTGCCGGATTTTCATGCCGAGAATCCGCTTGTGCGCATGCGGCGCATACCGAGGGGAATATCTCCTAAACCATACAGGTTTAGGAGATATTTTTTTTACCTACGGGTAAGCCTTATTATAGGCTTTCCTGTAGGTAAAAGTAAAAAAATTGAGTATACAACCGCTTTAAAATCCTGACATACATTTCCTTTAGGGCAAAAAAAAATTTAAATAGGGAAAACTGCAATTTCCTGGGACATTTCCTGGGAAATGGTAAGACCGGGACAAAGGGCTAAATCCCGGGAAATTTGAGACAGTAGGTAAGTATGTAAATTTCAAGTCTTGCCAGAGATTCCCAATTGTATTTAGGTCTGGACTTTGACAGGGCCATTCTAATACATGAATATGCTTTGATCTAAACCAGGGGTCTCAAACTGGCGGCCCTCCAGCTTTTTCGAAACTATAAGTCACATCAGGCATAGCAAGGCTGACAGTTACAAGCATCACTCCCACAGGCAGAAGCATGATGGGATTTGTAGTTTCACAACAGCTGGAGCACCGCCATTTTGAGGCCCCTGATCTTAACCATTCCCTTGTAGCTCTGGCTGTATGTTTAGGGTCATTGTCCTTCTGGAAGGTGAACCTCAGCCCCAGTCTCAAGTCTTTTGCAGACTCTAAGCCCTTGTACACACGTAGATTCCGACAGAATGTGTCCGATCGGACCGATTTGTCGGATATTCCGACTGTGTGTGGTCTACATCGGACTATCGGAATATCCGACGGACCAAGTTTTCCAACTTGTTGGTAAAATTTTCTGACAAAATGCTCCGATCGGACATACTCCGATCATTTGTAGAGAATTCCGATCGGACAAAGTGCCACGCATGCTCAGATCAAATTCCTACACCAAAGCGATTGGCTACTAGCCTGAACGTAGTCCCGTCGTAACGAAATAACGTCATCACGTCGGATTTTCCGACAACTTTGTACGACATACTCCGATCATTTGTAGAGAATTCCGATCGGACAAAGTGCCACGCATGCTCAGATCAAATTCCTACACCAAAGCGATTGGCTACTAGCCTGAACGTAGTCCCGTCGTAACGAAATAACGTCATCACGTCGGATTTTCCGACAACTTTGTACGACATACTCCGATCATTTGTAGAGAATTCCGATCGGACAAAGTGCCACGCATGCTCAGATCAAATTCCTACACCAAAGCGATTGGCTACTAGCCTGAACGTAGTCCCGTCGTAACGAAATAACGTCATCACGTCGGATTTTCCGACAACTTTGTACGACCGTGTGTATGCAACAGTTTTGGACAAAATCCGTCGGACAAAATCCGACGGATTTGGTTGTCGGAATCTCCGACCGTGTGTACAAGGGCTAAGAGGTTTTCTTCCAAGATTGCCCTGTATTTGGCTCCATCCATCTTCCTGTCAACTCTGACCAGCTTCCCTGTCCCTGTTGAAGAAAAGCATCCCCACAACATGATGCTGCCACCACCATGTTTCACGGTGGGGATGGTGCGTTCAGGGTGATGTGTTGTTAGTTTTTTGCCACTTTTAGCATTTTGCTTTTAGGCTAAAAAGTTCTATTTTGCTCTCATCTGACCAGAGCACCTTCTTCCACATGTTTGCTGTGTCCCCCCACATGGCTTCTCGCAAACTGCAAACGGGACTTCTTATGGCTTTCTTTCGAAAATGGCTTTTTTCTTGCCACTCTTCAATAAAGACTAGATTTGTGGAGTGCACGACATTTGTGTCATCAGCATTGCTTTATTTATACTGTGTTTCATTTATACTGCACTTTATATTGGCATGTAAGCTTAGTCATTAGCGCTGTCTTACTTACACTTTGAAAATCAACCAGATAGCTGTTAATGTTGTGTGAAAATCAGAATGTTCTCCCAGTTTACTTTAATTGGGCTTTAGAAGTCTTTTTTATTAAGCTTCTTCCATGAGCTTTGAGAGGGGACTGCAGCATCGTGTCACATGTCTCTGTGTTAAGTGTCTACAAAGCAGTTTATTGATATTAATAAAGATGGAGGAACCGCGCTAATCAGCACCAGGAGTAGATAAACCCAAGCCTTAGTCGGCTAGATATAAATCCTCAATATATCTAGTATACCTGTATGTAAATATTTGTAGGTTGCTGCCCCCCGAAGAAAAAGAATCCCCTTACAAGGTTTTCTTTCAAGAATGAAAATAATAATATAGCAACCGGGGAAAACTGGCGCTACCTAAAAACAGGTACTCATTCCACCTGAACTCATAAATAATAAATGTAAATAGAAGCTAGAGTTTTCACCCGAAGAACCCAATGACTTCCCTGTTCCTATTACTATTGAGCCCAGGAAGAAATACAAAAACCACGGCTCTACCCAGAAGATATTAAATCAAACAATTTGTATAGTATGTCTCCAAACCAACGGAAATTCTGATATCAGGAAATAATAAAGCTAACTGTGATTAATCACAGAAACACAACAGTGCTGAAGTAGGCCACCAACTCCCCACTGGAATATAATGTGACAACCTCAATCCCAAAAAAACTCCAGAAAATAACCCAAAAAAATATATATCATAAAAATACCAAGTGTAACAAGCTAAATATGCGACCCACTGCGATTATAACTTGAAATCGCATAAATGCAAAAATTATATAGTTGTGTCAATGGATAATTATACCTATTTACCTAAAATCACATAGGTACACTATAATTGTGCCAGTGTATAGTGACAAAAAAATATATGACCCAGTAACTAAATGTGAAAAAATATTGTGCAAATGCTAAAATAACTGAAAAAAACATAACAATACCAAGTGAAAAAAATGTATATATATATATATATATACGCACAAAAGATAGTGTAAAATGTGCAACCTAATAATATAGCACAACCCCTAGTGGTGAAAGTCCAAAAAAATGCTCTAAATCATAAAATTAATAGCACTCATAAATATATGAAAAATAAAAAATAAAAATAAAAATAAAAATGAATATAAAAATAAAAAATAGAAAAGTTCAAAATAAAAATAAGAATAAAAATAATAAAAATAATAAATAATAAATAAGTCCCAAGTAAATGTTCAATAGTGCAGATCCAGAAAAATGTTCATAGAGTGACTTTAGTGCTTCCTGCGCAATCTTCATCGTGACTTCTGTGCTCCCCCACCAGGAACCCCACTCACCAAAAGTAGATACCCCTGCAGGGGTTGTTCGCCTTCAAAATCAATCTCCCGATGTCCGGCTCTTTACTTCGTAATTGGTGACTGAACGTATCCCAACAGGAATTCCATATATCCGGAATCTACCCTGTGAAGGTGGTGATTCTGTAGCTGTACTCCCCCTTGGGATAGAGTCCTTATCGCGTAGTTTTCAAAATCCCCGCGGATGCCGTACGGTGGATACGCGGTTTGCGCTCCACCTGCGTTCCAAACACCGACGGAAACCCGGAAGTGACGTAATCAGCGTAACTCCGTCGAACGCGTTTCGTCATTGACGTCTTCAGCGGCGGTGTTACGCTCTCACGTCCCATATGTTAAATAGAAAAATCACGGATGATCTAATTGGTCGTTGCTCAGATTGAAGACCCAATAAGGCAACAGCGGAAAAACCTAATGTACGAGCAAACATGCAATCTCCCCACACAGACAGCAGTATGCTTATACAAAGAGACAACTGTCTCCTTCCACAAACCAAACGAATACGGCAGCATTCTC
Organism: Lithobates pipiens; assembly: GCF_037356315.1. Classification (NCBI taxonomy): domain Eukaryota; kingdom Metazoa; phylum Chordata; class Amphibia; order Anura; family Ranidae; genus Lithobates; species Lithobates pipiens. Next base: position 613,373,763 of record NW_027507903.1, read on the forward strand.
TTAATGCAACCCAATGAAGCCCATCCGCTCCTAAGGCTTCGCAAAGATAGGGGGGACATACTGTGTAAACCTGAAAGTAAAATTGACCGGCTCATATATGGCAATATGCATACAAAAACAATCAAAATTAGTTTCAAAATCAATTTCCAATTGTCATTTTTAACCACCATTTAGGTCCATTAACCCAAAGGATGATCTATCCCATGGGGAAATCCAGCGATAATTATACTTCTACTTCCTTTATAGACCTTAATGGCTAAAAAACCTTAAAGTTTATTGATATTGATTCTTTATTTTTACTTTGTAGTCCAAAGGCCCTTTTTCTAACATGTGACCAGCAGCAGAGGACTAGAAGCCCCTCCTCTTTATGTTTCCCTGGCTGGGAGAGAGCTGGGGCATGTGACAGCCGTGTATCGATTAGGAAAAGGGTATGTAGCCCCCTCTAGTGTACTATTAGTGATAGTGCAGGCAAAGGCATGCTTTTTGGCTCATGATAAAATGAGTTTCTGAATCTGGGTCAAAAGTTTACTGCAGTTCAGGGCTGGATGACTCATGTAGGCAAGCCTCTGGTGCTGGACAGCTGGAGAACATTTTGGAAACTGGAGGGCGGGGGCCAGGAGGTTTGATCTGCATCTTAGGGGAGTTTGGCAAATCCCCAGGCAGTGGGCCTGGCATGGTGGCTAAGCCAGCCTTTAAATATGGATAACAAGACAAAAATAGAACGGCGCGCGAGAGGGTACCGAAACACAACGATAACACAACTAAAAGTCTATAAGGTCTAGGAAGTATACGTATGTTTTTCTCCCTTTAAATATGGGTAAGTCGTGATGGCAGGGAGTTGGGTGGAAGATGGAGTGCTGAGGTGGTACTTGAGGGAAACTCCTGCTGGGGGGGACTGGCAGCATCAGGGTCCTAAAGGAATCTTGCCTGGAAAGCGGACAGTGAGGACAGTGTGAATACACCTCAGCACTTTCAGGAACTTGCAAGGGGAAAGACTGTCGCATGTAACAAGCCTTTCTAGAAGTCAGTGTTGGGTTTAAAGTGATTGTAAAGGTTTGTTTTTTTTTTTTAAATAAGAAACATGTTATACTTACCTGCTCTGTGCAAGGGTTTTGCACAGAGCGGCCCTGATCCTTCTTTTCTGGGGTCTCCCGGCGGCGCTCCTGGCTCCTCCTCCTGCCCCCACGGAGAGCCGCTTTCCATGGGGGCACTCTCCATTGACACAGACAGCAGGACTCGGCCCCTGCCCCCCAGCTCCAGCGTCATTGGATTTGATTGACAGCAGTGGGAGCCAATGGCTCCTACTGCTATGAATCTATCCAATGAGGACCAGAGACAGTGGCTGGAGCTGCTGTGCTCGTCCCAACTGCTGGAACAATCGGGCTCAGGTAGTAAAAAAGGGGGCTTTGGGAGAGAAGTGTAGCATAGGAGGTTTTTCACCTTAATGCATAGAATGATTTAAGGTGAAAAACCTCAAGGGTTTATAACCCCTTTAATTCTTTCCTCTACCTTGCCCTGGGAGATTTTCAGTAGCAGCCAGGTGGGCTAGTGAAGAAGCAGCCAGGTGGGCTAGTAGTTCCTGCAGTCAGTAGAACTGGGGTCAGTGTCTACAGTGGAGTTGGAGTTACTCCTGTAAGCAACCTACAACATTTGTGTGCTACTGAAAGTTTCTAGTCCATGAGTGGCTTTTGCTTTTTTATCAGAGACTGTCAGTGTCCAGGAAGAAAGACCGTTTCTGAAATGTGTACATATGGAGGACGTCGTTTCCAGGTTTTGTTGCTATCAGGTTGTGCATCCCATAATTCATATTCCCCATCCAAGTTTTTACCCCTAATAAAACATAGAAGCCAAGCTCAAAGACTTCCTTGTGTCTGGATAAAGTGTGGAGAATACTTGTTATCTGGCCTTGCAGGGTTGGGGAACCTGATTGCAAGCAGCTCCTTGGGGGGGGGGGGGCGGTGAGCGATACAGGTATTTAGATATTCTCTTTATTATAATAATTACAGTGTCATTATCCACATATAGAAATAGAAGGGACAATGTAAATTAATCAGTGTGTTTAGTATCAAGTTAAGGTTAGAGTCAAAATGCAAATTTAATTAATGACTAAGAAGACTTTAGGTTTTGTTTTGCAAAAAGGTTAATATTGAAGATTACTGGATTGTTTATTCTTACAGGTCAGTTATTTCACCCCTCCAGCCGGGCTCAGCAATCATTTTCTGTTCCCCTCAACCCTAAGTGTTGCACCAACAGTCTCTTCACAAGCTAAAGGCCTTGCTCGGCTCCTTCAAGCCTTCGGCTGGTCATGGGTAGGTGTCCTCTCTCAGGAAACGAGTGCTTCCACCTTGGACCAGACATTTAGAGAAGAGCTGCAGGCTACAGGAGTATGCTTAGCATTTTGGGAAAACATTCCTTCTTCTGTGAAAGAAGTCAATAGCTTGGCAGGCATTATTAGACAGTCAACGGCAAAGGTGGTGGTTGTCTTCTCCCTTGAAGCCTACTTGAATCCAGTTTTGTTGGAGCTGGCACGCAATGGAGACAGTAAAGACAGAATTTGGATATCAGCTAACGCTTGGTCTACATCTGCAAGACTGGTGGGTCCTTGGCTATCCCATTTTCTAAAAGGCTCTCTAGGACTTGTTCTTCGTAACGGGGCTGCTCCAGGTTTCAGCAAATTTGTATTTGGATTAAATCCTAACCAATTCAACAATCATCCATTGTTTTTGGAGTTCTGGGAGGAAGCATTTAGCTGCCAATGGCCTTCAGATGGGAAAAATCCACCTCTGCTTTCTTCAAATAATGTTTATAATGAGTCTTCGACAGCATCTGTGAACGTATCATCAGTTAGCAATGCAGCACTGCATGCTACTTCTGTCAATAATATGTCTTTGTCTAATTCAACATTTACCTCACCGTCTCCATCCTCTGAAAAGACATTATGCACAGGACTGGAGGATGCTGCTTCTCTACAGATATTCTCAGATATCAATGACCTCCGAGTAACATACAATGTCTACAAAGCAGTGAAGATGGTTGCCAAAGCTCTCCATGACATGGCTACTTGTCAAATCATGAACAGATCCTTGGATGTAGGTCATTGTGTAGACATTCAACATTTTCAGCCATGGCAGGTTAGGTTGCTATCTATGTGTTTAAAGCTTAAGTCTCCCTTCACACTTGTACGACTTCAAACTCCAGTGACTTTGGAGTGCAACTTTGGTACAACTTTGATGCAACCTTGGATGGATGTGACGTGTTGTTCCTCTGCAAAGTGGACCCACTGTTGCACCACTGTTGCATGCAAAACATTCAGGTATGACTTCAGCTTTTGAGGGTCTATGGCCCTCAAATTGCATGAAAGTTGGACTAAAGTAGTGCATGAACTACTTTGAAGTTGCTGTGACTTTAGCTCGCACATATATGAATAGTTATCATGGGAAAACATGAGGTACAACTTGCCATGCAACTTTGATAACTCACACTATTGTGAATGGGGTGTAACTCCAGGTAAGCAGTTAAGTACACAGATGAAATACATATAAGGAAGCTGTTTTACCTGCCAAAAAAATTATATCACTGTCCAACCAATTATCAAATTTACAAAGCCATGTTTGGCATTGGGTAGATCAGTTAACCTGTGAGGAGAGACAATCAGCAGCATTTCCTCACAGGGGAGACCTGCACAGAAAATCAGGTTACTGATCATCAGTGCAGCCCCAACAGTGCGCAGAAGTGATGACAATTAGTGCCCATTAGTAATGTCAATCAGTGCCTATAAGTGATGCCAGTCAGTCCTGCCTTTCAGTGACCGTTAGTGCCTGCTCATTAGTGCAGCAAATCAGTGCTGCCAATCAGTGCCCATAAGTTCTGCCTATTAGTGCCACCTATCAGTGCCGCCTATCAGTGTCCATCAGTACCCATCAGTGCTGCCTATCAGTGTTCATCAGTGCCCATCAGTGCCACCTATCAGTGCCCTTCAGTGGTTCTGCACCCATGTCAAACTGCACATTCCTATTGCTCTCAGGCGTGCCTCCCCAGTCCTCCCCACTGTGTTTCACTCACCAGTCCTCTTGGCTGTGACCAGTTGTCCTCCCTGAAGTCTCTTAACAGTGTTCTCTAATGCTGTCCTCTCCTTGCTCTCTCATGTGCCTCTCTTCCAGGATCTCTTCTCTCCTCCTGGATGCACCCATGTCCTGGCCAAAGGTCACCGCCCCCCCCCCCCCTCCACCCAAAAACTCTTCCCCAGCTGGGCTGACCCCGGGTATTTAAAGGAGGGGCTCGCCTGCCAATCCAAGTTGGGGATTGGTCAAGGCTCTTCAAAAATACCCAGGCAGCTCCACCTCTCCTCTCCTCCTCTCTTTCTAGCACATTCTAGAATGAAGAGGGAGATGACAGTGATGCTACCTGTGAGTCACCCAGCCCTGCCCTGATCCATTCCCATCCCATAATTAAAACAAACAGGCCTAGTCACCAGCTAGGCCTGTCTAAATTGTCCTACTCTATCAGAAAAATCCTCGCTCTAGGACCTACCTAACTAAAGGGTGCTACATGCTATGTCTGCTTTTGTTCATCTCCATTGCAAGGGGGGTAATGGGATAAGTAGTTTGGACAAAAAAGGTTGCTTTTGCTTCCAGCTCATCCCTTCAAAGAAGTGACAAGGACACAGCCTTTTTGGCAAGATCAACAGGTATTTTCTGTACTTGCTAAAAATGTTCTTAGCCTAAAAAATTAAAACTATTGCAGCCACTACATCTAAGGACTTGTAATGCCCCGTACACACGAGAGGGATTAAGTCTGACAGACTTCCGACGGAGTTCTAGCGGAGTTCCGCCGGAGTTCTGGCGGACTTTTCGACCGAACGGACTTGACCACACACCATCACACCAAACTCCGACGGAGTCGAACGTGATGACGTACGACTGGATTCGACGTAGGAAGTTCATAGACAGTAGCCAATAGCTGCCCTAGCGTCGGTTTTAGTCCGTCGGAGTAGCACACACACGAGCAAATTTTTCGAAGGGGACCGGGTCCGGCGGAGTTCCGTCGGGAAAATTTGAAGCATGCTTCATTTCTAAAGTCCGTCAGACTTTTGCGAAGCTAAAGTCCGTTGCAGCCCACACACGAGCGGATAGTCCGCCGGACTCAGTCCGTCGGAGTTTGGATGTCGAAAAGTCCGCTCGTGTGTACGGGGCATAAGATGCAATATCGTATTTTTATTCTTTGGTTTGACTATACGATAAGTGCTCATGAACATAAACATATTTTACAGATTCTAAACAAGTAATAAAACCACTTGCACACAAGCCAATCATCTCCAAATCTGTAAGCATAGCGGAGTAATTCATTTTCAAAATTCACAGCACAGGCATTGCATTTTTTTTCAAGAGCACAACTTGGCAGGTTTGCAGCCCTCTGATATATAAAACAATCAGTAGATGTTTCTAATGCCGCGTACACACGAGCGGACTGTATGGCATACTTAGTCCGTCATACAATCCGACAGACAGTCCGTCGTACTTTCCACTGAACGGACTTGACCACACACGGATACACAAACAGTCCGTCGAAAGCTTGCGGACAGAATTTCGAAAAATCCGAAATTCTTAGTACGCCGGACTGCACGCTGAAAAAGTCCGCTGAAGCCCACACACGAGCGGACTGTCCGCTGAAATGTGTTTCGACGGACTAAGTACGCCATACAGTCCGCCCGTGTGTACGCGGCATTAGCTGTTAGAAACTGACTGAATCCCGGCTCTAGAGTTGTTATTTTTAAGCTTCTTAGGGCAACGTTTCTAACCCTTTTTTTCAGTGGCAGCATCCTTTAAAAGTGTGCAAAATCTTCAGGCACCTCAATCTTAAATGTGAAAATGTAAAGTTACTTAGTCAATGAGAAACCTGAGCCCGGGCCTGGGATGATGCACACAACCGCCTTGATGAAATAACATCACATCAAAAGTCCTCAAAAGTCCTCCATAACAACAGAGTTTTCCCCATCACATCAAAGCTCCCTTTTCAAATAGGTGGCTTCCCATCACATCAGAGGTCCTTCATCATATCAAAGCCCCTTCACATCAGAGTTCTCCAATCACATTAGAGGTCCCCCATTAAATCAGAGCCCTCGCGTTATACCACAACCCCCCTTCATGTTAAAAGATCCCGTCATATCAGAGGTCCCCCATCACACCAGTGCCCCTACTTCACGTTAGAGGCCCCTATCACATGAGTGTCCCCCATCACAGAGCACTCCAATCGAACAGTCTCCCATTAAAGAACCCCACAGGTCCCCCCATGCCACAGTACCCCTTCATCACAGAGTCCCCAAATAACACAATACCCCTATCACACAGACCTCTCTTCAAAATTTAGAACCTTACCTTTTAACTGCACCAGCAGGGCAAAGGGTGGGAGGTGGAGGAGGTCTTCTTCTGAATACTGGGGGTAGGCTCTGCATACCACCTGCCCTGAATCACAGTCATGCGTTGCCATGATGTAGTCAAGCCTGCTGCCAATGCCATAGCAAAGAACCCTGCCGCCAGGACCATGGCAACCCATGATGCTGATCCAAGGCAAACTGGGTCCAATGCTCACAACACCCCAGGCAAACCCAGACAGCACCCCAGGGGTTCTGCAGCACCCTGGTTTAGAAAGATTGTTTTAGAGAATGAGCAACTCCAACTTCACATTAAAAGCAGCTACAGAGGTCATGGTTGGCTTGTTTTAAATCTTTTACTGCTTGCCAAGAATATGTAAATAGTCGTGGTAAAGGTGCACTTTAAGATCAGTATAACTATGAGCTGTTTGTAAACGTGCGTTATTCTCTAATTCTTGCTTTTCTTCTACAACTACAGCTTTTTTACTACCTTAAGAAAGTGCGACTGAAAGGAAACATCGGAGATGACCTATATTTTGACTCTCTTGGAAACGCACCTGTAATTTACGACATCATTAACTGGCAAGAGGATCTGACAGGAAAAATCAGTTGGGTGCAAGTTGGACTTTATAAAAGTGGTGCAGTGATGGGTCAAGATTTATTCGTCAACAAAAGTGGCATTCGATGGGGAGACCACTTTGATCAGGTAAAACATGCCTAGACGAAAGTCAATTTGGTTTTCAGGATGACATTTTCAAAGCAATTTTTGACTAAGTAAAAATGTTTTGTAGCTGCCTGATTCCGTATGTTCAGAAAGTTGCACTCCTGGATTTCGGAAAACCCCACATCAAGATAAACCTCATTGCTGTTTCGACTGCGTGCCTTGCCCATTGGGAGCTATCTCCAATAAAACAAGTAAGCAACTACATGCTGCTTCAAAATCTTGCAGTGCCTCTGTCTTGTGTTACAGAATATGCATAATACCAAGCATGCGCCTACTGAAATGTATTTTTCCCTATGGGTCAATGTGCTATACTAAACTATCCCTTATGCCACGTACACACAACCGGACTTTTTGACAACAAAGGTCCAATGGAACGAATCCATCGGACAATTCAATCATGTGTGTGGGCTCCATCAGACCTTTGCTGTCCAAAAATCTGATGGGCTTGAGAAATAGAACATGTTTAAAAAATTTTCACCTCCGTACGCAGTTCCTATTGAGAAATCCGCTTGTGTGTATGCTAGTCCGATGGACAAAAACTGACCAAAATCAGGAAGAAGATCTGGACAGCCGCACTCAAAAAAAATTTTTTTGCCTTTTATTCAAAAATTCTTGTGAACAAAAATACAAGCCACAGCGGTATCAGACAGGAGCTAACGCGTTCACACTTCAATGTAGTGCTTAGTCATGAGCTAAACGTTTTTTGAGTGCGGCTGTCCAGATCTTCTTCCTGTTTTTGATTGCTATATGCATTGCCGGCACCTGGGCTTCCAAGCTGGATGAGAAGGTTTTCTACTGTCGCTTGACCTACCTGGAGTGGTGATATCTCTCTCTCTACCTTGATTTCTGGATTTTAGACAAAAACCGACGCTAGGGCAGCTATTGGCTACTGGCTATGACCTTCCTTATTCTAGTCCGGTCGTACGTCATCACGTTCAAATCCGTCGGACTTTGGTGTGATTGTGTGTGGCCAAGTCCGTTCATTCGGAAAGTCCATCGGAATTCCGCCGAAAGTCCGTTGGGAAGACCGTCGGACCTAGTCCATCGAAAAGTCCGGTCGTGCATAAGTTCCACTGGTTTTAGGTATATTCAGTAGAAATTGTGTGACTGGTTTAGGCCAAGCTTAAATCCAACAAGTATAATTTAGTAGTAGTTGTTCACATTCAACTAAAATTGTTCTGTAATGTTAATGGTGTTTTAACACTCATCCAAGTGACTTCCTCATTTCAAATGACTGTTGGGAGCATTTTCCAGCATTTAAAAGATGCCCCCCACCAGCTTTAACACAGAGAACTTAGCGATCATATGACTGCTGATTGCATTATGTTAAGTCTTCAGTGAGCAGAGATGGTGACTGTCAATCTTCTCTCTCTGCTCTGCCCCTCCAGCACTCACTGAAGCACCAGGCTGTGGAGGGGGCAGGATTGGCAGGTTCAGCTTCTCAGCGGCATGTTGAGAGGCTGAGCCTTCTGCCGGTCAGGCATCTAGGCAGATCCTGACATTATTGTCGGGATCCCTGCAGAGCCTGAACCACCTCTGTGACATCAGCTACCAGCGGGCTTTAGCCCACTGTCAGCTGAATCTGGGTCACTGGAGTGCAGAAATAAGTGCACTCCTGTGACCTGCGGAGAAGTATGCCCAAAAGAGCTTAAAGGGGTTCTAAAGGTTTGTTTTTTATTTTCTAAATAGGTTCCTTTAACCACTTACAGACCGGACCATTTTGCTGGTCAAAGACCAGACCACTTTTTGCGATTCGGCACTGCGTCGCTTTAACTGACAATTGCGCGGTTGTGCGACGTGGCTCCCAAACAAAATTGACGTCCTTTTTTCCCCACAAATAGAGCTTTCTTTTGGTGGTATTTGATCACCTCTGCGGTTTTTATTTTTTGCGCTATAAACAAAAATAGAGCGACAATTTTGAAAATTTTTTATTATTTTTTACTTTTTGTTATAATAAATATCCCCCAAAAATATATAAAAAAACATTTTTTTCCCTCAGTTTAGGCCGATACGTATTCTTCTACATATTTTTGGTAAAAAAAATCGCTTATTGATTGGTTTGCGCAAAAGTTATAGCGTTTACAAAACAGGGATAGTTTTATAGCATTTTTATTAATAATTTTTTATTATTATTTTTTTTACTAGTAATGGCGGTGACCAGCGATTTTTATTGTGACTGCGACATTGTGGGGGACCCATCGGACATTTTTGACACATTTTTGGGACCATTGTCATTTATACAGTAATCACTGCTATATAAATGCAGTGATTCCTGTGTAAATGACACTGGCAGTGAAGGGGTTAACCAGTGGGTGGCAGTGTAGGGGTTAAGTGTTCCTAGGGGTGTGTTACTAACTGTGGGGGGGTTGGGCTTTCATTTAGTGAACACTGATCTCTGCTCCAATCACATGGAGCAGAGATCAGCGTCACTAGTTGCTAGGCAGAATGGAAAAATGCTGTTTACACAGCATTTCCTCATTCGGCCGCTCCGTGGGACGATCGCGCGGGTCCCGCAACCGGACTCACGGGGGTCCCGACCAGCGTGGGAGCGCGCCGCCGGTGGCGCGCTCCTGATGGCAGGGCGGCGCGCTCCTGATGGCAGGGCGGCATTGAATATTGGACGTACCTGTACGCCAATATGCCTGCCCGTGCCATTCTGTCCATGTACATCGTCGTGCGCTGGTCGGGAAGTGGTTAAACTAGTGCATTGTTGGTTCATTTACCTTTTCCTTTGATTTCCCTTCTAATTGTTTTTTTCTTTGTCTAAATTTCTCACTTCCTGTTTCTCCTCTGTAAACTTCACACCATCACCCGAGTGGTGTTTAGTCAGCCAGAACAACTTACTGAACAGCTTACTGAGGAGGAACAGGAAGTGAGAAATTCAGACAAAGAAAACAAAGAAAAAAAACATTTAGAAGGGAAATCGAAGGAAAAGGTAAGTGAACCAACAATGCACTAGCTTAAAGGAACCTATTTAGAAAATAAAAAACAAACCTTTACAACCTCTTTAAAGCCTAGTACACACAGGCCGAATGTCGGATGACATCACCCGGTTAAATAAATTCGGCCCGTGTGTATGGCATGCTGGAAAATCAGCAGCTGACCAGCTCCTGATCAGCGCTCTCACCCAATGACTGAGAGCGATGAGCAGAGTGTTCTGGCGGGGGAGCTGTCCCCCTGTCAGAACACAATGGAACAGCAGGGGAGATCACTGTACTAACATTGAATTGTTAGTACAGCGGTTCCAAACAAACTAGTTAAAAACTAGTGGTGCATACTAGGCTTTAGCCACACTTCTCCTTTAAAGCCATACAAGTAGCCATCTTAATCCAATCACCATAGTATGTTGTCCATGCAGATACTGATTGTCCAAGAACATGATTGAAAGGTATCGAGCACCTCATTTGAATAAAGGCAGAACTAAATTCTTCTTGTGATCTTCTTATGGTCTGGAATCCACTTTCTAAGCCCATAGTCACTGATTACATAATTCTCTAATGCATGCAGGAGGCATATTGTCAAAGCACCTGTCACCCAGGAGTGTACACTGTTCTGCCACAATTAATGTAGGTTTAAATAAATTATAGCATAAAAAAAAAGAGGATTTTGGCCAAAGGAAACATACAATGTCTTTTTTGCCATAAAATGCTACCTTGCTAGCAGTTAATAAAAAGTGTATTACCATGGTGTCATGAGGTCTGGATCATGTGTTAAGTGTCCGAGTTGCATGACTGGCGATATGAAAATGGAAAGCAGGTCAATGGTGTTGTCAGTCTGCATATACAGAGCCTTGAATAAGTATTCATACCCCTTGACATTTCCCACATTTTGTCATGTTACAACAAAAAAACTTAAATGTATTTTATTGCCATTTTATGAGACACACCAACACAAAGTGGCACGTAATTATGAAGTGTAAGGCCGCGTACACACGCGGGGACTGTTCGCTCAACCTTGTTCGTCAAACAGTTTCCGAAACAGTCCGCTCAAAATTAGCATGAGCAGACTTGCCTACACACGACGAACGAACAGTCCGCTGAAACCTAGCGTGATGACGTATACAGCACGTACGACGGGACGAGAAATTCGACGTGCAATACACTGCAATGCAACCTTCGCCGTGGAAATCCTTTCTGAGCATGCGCGCAACTTAGTTTGACGAACATACCTACACACGAGGGGACAGTTTCAGCGGACAGTTTTTCGGAAATTTCGAAAAACTTGGTTCAGCAGACTGTTCGCTGAAACTGTCCGCTGAAGCCCACACAGGAGCGGACTGTCCGCTGAAACACTGTTCAGCGGACAAAGTTGAGCGAACAGTCCCCGCGTGTGTACGCGGCCTAAGGAAAATGATAAACGGTTTTCAACTTTGTATTCAGCCCCCCGGAGTCAATACTTTGTAGAACCCCCTTTTGCTGCAATTACAGCTGCAAGTCTTTTTGGGGATGTCTCTACCAGCTTTGCACATCTAGAGAGGGACATTTCTGCCCATTCTTCTTTGCAAAATAGCTCAAGCTCTGTCAGATTGGATGGAGAGCGTCTGTGAACAGCAATTTCCAAGTCTTCCCACAGATTCTCAATTGGATTCTCTATCCTTTTCCATTTACCGGTTGAAACTTGATTAAATATACTCTTGTGTGGAGACGGATCTTTTCCAAAAGTCTTGGGACGCAGCTCCAGAAATCGCATCCTATGTTGTCAGCTCACACTTTAAAGCTCTATTGACTCATAGAACGTAGGTTCTTTTGGGTCTGAACTATCTGGTAAGCTCATATCTTTACAAGTGGTGGTGTTGTTACACTAGTGATTGCGAGTCAATACATATTGTTCGGTGTCTTGAGGAACGCCTAAACTTTTGATTAATCATGTGGGATCTCTGCATGATGGACTTTTCTACTTAAAGACTTTCGCACAATTTGTTTTGTTTATGCTGTAATAACTTGTTTTTTGTGCAAGTTCACTATAAGTTTATTCTATGTTTATATATGTGTGATGACATTATTGCACTGGTCACATTTTTTTGTATCTTTCATAGTTGATACCACTCTAGTATATGTCACTATTTTTATTATTTTTTTATTATTTTTTGAACTTTTGCATGTAAAGGGGTCTTGGCATTTCTTTAGCCAGACTATCATATTTAGCCCTACACTTTACATACCACTCCTGCTGAAGAAGAGCATCCAAATGACATGATGCTGCCACCACCATGCTTCACGGTGGGGACGGTGTGTTCAGGGTGATGTGCAGTATTAGTTTTTTGCCACACATAGCGAATGCTCTCCTTGCCCGGCATGTCAGTTTAGGTGAATTGCCATGTCTTGGTAGGTTTTCCATAAGCTTTACATTTTCAGTGATGGATTGATCAGTGCTCAATGAGCTGTTCAAAGCTTGGGATATTTTTTTATAAAAAAAAAAAAAACTACAATTTAGCGCTAAAAAGGTGATACGAAAATGTGAAGTGTCTAGCACGAAAAAAGAAAAACAAACAAAAGTCAAAATCTCAAACTGATAAATAAGTCTTTGAAATTCGTGAAGCTCAAATGTGAAGCTTGGATGTGGTATTTCACACAGTGTATAAATCAGGAAGTTCAGATATGGTACTTCATACGGTGTATAAACCAAAAAGTAATCCCAGAAAAATTTCATTCAGTGACATCAAGGTAGGTAAAAAATGGGTACTCTTACCGGAACCACTGGACCTGTGCGTAAACACTAGGTCATACAGGCATGTATAAATGGAACCTCGATGGAACCACGCAGGACTGTCCACTACTGGAAGGACTGTAGATCCTCAGGCCAATAAAGGAAAGGTCTGCATCCTCACGGAAATTCCGATCTTCTTCTCCACAGATCCAAATAAGATGGCAAAAGAGGGAAATTCCAGCCAATAGTTTGGCAGTGTGTAGAGACAAACTCATGATAGAGATCATATGCAAAATGAAAAAGAAAAACAGCTTCCCATAGTGTAGGTTGAAAAAATATGCGAATAGCTGTTTATTGGCATAAAACCAGCATGAACAATAAAAAATGAAATAAAATGTATAATAAAAACGTGATCACATGTTAAAAAGCAATACAGGGATCATGACAACCTCGCCCTGCGCATTTCGTCCCATAGGACTTCAACAGGGGCATCTCGATATTTTTAGATAACCTAACCCTGCTTTAAACTTCTCCACAACTTTATCCCTGACCTGTCTGGTGTGTTCCTTGGCCTTTATGATGCTGTTTGTTCACTAAGGTCCTCTAACAAAGCTCTGAGGGCTTCACAGCTGTATTTATACTGAAAGTAAATGACACACAGGTAGACTCTATTTACTAATTAGGTGACTTCTGAAGGCAATTGGTTCCACTAGATTTTAGTTAGGGGTATCAGAGTAAAGGGGGCTGAATACAAATGCACGCCAAACTTTTCCTATATTTATTTGTAAAAAAAAATGAAAACCATTTATCATTTTCCTTCCACTTCACATGTGCTACTTTGTGTTGGTCTATTACATAAACTCCCAATGAAATATATTTACATTTTTGTCTGTAACTTGACAAAATTTGGAACATTTCAAGGGGTATGAATACTTTTTCGAGGCACCGTAGTTAGTACCACCAGTATTCCTAGACTAAAAGCCAATTGACTTGGTGTGCTGCCATGAAAGGCTTGGCTAATTGTATATAAATGAACAGTTGTGGCTAATTCTCTTCTCTGGATGTTATCGTTTTTGAGATCATATTCCATACTGACTTGTTGAAAAGTATATTTAGAAATTATTTCTCCCAAACCCTTTAAATGTGATGAACAGGCCAACTAGTTTTTGTTGTTTTTTTGTGGATATTTCAGTTTATTTTAGAGCAAATACAATAAATAGTTGTGTAAAAATCCAATATGGCTTTACTACTGATTTTCCTGTATTGTTTCCTTATAGATTCAATTGACTGTTTTTATTGCCCAGAGGACCAGTGGCCAAATACTGCTCGGAACCAGTGTAAGCTTCGGGTGGTGGAGCTACTAATCATTTCTGAACCCCTTGGCATCTCTCTAGCTACTACATCTATCATTGGCTCCATCATGCCAGCTTTTGTCCTATTGCTCTTCATTAAGAACCGAGAAACTCCTCTGATTCGTGCCAATAACTGTGCTCTTAGCTTCATTCTACTGACTGCCCTCACTTTCTCCTTTCTTTGCCCCCTTCTATTTCTTGCTGCACCGGGAAAGCTGACCTGTTTTATTCAACAGGTCGCATTTGGTGTGACTTTTACTCTCTGCATATCCTGCCTCTTGGCCAAGACAGTCATCGTTGTTTTGGCCTTCCGTGCCAGTCACCCAGGTGGGTGCCTCAGAGTGCCAAGAGGACTATGGTGGCCTATACTGTTTGCCTTATACTGCACAGCCATTCAAATAGTCATTTGCATCTCGTGGTGCTTAGTAAATCCGCCATTTTCAGTACATGATACTAGAAGTATATTAGGAAAAATAGTCATCCAATGCAATGACAGTCTTGGTTTTTGGTTTATGCTTGGCTACCTTGGACTACTGTCTACTGTCTGTTTTGTGGTGGCATTCTTGGCCAGGAAACTACCTGGAGCCTTTAATGAGGCTACTCATATAACCTTCAGTATGTTGGTGTTTCTTAGTGTCTGGATATCCTTTGTTCCAGCCTATGTTAGCACACAAGGCAAGCTGTCCGTCGCAACAGAGATGTTTGCCATTTTATCCTCCAGTGCTGGTCTTTTGTTTTGCATCTTCTCACCCAAAGTCTATATCATCTTGCTGCATCCCCAACTTAATACCCGGGCTGTCGTTTCCAGTCATCAGAAGAGACAGACCATCAGCAACATTCAAGTGGTAACACCACCTGGCAGAACAAATTCTAGAGAACACAAGTGAGACTTGCAGAGGGAAAAACACAAGAATCTGAAAATGGTCTTATTTCAATAAAATGGAAACTTTGGAACGTCGCTCATTTCTGTTGGGCAGCTTCTGAAACCTGAATAAAGTTTCTACTTATGCCGCATACACACAATCAAATTGTCTGGCGTACTTAGTCCGCCGAAACGCATTTCAGCGGACAATTTGATCGCGTGTGGGCTTCAGTGGACTTTTCCAGCGTCCAGTGTCTGGCGGACTTAGGCCGCGTACACACGGGCGGATTGTCTGCCCAACTAAGTCCGTCAGACAATCCGACAGACAGTCCGTTCAAAATTTGAATGAATGGACTTGACCACACACGATGAACAGACAGTCCGCTGAAAACGTGCGCGATGACGTGTACAGCACGTACGACGGGACTAGAAAAACGACGTCCAATACACTGCAATGCAACCTTCGGCCGTGTAAACCCTTTCTGAGCATGCGCCATACTTAGTTCGTCCAACTTGCCTACACACGAGCGGACTGTCCACTGAAACCAAGTTTGGACGGACAAAACCAAGTTTCAGCGGACAAAATTACGGAAATTCCGAAAGACAAAGTCCGTCAGACTGTCCGCTGAAAAAGTCCGCTGAAGCCCACACACGAGCGGATTGTCCGCTGAAACACAGTTCAGCGGACTAAGTTGGACAGACAATCCGCCCGTGTGTACGCGGCCTAAGAAAGAATTTTTGCAGTCCAATCTTTCCGCCGGACTTGGGTTTTAGCGGACAATACGTTCGTCAGTATGCTAGTAAGGCGGACTAAGAATGATGCATGCTCAGAAGCAAGTACGAAAAAGGAAGCTATTGGCTACTGACTATTGAACTTCCTTTTGGTACGTGCTGTACGTCATCGAGCTAGCAAACGCCGGACTTTCTGTGTGTCCGTGTGTGGCCAAGTCCGTTCGGTAGAAAGTCCGCCGGACTATCCGCCGGATTGTTTGCCGGACTAAGTACACCGGACAATTCGCTCGTGTGTACACGGCATTAGACGCACTAAAGCTAATATCTAAATAAAGCAATATCAAAATTACCTCAAATGAGAATATCTATCAATATCTATAGAATCTACCCCCCCCCCCCCCAAAAAAAAAATGTTCACAAAATGGAAATAAATGGATTGTTGGATGGTGGAAGGAAACAGCATAAACCTGCAACGTCAGAGCTGAAGTCACTTTTTCATAATATAATGTCAAAACTGCAACACTTTTGGGCATTTCAGAAAGTAACTGTCAAATTGCTTGCTCCTACTTCTGTACAGGTACTCTTAGCCCTTGTACACACAGTCGGACATTCCGACGGAAAATGTCCGATCGGACCGTGTTGTCGGATAATCCGACTGTGTGTGAGCTCCATCGGACTGTTTCTGTCGGAATATCCAACCGACAAAGCTTTAGAGCTGGGCTATAAAATTTTCCGACAACATGATCCGATCGGACTTTGTAGAGAATTCCGATCGAACAAAGTGCCACGCATGCTCAGATCAAATTCCAAGACCAAAGCTATTGGCTACTAGCCTGAACGTAGTCCTGTCGCAACGAACGAACGTCATCACGTTACGAACGATCGCATTTTCTGACAACTTTGTCCTACCGTGTGCATGCAACACCAGTTTCAGACAAAATCCAATGGATTTGGTTGTCGGAATGTCCGACCATGTGTACAAGGGCTTAAAGTATATCTAAAAACAGTGAGGGGTTCAAATTATTGTTAGGTTTTTATTATACTGCATAGGACAGTGATGGCAAACCTTGGCACCCCAGATGTTTTGGAACTACATTTCCCATGATGCTCAAACACTTTGCAGTGTAGCTGAGCATCATGGGAAATGTAGTTCCAAAACATCTAGGGTGCCAAGGTTTGCCATCACTGGCATAGGAGATTCATCCTATTTGATCCGGTGACCATTGCCATCAGGATAAAACCAAGGAAAAGATCCATAACTTTTGAGCTGAACATGCCACCAGAAAAGAAATAGACTCAGTATGCTAGACAGTAAAATCACAATGCCATAGTAACTTACGAGAGAGCTCTGAACCACTAGACTGGAATTTACTCATCAATCAGCAGTCAGTAATAAACGGGGCACATAAGCAGGCTTCGGTTTCAGGTAAGTGATACATAATGGGCTACTATGCGATGCATAGTAGCCCATTATGCTTTACCTTTGCAGGGAAATAAAGAGGAAGTAAGGTTTACTTCCTCTTTAAAGAGTTATTATTATTATTATACAGGATTTATATAGCGCCAACAGTTTACGCAGTGCTTTACAATATAAAAGGGAGACAATACAGTTATAATACAATAACATACAAGAGGATTAAGAGCCCTGCTCAGAAGAGTTTACAATCTGATAGGGTGGGGCAGGTGGTAGAAAAGGTTGTAACTGTGGGGAATGACCCGTTGGAAGTGGTAGGAGATTAGTTGGATACATGATAGGCTTTCCTGAAGAGATGAGTTTTCAGGGATTGCCTGAAGGTAGCAAGAGTAGGGGATAGCCGGACAGGTGGAGGTAGAGTTGGCCTTGTGCTTGACGGCCACACAAGAACAGAGAAGGGCCTTCTCCTGGGTCTGTACTCCTGCTCATTATGATGACTTCTCACAATTACTTCGTTTTTTTTTTTTTTTTCATTTATTTTATGGTGAATGTAACAAGAGGAACACATAAACGTGGGTGGGAATACCCAAACCTCCCAAGTGGATGGGAACAGAGCTGAGAATTATAGCAGTGAGATCTCTCGGTCCAGGAGTCTCCACATAAGAAACCAGGGACTTTCCAACAATCTCCACCTATGACTAAAATATTACAAAATTACACAGTTCCAAGTAACTCTAGAATTCGCCTGACCATTTGCAATTTGTAGGCCATATATGGTGGCCCTTAGAATTGTTTTATGTTACTCGTCATTGCATAATATCAGCGCTCTTGGCTTCTCCTGGGATTTTGGACAGCTGTGAAACCTGATTAATGGTCTAATTTTACACTAGCATTCTCTGTTGTTTTTTCCATTCCCTTCATCAGTTCAATAAGAAAAATAGAGTGCTTCTAAATACATTCTGAAGGAACTGTATTCCCTTGCTTTTATTGTCTGGTTTATTATCTGTGCTGTACTTTCCTGGTGTTTTTCAATAAACGAGGACGAATCTGACTTATGTATATATTTGCTGTACATTAAATTTTATCAGCAAATATTAAAATTCTACTAAATACTTTAAAGGGTAAGTCCAGATTTCCGTGAAAATAATCTTTATTATGTGTCTTGTTTTGAAGCTATTTGTTGTGTTTCATGCAATATACTTCAAAGGTTCCCCAACTGTACTTTATTTGGAACCAGATTCCTCCTCTATCCCTCTTTTCGCCTTGGTCTATGTAGTTACCAAAAGTGTTCTACTATACTAAACCTTTCGGCCTGCCTCAAAGTTTTTAACACAGAGGAACCCTTGGAATAACTTTTAGTTCTTCTGGAACTGCTAATAATTACTACATTGTAAGTTGCAACATAATAATAAATAAAATAAGTAATTAAAGTAATGTAGAGGCATAGGATAGGATAGAGTGCTCCTTCACACTAATAGTTAGTGTAGTGTCCC
The DNA here is from genome assembly GCF_037356315.1 of Lithobates pipiens. Lineage (NCBI taxonomy): Eukaryota > Metazoa > Chordata > Amphibia > Anura > Ranidae > Lithobates > Lithobates pipiens. The sequence goes on from NW_027507903.1 coordinate 613,392,356, forward strand.
TCTTACATTAGTGGTAAGTGCAATGCCACCTTACACTGGTGGTCAGGGGTCAAGGAATACCTTAAGTGGTCAGTGGGAGAAGGTCCCCCCCTTACATTGGTGGTCAGTGGAAAGAATTCTCCTTACATTGGTGGTCAGTGGAAAGAATTCTCCTTACATTGGTGGTCAGTGGGAAGAATGCTCCTATCTTCGGTGGTTAGTGAAAAGAATGCTCCTTACATTAGTGGTCAGTGGGAAGAATGCTCCTTACATTGGTAGTCAGTGGGAAGAATTCTTCTTACATTGGTGGCCAGTGGGAAGAATTTTCCTTACATTGGTGATCAGTGGGAAGAATGCTCCTTACATTGGTGATCAGTGGGAAGAATGACCCTTACATTGGTGATCAGTGAGAAGAATGTTCCTTATATTGGTGATCAGTGGGAAGAATGTTCCTTACATTGGTGATCAGTGGGAAGAATGGCCCTTACATTGGTGATCAGGGGGAAGAATGGCCCTTACATTGGTGATCAGTGGGAAGAATGACCCTTACATTGGTGATCAGTGGGTAGAAGGTTCCTTACATTGGTGGTCAGTGCTTACAAAGATCACTAGTTTCATTGGTTTTCTAAAAGTAAGAAATTGCTGATTGCTCAAAGAACCCCTAGCAACCTCTAAAGGAACCCTGGTCAAGAAAGGCTGCTCTAAGGGCTCATTCACACCAGAGGGCATGTGTTGTTGTGAAAAACATGCGCCTGCTTGTGTGTGTTCTTTTTGTGAACTTCAATGTATTACTACAATGCTTCAGCTGATCTAGAAGAACTGGGTCTAAGCCCTTGTACACACGGTCGGAGAATCCATCGGAATGTGTCCTATCGGACCGTGTTGTCGGATAATCCGACTGTGTGTGGTATGCATCGGACTGATTCCGTCGGAATATCCATCGGACCCAATTTTCCAACTTGTTGGAAATATTTCCCGACCAACTGGTTCGATCGGACATACTCCGATCATGTGTAGAGAATCTTGGTTGGACCAAGTGCCACGCATGCTCAGATCAAATTCCTACATCAAAGCTATTGGCTACTAGCCTGAACGTAGTCCCATCGTAACGAAATTATGTCATCACGTTCTGAATGATCGGATTTTTCGACAACTTAGTCCGACCGTGTGTATGCAACAGTTTTGGACAAGATCCGACGGACAAAATCCGACGGATTTGGTTGTCGAAATCTCCGACCGTGTGAACAGGGGCTAACAGGCCTTCTGGCTAGGAGGACCAGTCAAAGTCCATGTCCCTGCCAGGAGCCTTGGACCCCGGGGGGGATCAGATAGATATCCCTTTGGGGGACTTTTTAATGTGTGTTTCACATGCACGTTTTTTGATCACTTAACGGATTTTCCATTTTAGGTTTTTGCACCACCGTGGATTAAAAGAAAAAAAAAACATGGTTGTTGCGACCCACCTACTCACCTCTTCCAGGATCATCTTCCTTTTGGTTCTAGGCATTCAGTCACATGGTATCTCAGATCCATAAAGGAAGTCAATCCAGTATTCGTCTGCCCCAGACAATGCCTTTATCTGCTTACCTCTACAGAACGATGGTGCTATCTATGTCTAGGCATCACACGGGGTCACCATCCATTTCCTGGACTGAGATGTTGGTTCGGAGAGAACATAATCAAATTAAACCAGGGGCTTGTTTAGGTCTTGATAGTGTTCATAAACATCTGACACAGATCAGCCCCTCATTGAAAATAGGAAAAATATCAGCCGCATTCAAATTATCTCTTCTGGCAGTATTTTTAATAATCAGTTGGATTTCCCCTATCCTTGTGAGAAAACCAAGAGTGGTGAAATGCGTCGAGGAAGACTGGTTTTGGGTTGGAGACATCACTGTATGCAGTCAATTTACTGAATATTGAAAATACTGCAAGAAGAGATCATTGGAGTGCAGCTGATATGTTTTTCTTATTTTTAATGAAGAGTGGAGATGGTCTGTATGGCCGGCACCCAGGCTGTCCATGTGCAGGAGAGGTCTGTTTTGAGTGGAGCTATGGATCCATGTGTGTTACAGATCAGCCCCTACTTCTGCATCTCACTTGCTACAAAGTTAAAATGTTGCAGTCTGATCACTAGGGAAGTAGGGCAGAGATTGGTGTCAGTAGGGCAGTGAATGGTGTCAGTAGGGCAGTGGTTGGTGTCAATAGGGCAGAGGTTGGTGTCAGTAGGGCAGAGGTTGGTGTCAGTAGGGCAGAGGTTGGTGTCAGTAGAGCAGTGGATGGTGTCAATAGGGCAGTGGATGGTGTCAATAGGGCAGAGGTTGGTGTCAGTAGGGCAGAGGTTGGTGTCAGTAGGGCAGAGGTTGATGTCAGTAGGACAGAGGTTGGTGTCAGTAGAGCGGTGGATGGTGTCAGTAGGGCAGAGGTTGGTGTCAGTAGGGCAGAGGTTGGTGTCAGTAGAGCGGTGGATGGTGTCAGTAGGGCAGAGGTTGGTGTCAGTAGGGCAGAGGTTGGTGTCAGTAGGGCAGAGGTTGGTGTCAGTAGGACAGAGGTTGGTGTCAGTAGAGCGGTGGATGGTGTCAGTAGGGCAGAGGTTGGTGTCAGTAGGGCAGAGGTTGGTGTCAGTAGGGCAGAGGACGGTGTCAGTAGGGCAGAGGACGGTGTCAGTAGGGCTGAGGTGGGTGTCAGTAGAGCAGTGAACAGTGTCAGAAGAGCAGAGATTGGTGTCAGTAGTTTATTTTTTATATTTTTTATTATTACTTTTTTGCATTTTTTTTTTTTACAATCATTTTTTAGTATTGTTTTTTTTTTCAGATGTCTCATTGGGGGGCTTTTGTGAAATATATATATATTGTGACATATGATGTCTCACTTTGAGACAGAGAAAGGGACTGAGGACAGAGATTCCCCAGTTCCTTTCTCTGCAGCCAAGCAGCAGGGGAATCTGCCCAGCACAGGGTGATCAGGGCATGCCCAGGCACACCTGGCATAACCTGTGTGCACACCTATGGGTTTCTTTAGATCTCATTATCATCACAGTCGGGTTTTAGTAGGTTTATAAGAGCTTAGAAATATCATTCTTTTATCATTAGAAAACAAAGGGGGTAAAAAGTGGCTTCAATGCTGTTTCTGAATTTTGAAGATGAATTTCTCCACAACACCTACAGCTGCTGAGTGTTTTTACTAATTAGTCAGAACATGTAAATACTTTTTTGTGCATAGTCTGGACACAAGTTCGCTATATGGGCAAAAAGGCAGATGGTGGTGTTTTGTTTGCAAAAAAAATTCTGACAAGCAGCTCAGGATGCTACATTAAGAGTTTCCACATTTGCAACCCTGGTCTCTGAGGCTCCACACTATTTATGAACTCCCCAACCACCATCTGGGCACAATTCCCAGGGTTTGGCTGCTCATCTGACTCTCCCACCCACTACATTCTAGAAGCCTCTAGAAGACAGTGAGAAGCAATCAAACTCACAGCCTGCAGAGCCCAGAGCAGCCCGAAGTAATCACACATTGCTCTCTTGATTATAGGAGAGTCACAGAGCTAAATTTACCAAAAACTAAACCTAGCAACCTATCTGGGAGGGTGCTACATCTGTAATATCAGCTTCACAGAAATTGTTTGATTCATCCCTACATAATAGAGACTGAGAAAATGCCTCCTCCTGCCTGCAGCAGACTGATGGCATCATCCCAATCTAGGAAAAGTCACTGGGCTGAAGATAAGGGACAGCTTTTTGTTATTATAAAAGGTGGAGCATTTTTGGAAAACTATACTGTATGAAGCTGATGTTGTGCTGGGGATTCATTTATTCAGGCAAGAAAACGCCACACTAAAACATATAACCTCACAAAAATGTAGCATGTCCTAAGGTTTATGTTCTAAGCTGCAGCAGACAGATGTAATTTGATGACACAGGAAATTGTACTTTTTAAGCGGTATGAAATTCAAAACAAAAAGTGTAATATATTGTGGCTTATCAATCATTAAATGTGGTGGCTGCATTAGTTTTCCTTTCTTTTTGGCTTTTTTTCTCCTCTGTTTTCACCTGGCGATCTGGCCAGTGACACGCCCCCTGTATTAGAGCGCCCACACTCTGGAAGAAGGAGCACAGGGGGCACACCTGGACAGCAGCATTGTCAGTCTGGGGAGAGGGTAGTGTCAGATGGACTAGCAGATTTAGATACACTAACAAACTGAAGCCAGCTCCAGCTCACACTGCAGTCACAGGACCAGTTAAAGCAACATTTCTTTTAGGATAAAGATTTTACATACATAAATGAAAGCTGATCATTGTAAGCACCCCTGTTAGTAGTAAAGGGTTTGTCTCAAATCTCTAACTGCTACATTTGCAGCATAGCTTGTTCTCTTCAAAAACAACTAATTTACTGGCCAGATCACCAGGTGAAAATAAAGGCAACAAAGCCTAAGAAATAAAAACAATACAGCCAACACATCTTAGATTTGGTAAACTGCACAACACTAAATGTTTGCTTTTGGGTTTAACATCGCTTTAAGAGCCCAGTTACACCTCTAAGCATGTGTTGGTAATGCACACATAGATGTAAATGGGGAGTAATAATTTCCCTTTAAAAGCTCATTAAACTGCAGCATTTAGATCAGTGCTGTATCTTGGCCTAGGCCAACAAGGCGCAGGCCTAGAGCGTCATTTTGCGGGCCAAAAGCCACCCCCCCCTTTAAAGAAAAGCCCTCGTGACTCGCACATATTCCCGAACATTTAATCCTTGGCTTCCGGCAGCTTTCTGTAGTGTGACACTTATGGGCTATATGGAACGTACTTGGCTGGGTAGGGTGGAGGGACTGGTGCCCCCATAGAGCTCCTCTAAGTACGTCGCAGTGGTGGCGACTGATGAGGCTGCACTGATGGGCACTGATAAGGCTGCACTGATGGGTACTGATATGCTTCACGTTAATATTGTTAAAGTTGTTGTTCATACTTATTTTTGGATCTTAATTCTGCATAAAACATTTAACAGTGTAATTTCATTAGATAATTTAAGATCGGACTTAGGGGCGGGGCAGGGTAGGGGTTGGGTGAGGCAAGTGGTGGTAAGTAACTCTTAAGGCCTGGCTAGTGGCTCAGGACTTGAAATTTTGAGGTCTGCATTGTACATTCACATCAGTCGATGCCCTCAAGGAGCTTACAAGTAGACACTTGGTACCCACTTTTAATGTACAGAGAGGAAAAGGCGGAGCCGAAAGAGGAAGGGGTGTGGTTTACAGATGATAGGGCTGGTCTTAAATCGAAAGGGGTGAGGCCTTAGCAGGAAGGGGTGGGTCATATTTAAATTAAGGGGTGCACGAGATTAGTCAGGCCTAGGGCAACACAAAACCTAAATACAACACTGATGTAGATGTAAACCAGCTACATTTGACGACTTGAATAAGATACAGTATATAGTGTGGCGCCAAATCGCAATAAAACTCCATTAAGAAAATGTATTAAATATTGATCATAAAGTAGATGAAAAGTTTATCAAAGCATGTGAATCAATTCAATTAAATACTAAATAAGATATCATCAAGACAAATATCAAGATGGTATCTTATTTAGTATGTAATTGTATTGATTCTCATACTTTGATAAACTTTTCATGTTTTTTATGATCATTATTTACAGTGAGGGGAAAAAGTATTTTTCATACCCTACTGATTTTGTACATTTGACCATTGACAAAGAAATGATCAGTCTATAATTTTATTGGGTAGGCTCCCTTCACGTATTGTCTATGTGATTTTGGTCTGAAGACTGGCTAGGCCACTCCAGGACCTTAATGTGCTTCTTTTTGAGCCACTCCTTTGTTGTCTTGGCTGTGTGTTTTGGGTCATTGTCATGCTGGACTACCCATCCACAACCTATTTTCAATGCCCTGTTTGAGGGAAGGAGGCTCTCACCCAAGATTTGATGGTACATGGGCCCTATCCATCGTCCCTTTGATGTGGTGAAGTTGTCCTGTCTACTTAGCAGAAAAACACTGCAAAGTATAATGTCTCCACCTCCATGTTTGATGGTGGGGATGCTGTTCTTGGGGTCATAGGGCACCATTCCTCCTCCTCCTCTAAACACGGTGAGTTGAGTTGATGCCAAAGAGCTTTATATTGGTCTCATCTGACCACAACACTTTCACCCAGTTCTCCTCTGAATCATTCAGATGTTCATTAGCAAACTTCAGATGGGCCTGTACATGTGCTTTCTTGAGCAGGGAGACCTTGCCGGGCGCTGCAGGATTTCAGTCCTTCACAGCGTAGTGTTCCCAGTGACTATGGTCCCAGCTGCCTTGAGATCATTGACAAGATTCTTCTGTGAAGTTCTGGGCTGATTCCTCACCGCTTTCATGATCATTGAAACTCCACAAGGTTAGGTTTTTACATGGAGCCCCGGATGGAGGGAGATTGACAGTTATTTTGTGTTTCTTCTATTTGCAAATTATCGCACCAACTGTTGTCACCCTCTCACCAAACTGCTTGGTGATGGTCTTGTAGTCCATTCCAGCCTTGTGTAGATCTACAATCTTGTCCCTCACATCCTTGGACAGCTCTTTGGTCTTGGCCATGGTGGAAATATTGGAATCTGATTGATTGCTTCTGTGGACAGGTGTCTTTTATACAGGTAACAAGCTGAGATTAGGAGCACTCCCCTTTAAGAGAGTGCTCCTAATCTCAGCTTGTTACCTGTATAGAAGACACCTGGGAGCCAGAAATCTTGCTGATCGGTTGGGGATCAAATACTTTTTTCACTCATTAAAATGCAAAGCAATTTTATAACTTTTTTAAATTGCGTTTTTCAGGATATTTTTATTGCTATTCTGTCTCTCACTGTTAAAATAAACCGACCATTAAAATGATAGACTGATCATTTCTTTGTCGGTAAATGTACAAAATCAGCAGGGGATCAAACTTATTTTCCTCACTGTAATACATTTTCCTATTGGTGGTTTATTGCGATTCGGCGCCACACTATATATCTTATTTCAGTAATTTGCTTTGTATGTGAAGACACATTGGGTGTTGGTAGCAATATCCTTTATATTATTACTCCCTATATGGAATACTGGGAAGTGCATGAGTGGTCTGTGTTTCAGTTTCTGGATTTCTACTTGAAAGCATTTTTATACAGCAGTTTTGTAAGAAAATGAGCGTGAATAGGCTCTATTTTATTTTATTTATTACTTTTGTGTTTGTGTTTTCTTGCATACATTCTACTAAAGGAACACTGACAAATTGGCACAGACTGTGTGCAGACACATACAGTATAGCAGTACTACAGGAAGACTTTTTATTTTATCATTATCCCAGGCTATACGTTTCTGGGCAAAGTTTTGGTGTTGGAGTTTGGAATCTTCCATACGCTGGTCATCCAGCTCTCCATCCCTCTCTGTACCTGCTCCCCTCCCATCTCCCTCCCTCCCCGGAGAGGTACTGCTGATAACAGCAACTTTAATAACAAAGCTGGAAAAAAAGCTGATAGAGAGAGAAGCGGGACGGGCAGCAGGTAACGTACAAGACCCTCCACACACCACTGCACCGAGGAATTATACAACATCCACCATAACAGGCACACTGACGGTATATTATAGATGGGATAATGCAAATATTAGGATAGATTGAGATTAGAGATGGAAGATTCTGCCCAAGGATTTGGTACATTTTGCTTAAAATTCTAACCTGAAGCTAGAGGTGAATCCCATTGAAGTATATGAGTGGGGTGGGATCATCTTGTTAAATGCTGGCCATTTGTAGTGTTGGCTACTGTTCGAAGCTGGGCACTGCCATGGAAAACTTTTTTAAAAATGCCATACAATGGGGAGTTGGACCTTTTATGTGCTTTCAATTGCAACATTGAAAGTACTCAAATCCTTCGGGGATGCCTTAAAGTGGAGGGCCACCCTGAAAAACAAAAGTACATTAGAATTTTGCAAAAAATCATAAAAAAAAAAAAAAATGAATTTTTTTTTTTTTTAAACTTACCAGAAATTCCTGTTGCTAGGCAGATCATCCTAATCTGCCTCTTCCTACTCCGTAGTAATCTTCGGTCTTCTCTCCTCCGTGCGGCTTCTTCTGGGTAATGGGGCACTGTGTGTTCTTGGAACTGTGTGTCCCAGAACACAGTGCGCCCCATTCACAAAGCGCCGTGCGACTCGTGCATGCGCAGTAGGAAACGGGCAGTGAAGCCGCAAGGCTCCGCTGCCTGTTTCCCTTAGTTGGAATGGCAGTGCTTGGAACTGAGAGCTGAGGGACATGTCAGCCTCGCGGGCACCCTGGAAAGGTAAGTCTCCTTATTAAAAGTCAGCAGCTACTTTTGTTTCAGCTGCTGACTTTGAAAAAAACATTTTTAGGACTGAAATTTTTAGGACTGAAACACCGCTTTAAAGATACACTATGCTACCAAAAGTATTGGAACGCCTGCCTTTACACGCACATGAACTTTAATGGCATCCCAGTCTTAGTCTGTAGGGTTCAATATTGAGTTGGCCCACCCTTTGCATCTATAACAGCTTCAACTCTTCTGGGAAGGCTGTCCACAAGGTTTAGGAGTGTGTCTATGGCAATGTTTGACCATTCTTTTAGAAGCACATTTGTGAGGTCAGGCACTGATGTGGACGAAAAAGGCCTGGCTTACAGTCTCCGTTCTAATTCATCCCAAAGGTGTTCTGTTGGGTTTAGGTCAGTCAAGTTCCTCCACCCCAAACTCACTCATCTATGTCTTTATTGATTTTGCTTTGTGCACTGGTCCATATCATTTGTTGGTGGGTGGATTAGGGTGTGGGGTTAGTTTTCCGGGGGTTGGGCTTGGCCCATTAGTTCCAGTGAAGGGAACTCTAGTGCCCCGTACACACGAGAGGGATTAAGTCTGACAGACCTCCAAAGGAGTTCCACCGGAGTTCCGACGGAGTTCTGGCGGACTTTTCGACCGAACGGACTTGACCACACACCATCACACCAAACTCCGACGGAGTCGAACGTGATGACGTACGACTGGATTCGACGTAGGAAGTTCATAGACAGTAGCCAATAGCTGCCCTAGCGTCGGTTTTAGTCCGTCGGAGTAGCACACACACGAGCGAATTTTTCGAAGGGGACCGGGTCCGGCGGAGTTCCGTCGGGAAAATTTGAAGCATGCTTCATTTCTAAAGTCCGTCAGACTTTAGCGAAGCTAAAGTCCGTTGCAGCCCACACACGATCGGATAGTCTGACGGACTCAGTCCGTCGGAGTTTGGATGTCGAAAAGTCCGCTCGTGTGTACGGGGCATTAGGCCGCGTACACACGCGGGGACTGTTCGCTGAAACTTTGTTCGTCAAACAGTTGCCGCAACAGTCCGCTCAAAATTTGCATGAGCGGACTTGCCCACACACGGCACTTTTTGAGCGGACTGTTTGCCAAACAGTTCGCTCAACTTTTGAAATGAACGGACTCGCCCACATAAGGCGGAGGCAAGTCCGCCCATTTCGAGCGCGTGTACAGGTAGGCGGGGCCCGCGACGGAGACGTCGCTGGACCCGCTGCCTGGAATGAACTTAAAGGAACACCCAACGCCGGAAAAAATCGGCGTGAGGGTTCCCCCAAAGTCCACAACAGACCCTTGTCCGAGCACGCTACCCGGCCGGCCAGGAAAGGGGGGGCGAGCGAGCGCCCCCCCTTCTGAGCCGTACCAGGCCGCGTGCCCTCAACATGGGGGGGTGCCTTGGGGAAGGGGGGGCCGCGCGGTTCCCCCACCCCAAAGCACCTTGTCCCCATGTTGATGAGGACAAGGGCCTCGTCCCGACAACCCTGGCCGTTGGTTGTCGGGGTCTGCGGGCGGGGGGCTTATCGGAATCCGGGAGCCCCCTTTAAGAAGGGGGCCCCCGGATACCGGCCCCCCACCCTATGTGAATGAGTATGGGGTACAATGTACCCCTACCCATTCACCTGTAAAATAAAAGTACCCAAAAAAAACCCACAACACACGAGATAAAATATTTTATTGCACAGCTCCGGGGGTCTTCCATCTTCGGGGGTCTTCTCCGGACTCCTCCGCTATCTTCTTGTAGCTCTTTTGCTAGCGGAGGAGTCCGGCTTTCTTCCTCCCCGCCGCCGGCCTCTTCTCCCGACTTCGGGGGTCTTGTCCCCCTCTTCGGTTCTTCTGCCGGGCCACCGCGCCTTCTTATAGCTCTTTTACAGGCGGTGGCCCGGTCTTCTGTCGCCGCCTTCCGTTCTTCTTCTTCTTCTTCTCCAGGAGATGTTGACACGACGCTCTCTCCGGCCGGAATGCCAGAGCCGCGCTGCGCTGCCACTTATATAGTGCCAATGGGGCGGTGTCACATGGTATATGTCACATGGGTTGGTCACATGGGTTGATGTCACATGGTGACCCCCGCCCCCTTACGATGTCATAGTCCCCATGTGACATCAACCCATGTGACCAACCCATGTGACATATACCATGTGACACCGCCCCATTGGCACTATATAAGTGGCAGCGCAGCGCGGCTCTGGCATTCCGGCCGGAGAGAGCGTCGTGTCAACATCTCCTGGAGAAGAGGAAGAAGAAGAAGAAGAACGGAAGGCGGCGACAGAAGACCGGGCCACCGCCTGTAAAAGAGCTATAAGAAGGCGCGGTGGCCCGGCAGAAGAACCGAAGAGGGGGACAAGACCCCCGAAGTCGGGAGAAGAGGCCGGCGGCGGGGAGGAAGAAAGCCGGACTCCTCCGCTAGCAAAAGAGCTACAAAAAGATAGCGGAGGAGTCCGGAGAAGACCCCCGAAGACGGAAGACCCCCGGAGCTGTGCAATAAAATATTTTATCTCGTGTGTTGTGTTTTTTTTTGGGTACTTTTATTTTACAGGTGAATGGGTAGGGGTACATTGTACCCCATACTCATTCACATAGGGTGGGGGGCCGGTATCCGGGGGCCCCCTTCTTAAAGGGGGCTCCCGGATTCCGATAAGCCCCCCGCCCGCAGACCCCGACAACCAACGGCCAGGGTTGTCGGGAAGAGGCCCTTGTCCTCATCAACATGGGGACAAGGTGCTTTGGGCGGGGGGGCCGCGCGGTCCCCCCTTCCCCAAGGCACCCCCCCATGTTGAGGGCACGCGGCCTGGTACGGCTCAGAAGGGGGGGGCGCTCGCTCGCCCCCCCTTTCCTGGCCGGCCGGGTAGCGTGCTCGGACAAGGGTCTGTTGTGGACTTTGGGGGAACCCCCACGCCGATTTTTTTCGGCGTTGGGTGTCCCTTTAAGTCCATTCCAGGCGGCGGTGCCCGCGACGTCTCCTTCGCGGGCCCCGCCTACCTGTACACGCGCTCGAAATGGGCGGACTTTTCTCCGTGCGGGAAAAGTCTGCTCATTTCAAAAGTTGAGCGAACAAGCCTACACACGCAGGGACTGTTCGCTGAAACCAAGTTTCAGCGGACAGTTTTTTGGAAATTCCGAAAAACCTTGTTCAAGAGACTGTCCGCTGAAACTGTCCGCTGAAGCCCCACACACGAGCGGACTGTTCGCTGAAACACTGTTCAGCGGACAAGGTTGAGCGAACAGTCCCCGCGTGTGTACGCGGCCTCAGGGTGTCAGCATATCAAGACATTTTGGATAATTTAATGCTCCCAACTTAGTGGTAACAGTTTGGGGATGGCCGTTTCCTATTCCAACATGACTGCACATGAGTGCGCAAAACAAAACCATAAAGACATGGATGAACCAGTTTGGGGTGACGGAACTCAACCTGATAGAACACACGTGGGATGAATTAGAGCAGAGACTGCGAGCCAGGCTTTCTTGTCCAATATCAATGCCTGACCTCACAAATGCACTTCTGGAAAAATGGTCAAACATTCCCATAGACACACTCCTAAACTTTGTGGACGGCCTTCCCAGAAGAGTTGAAGCCTTTATAGCTGCAACGGGTGGGCCAACTCAATATTGAACCCTATGGACTAAGACGCCATTAAAGTTCATATGCGTGTAAATGTAGGCGTCACAATACTTTTGGTAATATAGTTAATATAAAACCATTCTATTTTTTAACCTTTTAAGCTTTTTTAAGCTTTCAGCAGCTGATTTTATCAACTACTGAGTGTGCAGCTTCTGTATCTTTTAATCATTACTAACCTGGTGCTATCACCGCGTTGCCACTGATTTCCTGTTCCAGGGTGGCTCTTTTGTCTCGCTGTGTCCTATGGAGCCACCCATGCATGCACACTGTTGGGGGAGTGAATACCTGTCTTTGAGAGGTACGCTATCCCTGCTCCCGGGAGTCCGGGCAGTAGGGACCCAGTGTGAAGCCGTAATGCTTCACTACCGGGTTCCCTTACCAGCAATGGCGGCAACAGCACCTGACAGCTGATGAAAACACCAGCTCCATTGCCAACATGGCTGGACTCCAGGACAGGTAAGTGTCCTATTATTAAGAGTCAGCAGCTACAGTATGTATAGCTGCTGGCTTTTTTTTGCAGGGTCGGGTGGACCACCTCTTTAACGCTTTCCTGCGAAGAACAGAAGTTCATGGAAGCAGCTCTGAGAGCAGGAGCCAGCAACTTTGAAAGTACAAGTGCAGGGATAAGATTTTTAACAAATTGTTCATCAGAATATGCTTATTTTATTGTGTTCAAGGAGTTTAAAAAAAAAACGCTCAGACTTTATTCGAAACATAGAAACATAGAAAAGTGACGGCAGAAAAAGATAGAGTAGTCCGTCGCGTCTGCCAATTTTTTTTTTGTTTTGTTTGGTTTTTGTTTTTTTGTGTTTTTTTTGTTTTTAATTGTGTTTTTTTTGTGCTACCTTTGTTGTCTGACTATAGATCTATGTTTATCCCAAGCATGTTTGAAGCCATTTGCTGTTGTCTTAACAGCAAATGGCTTCAAATATGCTTGGGATAAACATAAATCTATAGTCAAACAACAAAGTTAACGAAAAAAAAAAAAACAATAATAAGAAAGACTAAATAAGAAACCCATAATTCTACTTTAAAGGTGTATGTGGTGTTACAGAACACATTTCAGTTTTCAATGGCAGAGCATTTCTGGCTGTAGATTTGATTTTTTTATTAGCTTGGTTCTCAATTAAAAAAAAAAAAAACACTGCATAAAATACAACATTTTGAAATTAGCCAGCAGCAGAACAGTTTTAATCAGGGATAATAGGCCTAACTGGTTTATTCCTAACATTTTATAAATTAGATAGATCGGTGCTGTGAATGTTCTTGCACTTATTTTTTCTCCAGTGATGCAGACAGACAGTAACAAATAGTCCACTATATGCACCCCAAACTTTTTAAAATGGCCCTATCAACATAAAATAAAAATTAACCCACAAAAAATGAAAATCCCAAACAACCACCCTATCAAACAAAAGCCCATTTAATTTTATTGGAACCTTTTTCAGCAAAAACAAAAAAGGTTTGCTATAGGCAGGACAGCAGCTAAAAGTAAGTGTTGACCTCAATTCGACCACAACATTAAAGAGGTTGATTGACCTAGCAATCAGAATTAAAGTACAGCTCAATAACTGACCATAATGTCTCCCAAAGCAATTTGTCAGCTTTCCCTTTATTTTTCCCTACAGCAGCTTTTTCCGTCAGAATAAACTCTGAAGTTTTTTTTTTCGACGAGTTCTGACGGAGTTCCAACGGAGTTCCGCTAAAACAGACTTCACACCACAACAGACTTCAGACTACACACGATCACACCAAAGTCTGATCTTTTAGTTTTAATTATCTTTTTTTTTTTATCAAGTAACTTTTTATTGTTTCCAACAGTGCATTACACATCATGTCGCATTACATCAGAATAGTTCCACAAGAAATAACATGAGCAAACTATGGGACCTTCCGCCCTTCGATCCACAGGGAGCCCTCTGGAACAGGCATAGACCTGGCCAAAGAGACTCCCCCCCGATCAACCAGGCCAACACTGGATACAAGAGTGTAGCGCCAACCGTCACATTTGCCAGCGAGAGATCCCAATATCTATATGCTTAGCTCTACAAACATTTCAGATTGTTCCCTTTAGTTGCTGTTATCAAACCATCTTCTTAAAGGAACCATGGAGCACAAGGAAACTAAAACAAAAGAGGCGAAAGAGGCAAGAAGGAAAGGGAAAGGAGATAGAAGTTAAGTGAAGAAAAGAACATGGGGGATATCAAGAGCAAAGGGGTAAGCGATAGCAGGGATAAGAAAAAAGGAGAAAGGACAGTCAGGAGACAGAAGGGGGATGAGAGATAGGGGGGGAGGGTGGGTGAGGGAAGGGGGGGGTAATCACTGTGTGCGGTCTCGGCAGCGAATCACAGCTGGTCCTCCCGAAATTTCCATGGACTCCAAACCACGTCATGAGCCTCTATTCGGTCCTGCATCCTGGCGGTCATCCTCTCCATCAATTCCACGTCTCTAATTCTAGTATGGAGCGCGTCCAGGGTGGGAGGCTGTACTTTTTTCCAATGCAGGGCAATGAGGCACCTCGCCGCTGTCAGGATATGTCTCGACAGTTTCTTTCGGGACTTTGTCAATTTGGGAAAGGGGATGCCCAGCAGGAAAGTCTTAGGGTCCAGTGTCACTCGGTGATCTAGTACAGTAGTCAAGAGGCGCTGGACCTCTTCCCAGAAGGGAACCACGAGGGGGCACCGCCAGTAAATGTGGAACAATGTTCCCCTGTGGGCCTGGCATCTCCAGCATCTGTCGGATGAGGTGGGATAGATGGCGTGTAAAACGTCCGGGGTCATATACCAAAAAAATAAAATTTTATATGCATTCTCCCGGTACAGTGTGCACATAGAGCTTTTCGAGGCCGGGGACCATATCAACTGCCATTGCTCCTCCGTAATCTCCTCACCCAACGCCTCCTCCCACTTATGCATATAGGTATGGCTGCCTTTCAAAGCTTTAGGGGGAGCGTTGATTATTTTATAAATGGTTGATATCAATCCCCGTTGGGCCAAGCCCGCTAGGATCACAGTCTCAAATGCGGAGGGTGGAGAAAAGCGCAGGTCAGAATATATGGTCTGGGCGTAATGTCGTATCTGTAAATAACTATAGAAACTCTGTCGTGGGATATCAAATTTAGATTGAAGGTCGGCATAAGACAACAGCCTCCGCGACCTAGGATCCACCAGGGTGCCCAGATGGAAAAGATTCCGGGACGACCACGGATGCGACATCGGATATGTCAGGCTATCTGGCACTTTAGGATGATATAGGAAGGACGTCAGGAGCGACCCAGCCGAGGATAGCTCGTGAACTTTAGAGAGCTTACGCCATAGGCCCTGCAGGTGTGACATAGTGCCCAATAGTTGGGCCCGGGGGATCGAAGCTGCCGCGCTCCAAAGCATGCTATTAGGATGAGCCGGGGCCAACCAGAGTTTCTCAATTTCCGTCCATCTATTGTACGACCGCTGGGTGAACCAGGAGGCCACTGCGCGGAGCTGGGCTGCTTGGTAGTACTTAATGAGGTCCGGAAACGCCAGACCCCCGTCTGAGCGGGAGGCCGTCATGACTGAACGAGGGATTCTATGGCGTTTGTAGTTCCACACAAAATTGAGGAGGTCCGCCTGCAATTTTTTCAGATGATGGTAAGGTATCGGGATAGGAAGGGTCTGGAAGAGGTAAAGGAGTTTCGGAAGAATCGTCATTTTCACTGACGCTATCCTGCCAAAAAGGGAAAGCCGATGTTTCCGCCACCGGGAAAGCAGTTGCCTGACGGTGCCATACAGGGGCGGGAAGTTTGCCTGGTATAGGGAAGGAAATGTCGGGGTAATATATATCCCCAGATATTTCAAGGAGGAGGTTTTCCAATGGTATGGGAAAGCAGATCGCAAACGATCCACCTCCAGGGGTGGGATATTTACTGGGAGGGCTTCTGATTTTGAGGCATTGATTTTATAACCCGATAGGGCACTGTAGCGATCGAGCTCTTTGTGTAAGTTGGGCAGGGAAATCAGGGGCTGGGTCAGGGTAAGGATCACATCGTCCGCGAACAGCGAAACCTTGAATTCCCTGTCTCTAACCGGGATGCCCCTGATGTCCTGGTTCCGCCTAATGGACGCCGCCAGGGGTTCCACGCATAGAGCAAACAATAAGGGCGAGAGGGGGCATCCCTGGCGTGTGCCATTAGAAACAGAGAAGGTCGAGGAGGTAGCAAAGGGGGTCTTAACTTGCGAGGTCGGAGTAGAGTAAAGGTGCCGTATAGCCTGCAGGAATGGTCCCCTCATCCCCATATGTGTCAGCGTGGCGAACAGGAAGGGCCACCCCAGTCTATCAAAGGCTTTTTCCGCATCCAGACTCAGGAGTAGAGACGGGACGCCCCCCCTATTCGCCACGTCAACCAAATCTATAACCTTCCTGGTGTTATCACCTGCCTGACGAAGGGGGACAAACCCCACCTGATCTTTATGTACGAGGGAGGGGAGGACCTCATTGAGCCGCAGGGACAGGAGTTTTGTAAAGATTTTTAGGTCCGCATTCAAGAGCGCAATAGGCCTGTAATTGGCACATAGGATGGGGTCCTTATCCGGTTTAGGAATCAGAGTAAGAATTGAACGCTGCATATCCGGAGGGACCGGGGTATGCTGCAGGAACGCATTAAACAGTCTGCTCATGTACGAGAGCAATAGGGGCAGGAACGATTTATAATATTCATAGGGCAGGCCATCCGGGCCCGGAGATTTATGAGCTGGTAACGACTTGATGGTTAGTTCTATCTCCTCCTCTGAAATGGGTTTGTTCAAGGAGGCCAGGTCCTGGGTTCGAAGGCAGGGGATCCCGCTGTCTGACAGATAGCGGTGCATGCGTTGGGTGAGCTCAGCTGGCAAGGGATCACTAGGGATGTCGCGACTGTTGTACAGCTCCTCGTAGAAACTTGCAAATGTGTCAACTACCTCCTTAGGGTGGGAGACCACAATATTGGCCTTAGTCTTAATCTGATGCGGGGTGGACTGGAGGTGTTTATCTCTAAGTTTCCTCGCTAAAAGAGAGTGCGCTTTGTTGCCCCTGTCATAAAATGTCTGCCTAATCCTCAGGAGGGTCTTCTCCACCCGGCGGAGTGCCAGATCTCGGAGCACCATGCGGAGCTTCGTTATCTTGCGGAGGGTGCGCAATGAGGGGGAGGCTTGCATAGCCCGTTCCAATTGCCCGAGCTCCCCTTCCGTTTGCAGCTTAGTGGCCTCGACGTCTTTCTTCAGTGCAGAAGAAAGAGCCAAACACTTACCGCGGATGACCGCTTTGTGAGCCTCCCACAACGTGGGGAGGGAAACATCAGGTGTTGCATTTTCAGCAAAATAATATTTCAAGGTCGAGACCAGTTCTGCTTGGGAAGGAGAATGTTGCAAGAGGAAAGTGTTCAGCTTCCAATTATAGGGCTTAGTCACCGGGGCACCGAGGTCCAGTGTTATTAGTATCGGGGCATGATCCGACCAAGAAATTGGCAGGACCCGGGCACTCCGGACCTTCCTCAATGTAACGTTGTTAGTGAAGAAATAATCTATACGGGTATGCAGTTGGTGAGGGGCCGAATAATAGGTATATTGCCGGTCTACCGGATGGAGGGCACGCCAGGCGTCGAACAGAGCATATCGCCGGGTCAATTGGCGAAAAAGTTTGGAGTCTCTAAGTGCTTTAGCCGAGGGCGGCCGGGGCACCGCTGCCAAGCGGTCCACTGTGGCTGAATGGGCTAAGTTAAAGTCACCCCCCACCACTAGATAACCGTGGTCCGATTTAAATAATCGTAGGAAGAGTTTAGAGAGGAAGCTGTGTTGATGAGTATTCGGGGCGTAAAGGGAACACAGGGTGATCGGATGGGATCTCCATGTGCCTTTAAGTATCAAAAATCCACCCCCGGGGTCACTGTAGTGATCAAGGTAGGCAAATGGGGCCCCTTGACGGATCAGGATAGCCACGCCCGCTCTCTTATGAGACCCTGAAGATAGATAAGCTAGAGGGAAATATCTAGAGGCAAAAGCAAAAGAACCTCCCTTATCGAAATGTGTTTCCTGAACCAGGACTATGTCAGCACCTGACTGCCTAAATTCCCTCAGTGCCAGATGCCGCTTCTTGTTTGAGTTTAAGCCATGAACATTTAAAGACAAAATTTTAGCCATCAGTCATGTCGGAGGGGGGGGGATGTGGAAGCTAGTTCTTACCCGGTCACCGTCGCTCTTGACGACCGCCAGGAGCCAGGAGCATACTCGTTCCAGTAGAAGGGTCCGACAGGATACCACCTGACCGCCGCAGATTCCCACACGGTGAAAGGGTAGGGATGGGGAGGGGAGGAAGAGAGATAGAGAAGGAGAAAGAGAGAGAAGGAAAAAAAAAAAAGGGTTAGAGCAGCAAACAGTAGAACACATGTTAAGCAGATAACTGTTATACAACCAAGCGGACAACCAATGAGGACCATGAACAGGCATGGCGCTCAGGTCTGGTCGGATTCCCAGGGGGCCACCAGAACCCGAACCCGAAGGCCGGGCCCGGCGGCCACCTGGGAGTCCAGCTCCCCCCGTCTGATTCTGCAATTGAAGTGGGCGGGTAAAAACTGGGGGGCGCAGGGGAGATGCAAACGCGATACCAATCGCCAGACATCTCCTAGAGTCCTGGATACATTGCCCACGCATCCGGGGGAGGGGGGGGCGACTCAAAAGTACCAGGGAACCCACTAACTCGGGTCTCCAATTCGCACCAGCCTAATTGTGACACATCAATAAGAGGGCACCAAGAGGGACAAAAAATGAACTCAGGGGACAGTGCATACGGGCAGGATCGTACTGTCCAGAGAACAGTCCAAAGGCCAACCAACAATCAAAACGGGCCTTATTCCCTTTCGCCACACGGGCAAACGGAATAATAAAAAAAAGGGGGAAAAAAAGTTATGAAAAAAAAGAGTTACAGCACCATCTTTCAGCCATGTCCTTGACGAGCAGAGGTTTTTGGTGCTTCCCGGTTTCGAGGCCATTGGCGGGAGGGGACCTTCTGCCACAATGTCGGGGGGGCAGGCTGAGTAGCCACTAGGTCCCAATCCGGCAGCTGGGGCGGGCGGACGCCCAGATCTTCACAGAAGGTGTGGAGGTCCTCAGGGAACCGCAAGGAGGCCGTCTTGCCTTGATGTTTAGCCGTGAGGGAAAATGGGAATCCCCAACGATAAGGGATATCGGCTTCTTGGAGGGTGCGGAGGAGCGGCTGGAGAATTCTGCGTTTCTGTAGCGTGAGCCAAGAGAGGTCCGGAAAGAGTTGAACTGGCGTGTTCCGGAAAGTCACCTCCCGAGCCAGGCGTGCCTGTCTCATTATGTCCTCCTTGAGGTGGAACGAGGTGAGTCTGCAAATAACGTCCCTGGGACTAGATGTTGCGTTTTTGGGGCGCAAGGCCCGGTGCGCTCTGTCCATCTAAATAAACTTGGTAGGGGGTTCCCCAAGCAGTTCATTAAATATTTCCTGCAGAATAAATTGTAGATCTTCCGGGCCTTCCACCTCCGGTATCCCCCTCACTCTTATGTTGTGCCTGCGCCCCCTGTTATCTAAGTCTTCCACATGGCGTTGCATATCTCTCAGGAGCACGCGGTGGTCGGCCCCTTGCGTTTGGGTCTTGTGAATCGCTATCTTGGTCTCTTGAATCTCCTCCTCAGCCATCTCCACCCGGTCGGCCAGGTGCCTGAGACCGGCGTGTAGCATTTGTATTTCCGCTCTACAGGTAGACTTGACATCTTCTATCAATTGCTTAAAGTCTTCTTTGGTAGGGATTGCTTGCAGGTAATGTTGCCAATGCGGATGTATGGGTGGCTGGGATGAGCTTCCCCCGTCTCCTACGGCTGGTTGCTGATGAGGTGACGGTGCAGGCCCGAGACTCCCGGACCCGCTCGCCCGCGTAGAAGGGACAGGTTCGGCCTGTAGACCCCACACCCCCTCCCAGACAGGCAAGGGGGCCGGACAGCTCCGGTCCTCCTCCCCACGCCCCGTGGCACAGTCAGTGGGGGTCAGGGAGCCCCTGCGGGGACGTTGCGGGCCGAGGGCCCATGACGAGGCCATCCTCTGAGTCTTGGGTGGAGGCGATCGTGTCTCCGGACTTAAGCGGGGCCCCCGCACTCCCCCCACGCCCCTGATGTGAGTGGGACAGCGGTTCCCCTGGTGGAGGGAGGGCAGGAAAATCATTGTCATCCAGGGATGGGGGGGACCCCACTGAGCCTGTAGAGAGGAGGGGGTCTGACAGCGCCCTGAGCAGACGGGGCAGTGCCAGTGAGCATTGTGTGCCGGTCGGGGTGGGAGGGGAGCTGCTGCCCGAGTGAGTCTGGGGCCTTCCAGGTTCCATGCAGCCTCCTGTGTCCCCCCATCCACCCCCATTGTCCAGGTCTCGGCTCACAGCAGAGTGTATGGGGGGCTCCTGGCCCCATCGAAGTGGTACCTGGTCCCTGGCGGCTGTACCTTGCCCCGAGGCCTGCGGGGGGCCGGACATGCGTTTGCTGGGCTCCGGAGGTGGCGTGGCAGGCTTCAGGCCTAGTCCGGCGGCACGGGACAGGGCCGGGGGGCGAACGTGCACTCACCCCCCCGATGGCCGGACGTCTGATCTTTTAGAATGCAGTGACGTACAACATGTATAACCAGACTAGAAAAAGGAAGTTAAATAGCCAGTAGCCAATAGCTGCCCTTGCTCATTTTTGGTCCGTTGGTTTTCCCGATAGGAATTGATTCCATCGAAAAGATTTAAAACATGTTCTATTTCTAGGTCCATCAGAATTTTTTAAAAAAAAAAGTCAAATGAAGCCCACACACGAACGGAATATCCGATGATATGATTCCTTCTGACCTTTTCTGTCGGAAAGTCCAGTCGTGTGTACACAGCATAACACACTGACACTATGGCTACTTTGTACCTCCCCTTTAATATGGAGGAGGCTGGCTTATGCAAAGGCCCCCTTATTGGCTGGGATTACCAGATTTTATAAATGAAATCCAGAAACATTCTACTGGACTTGCCCAATGTTAACTGCGGCCAAATAAAAATACTGATTTGTTGCCACACCCACAAAATCATGCCCCCTTCCCATTGTTAACATGCCCTGAACTTACTGGTCACAGGCTTTTGAAACAGGAGGTAGACATTAAAAGTATAATGACAAAATGCCTTAGGCACCATGACAAGGGAAATTATGCAACACTCAAAGCGTGATGCAGTGAACTGTAGATGGGGCTAAATTGTGGTGACAGTGGGAAGTGCTTAAAGGGGTGTGGTTAAATAAAAGCTGAGGCTACGCTACTATGGGTAAAGAGTGCATAATCACAAAGTGTAGGTGTTAGGGGCTAGGCATAAGTAATGCACAGAGTGCAGAGGTCAGATAACACACAGAGATGGAGGTCAATAACATATAGCATAGGGTACGGGAATCAGGAGTATGTTATTCAGAGAGAGCAGAGGTCGGTTATATATAACACAGAGACTGTTGGGGCCAGGATTAAGTACCACACATGGTAATCGAGGTCAGAAGTAAGCAATTCAGAGAGCAGAGGTCAGGAGTAAGTAAAAAAAAAGAAAGAGCAGAGGTCAGGATTAAGTAACACAAAAAAAGAAGAGACCAGGAGTATGTAACATAGAGACTGTGGGAGTCAAAATTAACTAAAGCATATGGAGACCAAAACTAGCAACATTTAGCACTTTAGATTGTATGTTTCTTATCACATATGGAGAGCAGAGGTCAGGAGTAAGTAACGCAGAGGTTAGGTTAGGAAAGTGTAACTGGGTCAGGGTTATACTGTATAATACAGACATCAGGAGTGTATAACACAGAGAGAACAAAAGTCAGGTCAGGAAAAAGTAATGCAAAGAGTGCAGAGGTCAGGAATAAGTAACGCAGACACAGTAGATCTCAGGATTAATTAACGCATAGAGTGCAGTGGTCAGGAGTAAGTAACACAGAGAAAGCAGAGGTCAGGTAACACACAGTGTAGTCAGAGATAAGCAATCCAGAGAGAGCAATTGTCAGGAGCAAGAAATGCACACAGTGCAGCATTATAAGTGTAGCTACAGTATATTTAAATTATATTATGCCAAAGATTGGGAGTAAGTAACACATAGCGTGTAAAGGTCAGGAGTAAGCAGATAAAGGAGATGTCAGGAGCAGGTAATGCAGAGAGAGAAGAAGTCAGAATTAAGTAAAGCACAGGGTAGAAAGTCCAGGAGTAAGTAGTGCACGGAGTGTAAAGGTCAGGAGTAAGTAATGCAGAAAAAGCAGAGGTCAGCATTGCGTAACACACAGAGTGCAGAGGTCAGAAGTATGTAACACACAGAGTGCAGAGGTCAGGATTAGGTAACACACAGAGTGTAGGGGTCAGGAGTAAGTGACACACAAAGAGCTCTTTTGGCTATACTTCTACTTGGGATCTCAGGAGGGCAGTTGGTTCCACCAGCATGTGAAATGTGATGTGTCACTGGACCATGCTGTCAGTTTCAGGGTAAACATGTCCAAAAATATATGCATCCCACATTGCAACTTGTATGCCTAGAGGACAAAAGCCCACTGGACCAGAGATTCTGATATCCAGGCGAAGGCTAAAAGGTGACTGACCCCACACCATTATTAACAAGGCAAAGTCATTTGTGATAGTGGCACTAACTATCTGACAGTCCTTCGCATGGGAGAAAATCCCACACTTACCTTGCCTGGCTGGGATTCATCATGAAGTAACATGGCTTTCAGGAGGTCCTTTGTTACGCCAGAGGAGTTTGTCGCCACTTTAAGCAGTCATACCCAGCCAGTGTTTGCTTGGCAGAAATGTAGTACCAACATCAACTACCTGCCAACTGACTTAACTATGACACTCCCACAGGCTGGAAATCAACATTAAACAACATTAAACATTGTAGAGTTCCCTCTGGTGGACCCACTGGTTGTATTGGGTTCTTCTGTCCTCCAGAGGGTGACTTGATTTGATAGCACTGGCTCTCAAGACACACCTTGTGTTTGCAATCAAATTTATTGGGCAGTAACCCTGGGAGGTGTATGTGGGAGGGATGAAATGGTTGAGGGCAGTATTTTACTCAGGGTCACTGGGACTTAGATACTCTGCAACAGGCAGAATTGGGTCTATTGTGCTCAAATACATATGGATTTGGGTAGTCAAAGAGAGAGACCACTATTTGGTGGCCATCCTATCTTTGATAAAAGCGTAAAATGACTGATCTACTGCCACCATCGCAGAGGAAGCCCAAAATGCTTCACTTTGAGGAGGCGCTATGGCTACACATATTCTAATGATAGCAGGATCTCCTTAAATGACCAGCATGCCTCTGGTCGACGAAAGGAGGAGGTGGTATTTTCCTCATCACTTTTTAGAGAATTTGTAGATCACAGCAGCCAGGCTGGGCTGCAGGCAACACTCACAAGCAATGTTGAACCCCATAGTTGCTGACTACTGTGGGCATTCTCAGAAGGGAAGTGAGTTTTAGTCCCTGGAGGTTTTGGGCCTGCTCTGAAACCTATATAATGTCAGATTGGACCTTTGGCACAGTAGGAGAATTTAAATGGAGAGATGAATACACCTGTGCCCTGACAGTATGGACCCGTTTTCTTTTTGTAAAACAAACCAGTCTTGGATTACCGATGACTACAAAACCCCTGCTGCTGATGGTATGGACTACATTTTTAGCTGTCTTCTGCCACCATTACCAGCTCCTGCCTAATGTTTGCTGCAGGGTGATTCTTGCATTGTGTCACAAAGGTTATGGCCTATTCTGACACTCCAGAATTTAGAAATATTTGTGGCTACTCTCTCTCAAATAATCTACTCTAATTTTTATTTCAAGATAAAACCTGCCTGGTCTCTCCTTCATACATTGCAGTCTTATCAAGCTGCTTATATTCAGTCCAGCCACTGAACAATATTTGTGGTAACTGTCTCTCCAATAATAAACTATTTTTTTTTCAAAATAAAATTTGCCTTGTCTCTCCTTCTTACATTGCAGCCTTACCAAGCTTCTTACAGTACCTTGAAAATGTATTCATACCCCTTGAAATTTTTCATATTTTGTCATGTTACAACAAAAAAACATAAATGTGTTTTATGTGATAGACCAACACAAAGTGGCACATAATTGTGACGTGTAAGGCCGCGTACACACGAGAGGACTGTCCGTCCAACTTAATCCGCTGAAACGTGTTTCAGCGAACAATCCGCTCGTGTGTGGGCTTCAGCGGACTTTTTCAGCGGACAGTCTGGCGGACTAAGTCTTTCGGAATTTCCGTAATATTGTCCGTCCAAACTTGGTTTCAGCGGACAGTCCGCTCGTGAGTAGGCAAGTTGGACGGACTAAGTATGGCGCATGCTCAGAAAGGATTTCCACGGCCGAAGGTTGCATTGCAGTGTATTGGACGTCGTATTTCTAGTCCCGTCGTACGTGCTGTACACGTCATCGCGCAAGTTTTCAGCGGACTGTCTGTTCATCGTGTGTGGTCAAGTCCATTCATTCAAAAGTAGGACGGACTGTCTGTTGGATTGTCTGACGGACTTAGTTGGCCAGACAATCCTCTCGTGTGTACGCGGCCTAAGGAAAATGATAAATGGTTTTAATTTTTTTTACAAATAAATTTCTCAAAAATGTGGCGTGCATTTATATTCTCCCCCCTTTACTCTGACACTCCTAACTAAAATATAGTGGAACCTATTGCCTTTAGAAGTCGCCTAATTAGTAAATAGAGTCCACCTGTGTGTAAATTAATCTATAAATACAGCAGTTCTGTGGAGCCCTCAGAGGTTTGTTAGAGAACCTTAGTGAACAAACAGCAATTATGAAGGCCAAGGAACACACCAGACAGGTCAGGGATAAAGTTATGGAGAATTTTAAAGCAGGGTTAGGTTATAAAAAAATATCCCAAGCTGTGAACATCTCACGGAGCACTGTTCAATCCATCATCCGAAAATGGAAAGAGTATGGCACAACTGCAAACCTACCAAGACATGGCCGTCCAACTAAACTGACAGGACGGGAAAGGAGAGCATTAATTAGAGAAGCATGGTAACTTTGAAGGAGCTGCAGAGATCCACAGTTCAGGTGGAAGAATCTGTGCACAGGACAACTATTAGTCATGCTCTCCACAAATCTGACCTTTATGGAAGAGTGGCAAGAATAAAGCCATCGTTGAAAGAAAGCCATAAGAGGTCCCGTTTGCAGTTTGCTAGAAGCAAATGTGGGGGACACAGAAAACATGTGGGAAAGGCAGCTCTGGTCAGATGAGACCAAAATTGAACTTTTTGGCCCAAAAGCAAAACACTATGTGTGGCAGAAAATGAACACTTCACATCACCCTGAACACACCATCCCCACTGGAAACATGGTTGTGGCAGCATCAGGCTGTGGGGATGCTTTTCTTCGGCAGGGACAGGGAAGCTGATCAGAGTTGATGTGAAATTGGATGGAGCCAAATACAGAACAATCTTATGCTGCGTACAAACGACCGGACTTTCCATAAGACTAGGTCCGACTGTTCTCCCGACGGACTTTCGGCGGAGTTCCGACTGACTTTCTGAACGAACAGACTTGCCCACACGTGAACAGATTAAGTCCATTTGAAAGTCTGTTAATTTTGAACGTGATGACGTACAATGGGACTAAAAAAGGAAGTTCAATAGCCAGTAGCCAATAGCTTCACTTGTGTCGTATTTGGTCCGCCGGACCAGCATACAGACGAATGGTTTTCCCGATAGGAATTGAGTCCGTCGAACAGATTTGAGACATGTTCTATTTCTAGGTCCGTCTGATTTTTTTAATAAAAAATGATCGCATTAGCCCACACACGATCGGATTGTCCGATGGACTGATTCCGTCAGACCTAGTCTGCTGAAAAGTCCGGTCGTGTGTACGCTGCATTAGAGGAAAACCTATTATGTCTTGTACACACGGTCGGACATTCCAACAACAAAATCCATCTGATTTTTTCAGAGGGATTTTGTCCTAAACTGGTGTCGCATACACATGGTCAGACAAAGTTGTCGGAAAATCCGATCGTTCGGAACGTGATGATGTACGTTTGTTAGGACGGGACTACGTTAAGGCTACTAGCCAATAGCTTTGGTCTCGTAATTTGATCTGAGCATGCAAGGCACTTTGTCCGATCGGAATTCTCTACAAACGATTGGAAAAAGTCAGATCTGATTTTTTTGTCGGAAAATTTGAGATCCTGCTCTCAAATTTTTTCCACTGGAATTTCCAACGGAAAAAGTCTGATAGAGCCCACACATGATCGGATTTTCCGACAATATAATCTGATGGGACCTTTTCCGTCAGAATTTCTGACCGTGTGTACAAGGCATTAGAGTCTGCCAAAGACTTGAGACTGGGGTGGAGGTTCACCTTCCAGCAGGACAACGACCCTAAACATACAGCCAGAGCTACAATGAAATGGTTTAGATCAAAGCATATTCATGTGTTAGAATGGCCCAATCAAAGTTTAGACCTAAATCCAATTAAGAATCTGTGGCAAGACTTGAATATTGTTGTTCAGAGATGCTCTCCTTCAATCTGACAGAGCTTGAGCTATTTTTCAAAGAAGAATAGGCAAACATTTCACTCTCTAGATGTGCAAAGCTGGTAGAGACATCCCCAAAAAGACTTGCAGCTGTAATTGCAGCGAAAGGTAGTTCTGAAAAGTATTGACTTGGCTGAATACAAATGTACCCCACACTTTTCACATATTCATTTGTAAAAAAAACTTAAAACCATTTATCATTTTCCTTCCACTTCACAATTATGTGCCACTTTCGGTTGGTTTATCACATAAAATCCCAATAAAATAATTTACATTTTTGGTTGTAACATGACAAAATCTGGAAAATTTCAAGGGGTATGAATACTTTTTCAAGGCACTGTATATTCTGTCCAGCCACTGAACAATATTTGTGGCTATCATCTCCCAGTACAGACAAATGATGGTGTCTGCGGCTGAGATGACTAGACCTGCGTAGCTACACAAAGAAACTAGGACCAGACAATATATAGTGTACATTTATTAACAGTAAAGTAAAAGACATGCACACACCAGCAAGCAGGGAACATTGAAAACTGACAGAACTGAAAAGTGACCCAAAACCAAAAATGCCTAAGTAATAGAAACCGAACAAACTAACTATATACAATATGTACAAAATATAAAAAAGATGGGAAGCATGGGAAATAGGGAAATACCAGCGATTAAAGAAAAGGGGGGAATGAGGACTGGGTACAAGACTAAGGGAAGCAGAAGTAAGGCAGCAGGGCACAGAGTACAGGATGCAGGGCTAGCTCAAGAGCAAGAGCAGGATAAACGGCATTAAGAATCTGGCAGCAAACAAGGCAATCAAAACACTGATGCAAGGAGCAATAGCAGAGGTGGGACTTAAGTATCCTGGTTCACCTGCTGGTGGCACTGTGGTTCTCTAGGCTGAAAGCTACAGTTCCAGTAATCACCTAAGGGTGTCTCCCAGCAGGCAGCAGGTTCCTGCAATCAGCTCCATCTGGCCCCAGTTGCTGGCTACTGGAAGACACCCTCTGGTGGTTACTGGAACTGCAGCTTTCAGCCTAGGGAACCACAGTGCCACCAGCAGGTGAACCAGGTCCTTACACATGGTCTGTAAAACACATAGTAGAGACATTGCTGCACCAAGACCTTTATATGCACAATACAAACACAGCTACACCATGACACCTGTATATACCTACAGTACAATACAGACACCATTATATTGTGACTTGTATCCTGTACAGACACTGCTACATTGTAAACTGTACATACACAGATTATACAGGTACTGCCAACTCTGTGACATGTTCACACACAATGCAGGCAATGCTACGCTGACATATGTAGAGGTCACATTTAAAGCCATATCCTTTAAATCAGTGTTTTGTTTTTTTATTTTGGCACAGTGTCATCATGGATCAAAGCGTGAAGCTGTTCATATACTTTATGGTAAGTATCTTTCATAGAATTGTTTAAACTTAGAATGTAATTGTCCAATTCTATACTCCCAACCAGTGGCATGGGAGTCTTTTGCAGCTCACAGATCTACACTATATTGCCAAAAGTATTAGAACGCCTGCCATTGCATGCACATGAACTTTAATGGCATCCCAGTCTTATGCCCTGTACACATGGTCGGACATTCCGACCACAAAATCCATCAGATTTTTTCAGACGGATTTTGGCCGAAACTTGTCTTGCATACACACGGTCAGACAAAGTTGTTGGACAATCCAATTGTTCTGAACGTGGTGACGTTCGTTGCGTACTACAGGACTACGTAGAGGCCAGTAGCCAATAGCTTTCATCTCGTAATTTATTCTGGGCATGCGTGGCACTTTGTCCGTCTGAATTCTCTACAAACAATCGGAAAAAGTCTGATAGGATTTTGCTGTCAGAAAATTTTAGATCCAGCTCTCAAACTTTTTACGTCCGAATTTCCGATGGAGAAAGTCCGATAGAGCCCACACACGATCGGATTTTCTGACAACATAATCCGATCGGACTGCTTCCATCGGAATTTCCGACTGTGTGTACAGGGCATTGGTCCGTAGGGTTCAGTATTGAGTTGGCCTACCCTATAACAGCTTCAACTCTTAGGAGTGTGTCTATGGGAATGTTCGACCATTCTTCCAGACGCGCATTTGTGAGGTCAGGCACTGATGTTGGACAAGAAGGCCTGGCTTGCAGTCTCCGCTCAAATTCATCCCAAAGGTGTTCTGTCGGGTTGAGTTCAGGACTCTGTGCAGTCAAGTTCTACCACCCCAAACTCGCTCATCCATGTCTTTATGGACCTTGCTTTGTGCACTGGTGTGCAGTCATGCTGGAACAGGAAGGGGCCGTCCCCAAACTGTTTCCACAAAGAGGCGGCACTGCCCATTGATTTCAATGGGCAGGGGCACTATAGGATCGGTGTATACACCGCTCCTACAGTGCCTCAAGGATGCGGCTTGCAGGACTTTTTTGGCATCCTGCCAGCGCGCCGCTCCAGTGTAAAAGTGTTCAGGCTTTTCACACTGGAATGAGAGGAGAGGCTCTTTACAGGCGCTATGCAGGCACTATTTTTACAGCTTTAGCACCTGTAAAGCGCCTCAGTGTGAAAGCAGATTAAGAATTCCCTTCACTGGAACTAAGGAGCCAAGCCCAACCCCTGAAAAACAACCCCACACCATAATCCCCCCTCCACCAAATGATTTGGAGGGGTGGCCCAATACTTTTAGCAATATGGATGAGTGAGTTTGGGGTGGAGGAACTTGACTGGCCTCAACCCGATAGAACCCTTTGGGATGAGTTAGAGTGGAGACTGCGAGCCAGGCCTTCTCGTCCAACATCAGTGCCTGACCTCACAAATGCACTTCTGGAAGAATGGTCAAACACTCCCATAGACACACTCCTAAGGCTTCTGGACAGCTTTCCCAGAAGAGTTGAAGCTGTTATAGCTGCAAAGGGTGGGTCAACTCAATATTGAACACTACAGACTGGGATTCCATTAAAGTTCATGTACATGTAAAGTTCCAGTGATAAGGGAATTCCCACTTAGGGAAAGGGGAATCTGGCCAGCAGAAAATAAATACAGGAATTTTAACCCGTTTTTACTCTATCCAAAGCTTAAAACAGTTTTGGCCATAGTTACATTTTCATACTACATTTAGTTAAAGCAGAACTTTACCCATAACAACTTGATAATAAATAATGTTCTTCACCAAGAAACATACATTCCACATTAATAATGATGGAACAAAAATTTGTGTGTGCTGTAAATTGCCTCCAGCACTGTTCCTGTATCTTCTTGCTTTAGGCTGCCATTTTGTTGAAGCCCAGGGCTCCTGAACAGCAGTAAATCATAAAGCGGAACTAAACCCATCAATTTAATGGTTTCAAAAAACAGATACATTCCTGGAATCCCGGGATTCATAACTGTCACATTTGCTTGTGTCTTCAACCAAACTGTCAAACCATCAAATGGCTGGTATCATAACTGATCACATGTGTAGCACCATGGTCGTTGCAGATCAAACAGAAGCAGCTTCCTTGGCTGTAAAGGATAGGAGGGTTTAATTCAACTTTAAATGAATCTTGAGCAGATGGATCTCTACAGACTTAGCAGTGCTCAAAGGTGCCTAAAAATGGAGAGCAACTAAGCATGTGCAGGACAGGCTGAGACAGTGTATAAATATAACTATAACTATACATATACAGGGTCCATAAATATTGGCACATCGACACAATTCTAATCACACCACACCACAATGGATTTGAAATGAAACGAACAAGATGTGCTTTAACTGCAGACTCAGCTTAATTTGAGAGTATTTACATCCAAATCAGGTGAATGGTGTAGGAATTACAACAGTTTGTATATGTGCCTCCCACTTTTTAAGGGACCAAAAGTAATGGGACACATATACAAACTGTTGCAATCCCTACACCGTTCACCTGATTTGGATGTAAATACCCTCAAATTAAATCTGAAAGTCTGCAGTTAAAGCGCATCTTGTTAGTTTCATTTCAGATCCATTGTGGTGGTGTATAGAGCCAAAAAGATTAGAATTGTGTCGATGTCCCAATATTTATGGACTTGACTGTAACTATAACTATACCTGCAAAACGGGTCAGTGATCTAGCAGGACTTTATGACTAAAGTTCAACTTTAATGTCACAAAAGTTTTGAATGTGATTTATCTCTAGGTTGTAGGAGTGTTTGGTGAACAGACTCCAGCCTTTGATCGCACAGATGCTCCTGCAGTCACCATGCCAGACTGGATGTCTTATGTCTCGGACAACCTCCCCCTCTCCTCCTTGGCCATACCAGGGACCCATGACACTATGGCCTTTTTTGGTGGATCTCTTGCTGAGTGCCAGAGCTGGAGTCTACTAAACCAGTTCAATGCTGGAGTTAGGTTCTTGGATATCCGGCCACGTCATTACCAAGACCGCCTGCCCATTTTCCATGGAGTGTCCTACCAACGCACCTACTTTGACCAAGTACTCAAGGATACGGTGGCCTTTTTAATAAAGTATCCTAGTGAAACAGTGTTGATGAGAGTGAAGGAGGAGTATGAGCCATATCAGAACACCAGAAGCTACTACAAGAGTGTTGCCGAAGTTGTGAGCCAAATTGGAGTACAGTGGTTCTTAAGAAGCAGTAGCCTCCCCACCTTGGGAGAAGCCAGGGGAAAGATTATCATTCTTCAACAATTTTCTTCCAATGGAGAAGGTCCCGACTTTGGTCCCCCATATCCTGGTCATATGAGCATCTCAGATAAATACCAGGTTACTGATGACGAGGACAAATGGGCAGAAGTGGAGAGACACCTCAAGGTGGCCCAAAATGGCGATCCAGAAAGAGCTTACCTGACCTACTGCTCAGGAACCCACTGGCTCCTCTACACACCAGAATCACTGGCTCGCAAGATCAACCCCAGAGTGCTCAACTATCTGAACACCGAGACTTCAGTAGCAAGGAAGAGGTCGGTAGGCGTTGTACTAATGGACTTCCCAGGGGCAGAAATAGTGAGGCAAGTCGTTCTAGATAACTGGAAATGAACCAAAAATATATGCCTCCGGGAAGGTCACATTTTACTTTTTTTTTTCTCTGCTTTGTGCAACATTTTGATCACTTGAGGCAAATTGCATTGGAGGACATTGGAGTAGACAGAAACAGGACAAATAATTTTATGACCACCAACTTTTCTTCAAAAGGTACTTATTTTCTTTTCTTGACCTTGTCAAGTTAATGAAATTATGTACCAGATCCAATATCAAAGAAAGAGGTATTGTACTTACCTCACTGGTCTCCTGTGTTTCCTACCTTCCCTCTGTCCCGCTGCTCCAACCAGTCTATAAGACCTTTTTGCATTCAGTACTTCTGAGAGTGTCTGCTCCCTGTTCCCTAAAGAATTCAAAAACTAGCTGCTTTAAACTCGCTTTAAAGATAGGTGTTCAAAGTGAACGACAGGGATGGTGTCGTGCCAGAACCAGAGCTCCAAACAAATGTGTTTCACGTCTTTGTTTTGAAGACAGCATGATGTAAGGCATAAAAAACCAACTTGTTGGGTCCTCAGAGGGTCCCTTTCTCAAGTCAACATATTCTCTATGAAACATTTATTTGGAGCGCTGATTACTTCGAATTTTTGATTCCTGCTCTCCACTGCACTCTGTGGTTCCATCTGCCAGCTCCAATACTACTGTGTCCTGTTGTGTTGTAGAAGCCCACAGAGGACAAGACAACAGACACTCCCAGAAACAGAAAGTTCTTCAGCAGCCATAGCTTGGAGTAGATGGAAAATTGGGCTCAGCACCCCCAGACCGGTAAATATTAAGCATCTTTTTTTGCAACTCCGAACAAAAAGGAGTAATGAGGCACCCCTCACTGCAGTGGGTCTTTGAATAAATGAGAGGAAGTAAGGCTGGTAAATTCACTGAGGGAACCTCAGAACCAAGCCGGGGATTTTGATCACTAGTCGGCAGCCATAACTGAAATTTTAGGGGGTCCTTTAAAGGCATAGATGTTCCCCCAAAACAAACGTTTTAGCAGAGACAGTAAAAATAAAGTGTGTGAATCCTGTGAACTGTGCCTGTGTCTTCTTTTGGTACTCACTCATTTTCCATCTGGCACCTTGACCACCGCTTTTTGGTGTAAATTTTAGGTTCTGCTAGGCATTGCAGACAAGGCAATTCAGTTCATAAGTAGACACACCTCCATGCTTCTCTATCAAACTTATAAGAATTATGGGAGATAACTTTTAACCGTAGTTCAGGTAGCCACTAAGTTGACATGTGCATTTTGTCTTGTTTCAAATTGAAATTCAGACAATTTTTTTTGTTATTTGGAAATGTGGATGTATCCACATTTAAACAAATCTGAAATTAACGAATACAAATTTTGGGTGAAATTCAAATTTGAATAGTTTTCTAATCGAATTCAAATAGTTTTTGAATCACATTCAAATATTTTTCAAATTGAATTCGATTCGTTTTTTGAATATCCAAAGAGAATAAAATAGAATAGAAAATAAAGGAATAGAATAGAAAAAAATATAATATAATAGAAATATAAGAATATAATATAATAGAGTAAAGAACAGAATAAAATAAGAGCATAGAAAAAAAAGGGATAAAATAGAAAATACAAGAATAGAGAAAAACAGAACAAAATAGAATAGAGAATACAAGAACAGATCAAAATACAATAGAAAATAAAGGAATATAATAGAATAAAAAATAGAATACTATAGAATAAAATAGAAAGCTTATAACCCTCTTCTGAAATTTGAATTTTGCATAGAATATATTTGAATTTGAATAGAATAGAAATAAATAGAAGAGGAAATAAAATAATAGACCAGAAAAGATTAGAATAAAGTACAGGTAAAGTACATCTAAAGCCATAGCTCTCTGTGGCTCTTTGGCTCTCCTTGAACTTAAATAAACCTTCCAACTTCAAAAAGATTACATAAAACATTATTTTGGAAACAAGCCTAGTTCCTCCTGGCGGAATTGGACACTCACATTCCTTTAGTAAAACCAAACCAAGCCTTTTTTGACACTTTTGTTTACATGTAAAAATCTGTCTTTTTTGCTAGAAAATTAGTCAGAACCCAGAAATATTATATTTATATGTTTTTTTAACCACTTAAAGTGATTGTAAAGGTTAATTTTTTATTTTTTTAAATAATAAACTTATCATACTTACCTCCACTGTAATTTCTGCGGTCCCTCGGCAGCTCTCGCAGCTCCTCCCCACATCAGATAACCTCCTAGGAGAGGCACTCTCCCAGGGGGGTTACCTTGCGGGCATGCTCCCGAGTCTAGCATTTGCGCCCATCGACACGAATGCCGAACTTGGCCCCACCCCCCTGGGCGCAGATTTGAGTGGCAGCAGCAGAAGCCAATGGCCGCGCTGCTATCAATCTATCCAATCAAGAGCCGAGATCCCGTGGAGACAGGGACAGCTCGTCCTTGCCAAGGGAAATAGAGCTCAGGTAAGTAAAACAGGGAGGCTAGGGGGCTGGTCACTGCCAGGTGTTTTTTCACCTTAATGCATAGGATGTGAAAAAAATAATAGAAGGTGAAAAAAACAAGCATTTACAACCCCTTTAAGGACCGAGACCGAGACCGAGACTCTCAGGTTTGGTGTTTACAAGTTAAAAACTGTTTTTTTTTGTTTTGCTACAAAATTACTTAGAACCTTCAAACATTATATAGCGGCCACAGCGGCCACACAACGGTCTTACAAGCGCACTTTTTTGGAAAAAAATACACTTTTTTTTAAATTAAAAAATAAGACAACAGTAAAGTTAGACCAATTTCTTTTTTTTTATATTGTGAAAGATGATGTTACGCTGAGTGAATTGATACCCAACATGTCACGCTTCAAAATTGCGCACGCTCGTGGAATGGCGACAAACATTTAACCTTAAAAATCTCCGTAGGAGATGTTTAAAAAATTCCACGGGTTGCATGTCTTGAATTACAGAGGAGGTCTAGGGCTAGAATTATTGCTCTCACTCTAACGATTGCGGTGATACCTCACAAGGGTGGTTTGAACACCGTTTTCATATGCGCACGCTACTCACATATGTGTTCGCTTCTGCGCGTGAGCTCGGTGGAACGGGGTGCGTTTATAGCACCCCCAGCATATTTCCATCTACAAATACAATACACTGTTCAGACCTCAGAACAGAGGGGTATGGGCACATCGGCATGTCCCATCTCAGACTTCCTCCTCCTGTGTACATGTAAACAGAGAGGAGGCGGCTTCAGTCGGCTTCGCTGAGGGAGACAGCCAGTGAATAACGTTCCGAGAGAGAGTGGGAGGAGCTGCAATGCAGAGGGCTGGAGGGGCGGAGTCACCTTCTGAGCCAAAAGCCAGGGGAAACCTATTTCAGCACAACAAAGGAGAGACGCAGATCAGTGGGTTGTGTGGACCATGCCATGCCACTGTCCACAGGTGTCACCCCTCTGGCGGACGTCACCCGAGTGCGGCCCACAACCCCCACACACCCCCCCCATCGACGCCACTGCCTGGGGATTCTGCCAGTAACACACTTCCTGTCCTAGGGTGTCTCCATTCTGGATGGAGGAACAACAGAGGCACCTTGGACAGCAGCATTGGCAATCTAGGGAGAGGGTAGGGTTAGATGTACTTTAGCGATTAAAGCAGAGTTCCACCCGAAAGTGGAACTTCCGCTCGTTGTACCCCTTCCCCACATTTGGCACCTTTTTGGGATGGAGGGGAAGAAGGATACCTGTCTTTCACAGGTATCCTGTCCCACTTACGGAAACCTCAGCCGCAGGCATTGACGTCACCGCCCGGGCTCCCTCCCCGACTGCCGGGCCAGTAGGAGAGAGGAGTGTAGCCTCGCACATGTGCAGTAGGGTTCCCGGTGTGAAGCCCTTAGGCTTCCCTGTCGGGTTCTCTTAGACCCCTTTCACACTGAGGCGCTTTGCAGGCGCTACATCGCTAAAAATAGCACCTGCAAAGTGTCCTGAAAGAGCCGCTGCTGTCTCTCCAGTGTGAAAGCCCTGAGGGCTTTCACACTGGAGCGGTGCGCTGGCAGGATGCTGAAAAAAGTCCTGCTGCCAGCATCTTTGGAGCGGTGAAGGAGCGGAGTGTACACCACTCCTTCATCGTGCCTGCCCATTGAAATGTATGGGTCAGCACGGCTAAACCGACGGCAAAGCGCCGCTGCAGCAGTGCTTTGCATTGGTTTTAACCCTTTCTCAGCCACTAGTAGGGGGGATAAAACCGCCCCGATAGCGCCCAAATAGCACTGCTAAAACGGCGGTAAAGTGGTGCTAAAAATAGGGCCATTTTATTGCCGGTGCCCGCACCACCCCAGTTTGAAAGGGGCCTAACTCGCAATGGCGGTGGCAGCACCCGACAGCTGATTAAAACATCAGCTGCGGTGCCGACATTGCTGGACTCTAGGACAGGTAAGTGTCCGATTATTAAAAGTCAGCAGCTACAGCATGTGCAGCTGCTGGCTTTTAATTTTTGCAGCCGTGGGCGCACCTCCGCTTTAAGATGGACCCGACTAACAAATTAAAGTAGTAAAAAACCCTCAGCTATTTAGTTTAACACATTGCACAAAATAAGATTAACATGCTTAACATTCTTCAGTAAACTATTTTGTTAAAATTCTTACCCCAGCACTTGCAATTTACAGTTTTCCGTGCTGCTGGCTCCGGCTCTCTGAACTTTCAGTCTTCAATAATTAACAGAGGACAGTGCAGCCTCCAACCAGTCTTAGCCCTTGTACACACGGTCGGACATTCCGACAACAAAATCCGACGGATTTTGTCCGAAACTTGTATTGCATACACACGGTCGGACAAAGTTGTCCGAAAATCCGATCGTTCTTAACGTGATGACGTTATTTCGTTAGGACGGGACTATGTTCAGGCTAGTAGCCAATAGCTTTGATCTTGGAATTTGATCTGAGCATGCGTGGCACCAGTGGCGTAACTAGAACCTTCAGGGCCCCGATGCAAGAAACCATAAAGGGCCCCCCTGAACCCCAGCCAGGGCCCTTCCCTCCGAGTTTGGCGGTGGAACTCCAGGGCGTGGTACCAGGTATGACCTTTGTGAGCCCTGTAGTTCCACCACTGGTATCAGTAGTTTTTTTATTTTTATTTTTAAAATTTTTAGGTGCCCCATTGGGGGACTGTCCCTAGGCAGGATGGGGTCCCCGTCCCCAGAAGAGATGAGGTCCTTTTCTCCAGGGCAGATGAAGTTACTGCCCCCAGGTGAGAACGGGTCCCTGTCCCCAGGGGAGGAGGGGGTCCCTGTCCCCACGTGAGAAGGGGTCCCTGTCCCCAGGGGGAGATGAAGGGGGTATGTAATAGTGTGTGGGGGATGAGGTCTTCTCACTCACCATGACCAAGCTGTAGGTCGCACACTCATCCATGTTGGCCTGGGCTCCATCCAGTGTGCTGGACGGGTGATCAGCATATCTCCCAGAAAGACCTTTCATCATCTGTGTATGACGGGGGAGGAGGGAGGCTGGAAGACAAGCCTGCAGTGTCCTCTGGGGGGCTCTCATAGGGCTGCACTGCATCTGCGTGCTTAAAGTTTGTTTACCCGGGAGAAATATGCAGTGTAGTGTGGGCCGGACTCGGGGGGCGGGACTCTGGCTGGGGATAACAGACATCGGACTGAGCGGCAATGCATGGAGCAGGAGAGGGGTACTCTGAGGAGCCGGCCGAGGACACAGGTCATGCGGGGAATGCACAACTAAAGAGCAGCCAGTGCGATAGTCGAGCATGGAGCTCTGCTAGTCACCCTCCACCTCCACCACCTGTGTGCATGGTGCACTGGTACCCCTAGCTGCCTATGCTGCTGCCGGCCATATGTAGAGGGGGCTGCATGGGCCCCCTGCAGCACAGGGCCCGGTTGCGGTCGCGACTGCTGCACCCCCTATAGTTACGCCCCTGCGTGGCACTTTGTCCGATCGGAATTCTCTACACACAATCGGACAAAGTCCGATCGGATCATGTTGTCGGAAAGTTTTATAGCCCAGCTCTAAAACTTTGTCCGTCGGATATTCTGAGGGAAACAGTTCGATGGAGCCCACACACAGTCGGATTATCCGACAACGCAGTCCGATCGGACATTTTACGTTGGAATGTCGACCGTGTGTACAAGGGCTTAGAGTGGAGAAAGAAGGGAGCAGGGGGAGAGTGACGTGCCATCCTAGAATACAGGGTTGTGAGTTTGGCCGCGTACACACGCGGGGACTGTTCGCTCAACTTTGTCCGCTGAACAGTGTTTCAGCGGACAGTCCGCTCGTGTGTGGGCTTCAGCGGACAGTTTCAGCGGACTGTCTGCTGAACCAAGTTTTTCGAAATTTCCGAAAAACTGTCCGCCGAAACTTGGTTTCAGCGGACAGTCCCCTCGTGTGTAGGCTTGTTCGACAAACTAAGTTGCGCGCATGCTCAGAAAGGATTTCCACGTCGGAAGGTTGCATTGCAGTGTATTGGACGTCGAAATTTTCGACCCGTCGTACGTGCCGTATACGTCATCGCGCTAGGTTTCAGCGGACTGTTCGTTCTTCGTGTGTAGTCAAGTCCGCTCATGCAAATTTTGAGCGGACTGTTAGTCAAACAGTTTGACGAACAAAGTTGAGCGAACAGTCCCCGCGTGTGTACGCGGCCTTTCTTTTGATGCAAGGAGACACAAATCTAGTCCCTGCATGCAAGGTGGCTCCGTAAATGCTGGAAGAGGAAGTAGCCACCTTAAAGTGGTTGTAAACCCTTTACAGCCACTTTAACCTACAGGTAAGCCTAGATTAAGGCTTATATACAGTATTCCTAGCTCAAAAATATAATGAAGTTGAAATAATGGCACTAAATGGTGATAATATATCCAAAACTCTATGCCTGTGATATATGCTATAGACCAGTGATGGCGAACCTTGGCACCCCAGATGTTTTGGAACTACATTTCCCATGATGCTCAACTACACACTGCAGTGTAGTTGAGCATCATGAGAAATGTAGTTCCAAAACATCTGGGGTGCCAAGGTTCGCCATCACTGCTATAGACTATCCTAAACTAAACGTGCTAATAAATCATTTGCAAAATACACAAATATAGTGGGTGTTACTCCACCAAACCTCGATACATAATTGTGTACATAAGTGATGAAAAGAAAAGCAACAATGTATATAACAAATAATAAATAGTGATTCCAGTTAAATATAACAACAAAACAATGTGTTAATAAACTAGTGAAGACACCCTGTGAATGACAAGTGACAATATTCCAGTCTCTTATTGAAAAATTAAATGATGAACTATTTATGAAAAACTATTATAAACAGTCCGATGAATGGCGTAGCGAAAAAAAACAGGTGATTGATCTGATTCTAATCTTCCACTACACAAACTGTGCTTGTGCTTCCACTCCCCTTATCCAAAAGAGAAAATTGAAAAAACTATGCCTACTGATAGGTGGCACTGATGAGGAGACACTGATGAGGTTGCACTGATAGGATTACTGATGGGTACTGATAGGTGGCACTGATAGGTGGCACTGATGAAGAGGCACTGATGAGGCTACACTGATAGGGGACACTGACGGCCACTGATAGGTGGTATTGATAGGCAGCACTGATTTACACTGGTAGGTGGCCCTGATGGGCAATGGTAGGTGGCACTGATAGGTGACACTGATGATGAGGCACTGATGGGCACTGATTGACGCACTGCTGGGCACTGATGGGCAATGGTAGACAGCACCCATGGGCACTGGTAGGCAGCACTGATAGGTGACACTGATGAAGAGGCACCGATAGGAACTGATTGGCAGCACTGGTGGGCACTGATAGGTGGCACTGATGGGCACTAGTAGGTGTCACTGATGGGCAATGGTAGGCAGCACTGATGGGCACTGGTAGGCGGTACTGATAGGTGATGCTGATGAAGAGGCACTGATGGGCACTGATAGGTGACATTGATAGGTGACACTCATGAGGAGGCACTGATGGGCACTAATTAGCAGCACTGGTGGGTACTGTACTGATAATCAGGACACTGATAATCAGTGTACATGTCCCTTTTACACCAGCTGATTATCAGCTCTCCTCTCCTCACGCTGTCAGTGTGAGAAATGGAATGCCCATAACCAGCTTCGGTTTACATCGTGATCAGATGTGATCGGACACAGCTGATCATGTGGTAAGGAGCCGCCGATTGGCTCTTTACCTCAATCTGTGATCAGCAGTGTCTGGAGGACAGGACATATGATGCCCTCCCAGGAACTGAACTGTATCCATCATTGGGCAAGTGGTTAAAGTGAAAAAAAAAAGTTTAAACATGTATACATTAAAAAAAATAAAAAATAAAAAACGGATCTAAAACCAGCAAAGTTTAATTCAGAATACAAACAGCAGTAAATATAAATAACCTTCAGATTTTCTCCCATAAATAGATAGATTTTATATTTCATATAAAAATATAAAGCAACTTTCAAGTAATTCCAGACGACGGATCAACAAAACACCCTTGGCAGTTCATTCGCAGGCTTCTTATAAAGCAGGATGAAATTCCAAACATGACCATTACGAGAAAGTCTCACTCCTTTTCCTGCAGTTTCATTTTAGTACAACGTATTTAATTTCACAAAGAATATATTCAAAACAATGTCCAGTCTCGTCTTGTTGGTTACAAGAAAATGATAACGGTTCTGGGATTTCCCGCTGCTGGTAGACATCTAAAGCAGTCACAAAACACTTATTTGAAGCGGATCTAAACCGAAGAACAAAAATGCAGTACAGTACAGTAGAGCAGGTCATTAGTCCCTGGATGTGATGGCCGCATTTATTTTCTTTTTCTTCCAGGCATTTCCACCTTGAATTTCACTTGGTGGTTCTTCCAGAAACACACTTCATGTCCTAAGGGGACAACGCTAACTTGTTTGTACTGCATTTATGCAATGTTGTCTTCCTAGGACAGAATGCGTTTAAGCCCTTGTACACACGGTCGGACATTCCGACAACAAAATCCGTCGGATTTTGTCCGAAACTGGTGTTGCATACACACGGTCGGACAAAGTTGTCGGAAAATCCGATCGTACGTAACGTGATGACATTATTTCGTTACGATGGGACTGCGTTCAGGCTAGTAGCCAATAGCTTTGGTCTAGGAATTTGATCTGAGCATGCGTGGCACTTTGTCCGATCGGAATTTTCTACAAACGATCGGATCATGTTGTCGGAAAATTTTATAGCCCAGCTCTAAAACTTTGTCGGTCGGATGTTCCGACGGAAAAAGTCAGATTGAGCCCACACACGGTCGGATTATCCGACAACACGGTCCGATCGGACATTTTCCGTCGGTGTACAAGGGCTAAGACTTCAGAACACCACTATAGCCATGAAAGCCTTGTTAGGGGACTTCCTTCAACTGGTTGACAACTTCCTAAAAATGAAGCTCCTGGGGTGACTACAAGCGGCTTTGATGTCACACACTTGTCACAGATATGGTCCACTTTTTAGTGAAGTGCAGCGGACCCTGGAGCAAGTGTATGTAGACAGTAAGTGCTGAAAGAAGCCTCCAAGTGAAGCAGTGGTAATGAGAGTGTAGAAGGAGTATGAGCCATATCAGAACATCAGGAGTTACTACAAGAACATAGCTACTACTAAATGTTATCCAGTAATGCCGCGTACACACGATCGGAAATTCGACCAGCAAAAGACCAACGAGATTTGGATTTTTGCTGAATTCTCACCAGTAAAAGATTGAGAACATGTTCTCAATTTTTTGGTCGAAAAAAGTTTCGATCAGAAATTCCGATCGTCTGTAGCAAGCTCGTAAACGATTCGACGCATGCTCGGGAGCATTGAACTTAATTTTCTCGGCTTGTCGTAGTGTTGTGAGTCACCGCGTTCTTGACAGTCAAAAGTTCAGCGAACTTTTGTGTGACCGTGTGTATGCAAGCCAGGCTTGAGTGGAATTCCGTCAGAAAAACCATCCAAGATTTTTCAGGTGTAAAATCCGCTCGTGTGTACGGGGCAAAATGTAAATGACCACAAATGGCATTTTCTGTTCACAAAATGTCAGTTTTTGCTGCAGTACACTCAACACATGCTAGGGGGTGCACCACTTCACTGGCATGTTTAGTGCATCCCCCCAATCATCCTTATTAAAAGAATTTTGCTTTTTTAACCACTTCAATACTGGGCACTTAACTACCTCAGTACAGTGCAGTTACACCCCCTTCCTGACCAGACCAATTTTCAGCTTTCAGCGCTATCACACTTTGAATGACAATTACTCAGTCATGCAACACTGTAGCCATATGAAACTTGCGTCCTTTTTTTCACACAAATAGAGCTTTCTTTTGGTGGTATTTAATCACTAGTGGGGTTTTTTTTTGTGCTATAAATAAAAAAT
The DNA here is from genome assembly GCF_037356315.1 of Lithobates pipiens. Classification (NCBI taxonomy): domain Eukaryota; kingdom Metazoa; phylum Chordata; class Amphibia; order Anura; family Ranidae; genus Lithobates; species Lithobates pipiens. Next base: position 613,434,185 of record NW_027507903.1, read on the forward strand.
GCCGTAAATTTTGTGAAAAAAATGCCTTTTTCTTTTTTTCCATCAAAATTTTTTGCAAATTAGTAATTTTTCTTCATAAATTTTGGCCAAAATTTATACTGCTACATATCTTTGGTAAAAATAACCTAAATTAGTGTAAATTATTTGGTCTTTTTTAAAGTTGTAGAGTCTACAAACTATGGTACCAATCACTGAAAATTGATCACTTCTGATCAGGCCTTCTGATCAGTACATCAGGTGTATCTCATTTCTTGAGACACTAACAAGTCAGGAAAGTACAAATACCCCCCAAATGACCCCTTTTTAGAAAGTAGACATTCCAAGGTATTAAGTAAGTAGCATGATTTTTTTTTTTTTTGTTGTAATTTTTTCCCACAATTCTTTGCAAATTGACGTTTTTTTTTTTTTTTTTTACAAAATTGTCATATTATCAGGTTATTTCTCACACACAGCATATGCATACAACAAATTACATCCCAAAATACATTCTGCTACTCTTCCCGAGTACAGCGATACCACATGTGTAGGACTTTTACACAGCCTGGCAACATACGAAGGTCCAACATTGAAGAAGCATCTTCAGGCGTTTTACGAGCATAAATGACACATCTCATTTCTCAACCTCATATTACACTTTTGAAGGCCCTGGAGCACCAGGACAATGGAATTGCCCCCAAAATGACCCCATTTTGGAAAGCTAACACCCCAACGTATAATCTATGAGGCATAATGAGTCTTTTGAATGGTTCATTTTTTTCCAGAAGTTTTTGGAAAATGTGGGAAAAAATGAAAACGCATTTTTTTTTACACAAAGTTGCCCATTTATCAGATATTTCCAACACATAGCATGTACATAGCAAAGATGACACCCCAAAATACATTCTGCTACTCCTCCTGAGTATGGCGATACCACATGTGTGAGACTTTTACACAGCCTGACCACATACAGAGGCCCAACACTGAAATAGCATCTTCAGGCGTTCTACGAGCATAAATGACACATTTCATTTCTCAACCATCTATTACACTTTTGAAGGCCCTGGAGCACCAGGACAATGGAATTGCCCCCAAAATGACCCCATTTTGGAAAGCAGACACCCCAACGTATAATCTATGAGGCATAATGAGTCTTTTGAATGGCTCATTTTTTTCCAGAAGTTTTTGGAAAATGCGGAAAAAAATGAAAACGCATTTTGTTTTACACAAAGTTGTCCATTTATCAGATATTTCCAACACATAGCATGTACATAGCAAAGATGACACCCCAAAATACATTCTGCTACTCCTCCTGAGTATGGCGATACCACATGTGTGAGACTTTTACACAGTCTGTCCACATACAAAGGCCCAACACTGAAATAGCATCTTCAGGCATTCTACGAGCATAAATTACACATTTCATTTCTCAACCACCTATTACACTTTTGAAGGCCCTGGAGCACCAGGACAATGGAATTGCCCCCAAAATGACCCCATTTTGGAAAGCAGACACCCCAATGTATAATCTATGAGGCATAATGAGTCTTTTGAATGGTTCATTTTTTTCCAGAAGTTTTTGGAAAATGTGGAAAAAAATGAAAACGCATTTTTTTTTACACAAAGTTGTCCATTTATCAGATATTTCCAACAGATGGCATGTACATAGCAAAGATGACACCCCAAAATACATTCTGCTACTCCTCCTGAGTATGGCGATACCACATGTGTGAAACTTTTACACTGCCTGGCCACATACAAAGGCCCAACATTCAAGTAGCACCATCAGACGTTCTAGGAGCATAAATGACATATAGTTACCTGGCAACCTATCATTTTTGAAGGACCTTCGTATTTCTAACACATAGCATGTACATACCAAGAATTATAATCCAAAATAAATTCTATTGTGGAAAGGGTAAAAAAAAAAAGCATTACCTGTGTAGTATCCACCAGAGCGCTGGTCCAGGCAGCAGGCAGGGATGTACTTAGCGACAGCAATGGTAGTTATCAAGGCAGCCGGCAGGAATATTGTCTATAGTCAGCACAAGGATATTGTCAGCATGGCAGTCCATAGAAATTGTCCAGACAGAGAGAGCCATAATATTGGTCCTGGTACACCGTTACCTGCAGACACTCATTATCGCACCGCTCTCCAGCCCTTCATAAACATACTGCCTCTTGCTACAGCTAATTATTTGCATAGTCCAGGTAGCGGTGTGGTCCGTTCATGCGGCAGGCAGAGGCATGGTGGCAGTAAGTCAGCGGCAGGCTGAGGGCCGCAATCACGTAAGACCTGTGCACATGGGCACAGGGGTAGAGGCTTCGACCCTCCCAAATCTCTATGAAGCCTCCGGACTCCAGACCCTATTCCGAAAACCGGAAGAAACAATAAAAATTGTTTCCTCCATCCGGAAAAACATTTCTGGAGCCCCTCACATGGGAGACCCCTGTGTCCTAGAGTAGCAGGGCAACAGATCAGTCCAAGCGGTAGGCAAAAGCATAGTCCATAAAACAGGCCAGGGTCAGATGACGTGAAAGCAGTCCAAGCGGTAGGCATAAGCGTAGTTGGTAAAACAGGCCAGGGTCAGTTCACGTGGAAGCAATCTAAACGGTAGGCAAAGGCATAGTCACAAAACAGGCCAGGGTCAGTTCACGTAGAAGCAGTCCAAACAGTAGGCAGAGGCATAGTCAAAAAACAGGCCAGGGTCAGTTCACGTGGAAGGCAGTGGCATGGTTATTTGGGGAAGCATGAAAAATGGTCAGCACAGATAATGAAAATGGGGAAATGGTTAAAAATATGGGCTAATATTTTAGGGATGTATGATAAAGTTTGAAGCATTCACCAATGCAAAGGCCAGGTTGGGAGGGACAATCGGGACAATGGTAGCTGGTATCTTTTCGAAACCCTTTTTTGGTGCACACGCGACATTTTTTTTGCCGTCTTCGGCCTGTTTCAGATGCTGGAATTCTGAAGGGGAAGTGGCGCTCACGAAGTCGGCAAACAGCCTCAGAGCGAAGGTCAACTAGGGGGGGTCTTTGGTGATAGATGAGGGTCATGACAACTTCTTCGATGAATTTTAGGAAGGGGGCGGGGCTTTCCATGGATTTGGTGTAGACTATGTAGGAATTATAAATGGCCAAATGGATTAGATAGATTGCTACTTTCTTGTACCAGAATCGGGACCTCCTTATTGACAAATAGGGCTGAATCATTTGATCGTTGAAATCCACTCCCCCCATGTAGAGATTATAATCTTGGACACACGTTGGCTTTTCAGTGGGACCTCGTCTTCTTTGAACATCAATTGTAGTGTCCTCATGGATGGTGGACATCATGTACACGTCCCTTTTATCCTTCCACCTCAAGGCCAGCACTTCGTTGCATCTCAGTGATGCTCTTTCCCCCCTTCGCAGCTTTTTGTTTGCCAGTGATTGTGGGAAGCCCTTTCTATTTTTTCTGGAGGTTCCGCAGGCAAGGGTTTTTGCAATGTATAAGTGTCTGAAAAGGGGCAGGCTGGTGTAAAAGTTGTCAAGGTATATGTGATATCCTTTGTTCAGAAGTGGGTATGCCAGGTCCCATACAATCTTTCCAGTTGTGCCCATGTAGGCCGGGCACTCAGGGGGCTGGAGCTGGGAATCTCTTCCTTCATATATGCGGAACGCATACAGATATCCCGTGGCTCTCTCACATAGTTTGTATAATTTTATTCCGTATCTGGCCCTTTTGCTAGGTATATATTGCTTTATTCCTAGCCGGCCTGCAAAGGGTACCAGGGACTCATCGACACATATATTTTGATCGGGGACATAGAGTTCTGCAAATTGTTGGGAAAAGAAATGTATCATTATGACAAGTTTATATAACTTGTCATAATTTGGATGATTGTGGGGAAGGCACTCGGTGTTGTCGCTAAAGTGAAGAAAGCGCATTATCTTCTTGTATCTGGACCTGGACATTTCGGCAGAATACATAGCCATGTGGTGGATGGGTAGGGTGGACCAATAGGCATGTCCTTCACTTTTTTTTGTTATCCCCATGTTCAGGGTGAGGCCCATAAAAATTTTGAATTCCTCCAAATTGAGATCTCGCCACTCAAAGGGACGGGCATATGATGAGTGGGGGTTATTGGCAATATACTGCTGGGCATATAAATTTGTCTGGTCCACAACTAATTGCAGAAATGTGTCGGGCAAAAACAGATGAACAAAATCGATCTCTGAAAAATTTTGGGTGTTGGTCTGCACACCTGGCTGTGCTGTGAAAGGGGGAATAATTGGTGATGCCGAGTTGGAAGGCAGCCATGTTGGGTTGGCAAGACCATCTGGCATAAATGTAGAGGCCCTGGCTCTTGGGGGATGTGACACTCTAGTAGTCGGATTGGAATTTCCTATGCTGGTACTCAGGCGTGATGTGCCAGCACTGGTACTGGGTCTGGGCAATTGTTGGTGAGGCCCATCGCCGGCGGCAAAGCTGGTACTAGGCATTTGATCCCGGGGCCTAACGCTGACAGCAGCGCTGGTACTGGGCCTGGGAATTTGTTCTTGGGGCCTATTGCTGGCAGGAGCTCTGATACCGGGCCTGGGAATATAATCCTGGTTTTCAGAGGGCCTTGCCCTTTTAGGAGGGACCCATTCTTCCTCCGAATCAATTTCCGATTCACTATTCGGGTTAAATGCCGAATTTGATTCGGAATCAGAATCGGAATTGGAATCTGATGAGAATTCCCCGTTGCTCTCATCGGTCATGGAGAGGATCTGGAACGCCTCCTCGCTGGTGTATACTCTTCTGGCCATGGCGCTGATGGCTGTGTGACAGGTGACGTTCACTGATGGGCTGTGCGATGGGTGGCAGGTGATGACGGTGTGACAGGCCACGGATTGTGACGGGTGATGGTCACTGATGGCTGGCAGTCACTGATGGGTGATGGTCACTGATGGCTGGCAGTCACGATGGGTGGCGGTTGATGGCTGGCGGTCACTGATGGGTGACGGGTGACGGCTAGCGGTCACTGATGGCTGGCGGTGACTGATGGGTGGAGGGTGATGGTTGGCGGTCACTGATGGGTGACGTGCAATGGCTGGTGGTCACTGATGGGTGAAAGGCGATGGCTGGCGGTCACTGATGGGTGACAGGCGATAGATGGCGGTCACTGATGGGTGACAGGCGATGGCTGATGTGTGACGGCTGGTGGTGGCTGATGGATGGCGGGTGAAGTCTGGCGGTCACTGATGGGTGACGGTTGATGTCTGGCGGTCACTGATGGGTGACGGGTGACGTCTGGTGGTCACTGATGGATGACGGGTGACGGATGATGTCTGGTGGTCACTGATGGGTGACGGGTGATGTCTGGCGGTCACTGATGGCTGACTGCAGGCGGTGGCTGATGGGTGACGGGTGACAGCTGGCGGTCACTGGTGGGTGACGGGTGACAGCTGGCGGTCACTGATGGGTGACGCCTGGCGGTGGCTGATGGGTGACGGTGAAGTCTGGCGGTCACTGATGGGTGACGGTTGATGTCTGGCGGTCACTGATGGGTGACGCCTGGCGGTGGCTGATGGGTGACGGGTGACAGCTGGCGGTCACTGGTGGGTGACGGGTGACAGCTGGCGGTCACTGGTGGGTGACAGGTGACAGCTGGCGGTCACTGGTGGGTGACGGGCGACAGCTGGCGGTCACTGATGGGTGACAGGTGCACCGCTGACGGTCACTGATGGCAGTCTCCTATGTGACAGGTTCACTTTATTGGGTGACTGTGGTGACTGTTGGGTGACAGATGACAGTGGGGGGGGGGGGGGCGATCTGACAAGTGTGGTGTTGGTGTAGACACTACAGAACACAGATCGATAACTCACTGCTCCAGGCTCTTCTCTCCTCACACTGGAAACTGGCAGTTACCGCTCTGTGTTTACATTTAGTGATCGGCTGTGAAAGGTTCACAGCCGATCACATGGGTAAACAGCCAGCCAATGGCTGTTTACCGGCATCGGTGACGAGCAGTGTTCCCGGGGAACACGCCACCACCGATGTGAACGAGCAGCGCGCTCCTGATCCCGCGCATGCGCCGTTTACAGGCGACGAGCACTTGCTGTGATCGGCCGTGATGAAGTCACGGCCGATCACGTGGTAAACAGCCATGACCAATGGCTGTTTACCACCCTCGGTGGTGAGCGGTGTCTCCGTGACACGCCGCCACCGAGGGAACGGGGATGCGCGCGCACGATCGCGCGCATACCCTGTTTAAACGGGAGGCCGTCATATGACGGCCTCCCGCCGCGAGAGCTGCGCCGCCTGGCCGTCATTTGACGGCCGGCGGTCGGCAACTGGTTAAACACCTTCCTGCCCAGACCAATTTTGAGCTTTCAGCGCTGTCGCACTTTGAATGACAATTGCGCGGTCATGCTGCACTGTACCCAAACGAAATTTTTATCATTTTTTTCCCCACAAATAGAGCTTTCTTTTGGTGGTATTTGATCACCTCTACGGTTTTTATTTTTTTGCGCTACAAATAAAAAAATACCAAAAATTTTGAAAAAAAAAATGTTTTTTTTTTGTTTCAGTTTCAAAACTTTGTAAATAAGTACGTTTTCTCCTTCACTGATGGGCACTAATGGGGCTACACTGATGGGCACTGATAAGGCGGCACTGATGGGCACCAATGATGTGGCACCAATGAAGTGGCACTGATGAGGTGGCATTGATGGACACTGATATGTGGCACTGATAGGCGGCACTGATAGGTGGCACTGATAGGCGGCACTGATAGGCGGCACTGATGGGTGACACGGATGGGCGACACGGATGGACACTGATAGGTGGCACAAATTGGCACTGATAGCTGGCACGGGTTGGCATGGATGGGCGGCACGGATTGGCATGGATGGGCGGCACAGATGGGCATGGATAGGCGGCACAGATGGGCATGGATAGGCAGCACAGATGGGCATGGATAGGCGGCACAGATGGGCATGGGTGGGCACTGATAGGCGGCACAGGTGGGCACTCATAGGCGGCACAGGTGGGCACTCATAGGCGGCATTGGTGTTATACTGTACTAATGGATGCCAATTAGTGCCAAACAATAATGCATGCCAATCAGTGATGCCCACTGTGGGCTCTGATTGGCATCCATTATGGGCACTGATTGGCATCCATTGTGCTCACTGGCATCCCTGGTGGTCTAGGGAGGATTACCTTTTCCCTGGTGGTCTGGTGGCATCCCTGGTGGTCCAGTGTGGGCATCCTCGGGGGGGCTGTGCTGATAATCGATCAGCACAGACCCCCCTGTCAGAGGAGCAGCCGATCGGCTCTCCTCTACTCGCATCTGACAGACGCGAGTGAGGAAAAGCCGATCACCGGCTCTTCCCATTTACACTGTGATCAGCCGTGATTGGACACGGCTGATCACGTGGTAAAGAGTCTCCGTCGGAGACTCTTTACCGAGATCGTAGTTGCCGGGTGTCAGACCGACACCCTGCAACAACGATCGCCGCGATGCGCGCCCCCGGGGGCGCGCAGCGGCTCATAATCCTGATCACGTCATATGACGTCCGATCAGGATTATGAAACCACTTTGCCACTGTCAATTCCCTATAGGGCGGGCGGCAAGTTGTTAATGTTTCACTTGAAACATTATTAAAACCCCTTCATCCTGTTGAACGGAATGTTTTTTCTTATTGCATTGGCACATATCCCTTTTGGCACTTGAAAATGGCCAGAATAGATTCAGCCCCCATTGACGTCCCACTAAACAATCCTGGGCCCATTGTATTATTCAGAACCAAAATGTCTCCCAAATAAAAAATGCTTGGCACATTACAGAGAGAAAAAGGCTCAGGCGGTTAAATTATATTAATGCCCCTTGTGCCCCTATCCCTTCCCCCAAAACCTATGAGTTCCTTTGAAAACGTTTGTTGTGGAGCTGCCATAATTGAAGGACAATGCCTTTGGAGGCAGACAGAAATATGCAGCAACGCCTTGGGATGGAACGGGGTTGACCTCTCATATGGCCACCAACGTTGAACAATCCAAGAAGAAGTCGGTTTTAGAAGTTTAGCAAGCTCTATAATGCCAAAATGAAGTGGGGGGGAATCAGCATGACAAAGGTCAAGTTGTAAACCCTCTACTTACTTCACAAAAGAACTAAAAATGTAAAGTAGATCTACCAAGAACTAATAGAAAAAAAAAAAGAAAGAGCCACCACCCACCAGAATTTAGCCCTCAAGCAGAACTTCAGGCAGATAACCAGTTTTCTTTGTCACCTAGCCCATCAAACAACAAATAGAAAATGGCTAGCTGCTACCGAAGATGAAGAGGTGACACAGGATGCCGCAAGGCATCACAATGAAAACAGCAGTGTCACCTCAGCAGTAGTGATGAGTGAATTTTGATGCTTCAGATTAAGCACCAAAATTCCCTTTGAACTTTTCATCTCTTTTAAACTGTTTTTATTTTCTGAAACTGAAAAAAATTTCTGAAGATTTCTGAAAGATCTGAAGATTTCTGAAAAATGTAATTATCTTTCTTTAGCTTTTCCAATAACTCAAAGAGGGAAAGGAGCTTTGTTCGGTGATAATCAGCTCTTTAACTTTCATAAAAGACCTGTGTGAAGTCCAAACTCCTAAACTGAGTGGCCGAAAGTGCAGAGAAGTTGGCGGAACTCAGTGAGGAGAAAAAAAAGCAGATCACCAGCTTATGATGTGTCTATCACTACCCCCTGCCAGTGCCACCTGCCATTGCCACCTGCCAGTGCCCACCAGTGCCACCTATCAATGCCCATGAGTCCCACCTATCAGTGCCCACAAGTTCCACCTATCAATGCCCACCAGTCCTGCCTATCAGTGTAATCGATCAGTGCCCATCACTGCCACCCATCAGTGCCCATCACTGCCACCTATCGGTGCCCATCAGTGCCGTCTCTTCAGCATACATTAATGAAGGAGGAAAATTTTATAACAAAATATAAAAAAAAAAAAAAAAAAAAATAATATATATATATATATATATATATATATATATATATATATATATATATATATATATATATATATATATATATATATATATATATATATATATATATATTTTTTTTAATTCAATGATTTTAATTTTTTAACAAAAAAGAAAAACCGCAGAGGTGATCAAATACCGCGCCAAAAGAAAGCTCTATTTGTGGGAAAAAAATGATAGCTGGACAGGAGGGAGCTTTAAGCGCCCAGTAAGCAAGTGGTGAAAAACGTACATATAAACTTGGATGTATATTTTAAAATATAAGCAGCATTTCAGAGATAAGCGGGTTGGACTATATTTCAACACATTTCGTAAAGCAATGTTCACTTCTTCAGGAGATAGTCAAATCCAGTATATACACCAACATAGGAATCAAGGGGGTAACAAGATCCATAGGATTGTTCCCAGATAGGGCAGAGGCATAGAGGGGCACCCAAGGACACGCTCAGTTCGGGTGTTGAAGATAGGGTGGGCCAGCCAGTCCGGGCGCACAGGGGGACCCAAGAAGACAGGACTGAAGTAGGTAAAGGGCTGTGTAAGAGCCTGTAGTACAAGTAACAATTGAGAAGTGACATCAGAATAGTGTGTCAGCAGCCCAAAGTAAAAATGTTTAATATCATGACATATGTTATGTTCATTGTGTCAATTTTTAACTTGAATATTTGAATATTTAGAATTTTATGGAAAGTGGTATTAACTTTTTTTTTTCCTAGGCGCAACTCTAAAAAGTCCCATGGGCACATTTTTTCTCTTGCTATTTTGAAGTCTAAACTCATCTCTAGAATAAACTGTGCTGAGAAAAAAAAAAAACATTGGGGGATATCTCCCGGACTGCCTATTCAGTTCAATGAGCATCAAGGCCATACCTTCTCTAACAACCAGTTTGTCTCAGATAAAACCTCAAACTTTAAACATTTCCATAGCTCTTTCATAAAGGTTGAGGAGCTAAGTCCCATAAACCAGTGGTTTGCAACCTCAGTTCTCAAGTACCCGCAACGGGCCATGTTTTCAGGTATTTCTTTACTTTGCACGGCTGCTTTAAATCAATATCAATGACATGGTATTGATAAGAGCTATTTTATCTAAGGGAAGTTCCCAAAACTTGGGGGTACTTGAGGACTGAGGTTGAGAACGACCTCCGTAAACCGCAGTGTGTAAATGGAAAGAAAATAAGTAATTACATTGAGGCCTTTATAATTCTAAAAACACGTTTTGCACTTTTAGATATAAGACAATTAAATATTAGTACCCCTGGTCATTGTCAAAAATAATGAGTTACGTATAGTGATGGTGATTTTCACTAGGAACTATTTTCAGACAATACTTTAGGTTTTATTCATACTACAGCTCATCCATGAAAGGTAAGAACCAGTCTGTCCTGGATAAGACCTCAAACTGTACACATTTTCACAGCTCTTCCATAAAAGTTGACAAGCCGAGTCCTGTAATTCACTATGAGTCTACTGTTAGGGACTTCGGATAATGAGTCTGACTTAGTGGAAGGGGAACTCTCTTACGGCTCTGGTTCGGGTCTCGCTGGAATGGGAACAGGAAGACCGGAGCGCAGTGGGGTAGGAGAGTCCAGCCAGGTGCAGCAGCAGGTGCTGGGTAGATGAGGATCCTCTGGAGCAGGAGCTCTCTGTAGCAGGGAAGCAGCTAGGAGAAGGCCGCAGACCGTGGAATCAGGATGGATGGGTCTTCTGGATGCGAAGGTAGCAGACACAGAAGTCAGCAGAGGAATCAGGTACAAGCAGAGGTTCGGCAACAGGAAAACAGTCCAAGAAGGGTCAAACAAGCCGGGGTCGGAGCAGGAGAGGTCAACAAGGTCAGACGGAGCCGGGTCAGGTATCAGATAGGTAGCAGGCAGATAAGCAGGTTACTTCGAGCACAAGCTGCAGACAAGACAGCACAGAACCCCTGCAACTGTGCCTTTAAAAAGGGCCACTGGCGCCAATCGAACTAACGCTCGCCCGTGCGTGCGTGTACCGCGCGCACATACGAACGACGTGCACCCACGCGCGTCGGAGAGCCGATCGCACGGAACGGGCGGATTCCTGACATTGCCCCCCCACAAGGGGCAACCTCCGGGTGCCCCTAGAGGCTCTTTTCTCCGGGTGTGCAGCAAAGAAGGCCTGGATGAGTCTATTAGCATGTACATTAGAAGCAGGTTCCCAAGAATTATTCTCCGGGCCATAGCCCTTCCATTTAATTAGAAACTGACCTTGTCCCCGTCGTCTTCTGAAATCCAGAATGGCCTCCACTTCAAATTCCTCACTGCCATCAATCAGCACAGGGTCGGGTGGCCTTGTTTCTCTACCAGGGAAGGGATCAGGTACAGCAGGCTTAAGTAAAGCTACGTGAAAGACTGGATGTATTCTCATGGAATCAGGCAGGGACAGTTCATAAAACACCTCGTTAATTTTCCTCTTAACGGGAAACGGGCCCAGAAACTTGGGTGCCAATTTCCTGGAGGGACATGCTAGTTTTAAATTAGAAGAAGACAGCCATACCTGGTCCCCGACTTGAAGGATCAATTCTCCCCTTCTTCCTCGATCAAAGCTCCTCTTGCTGTCAGCCTGAGCCTTGGTTATGACCTCCCGCAGGGTCCGGTTATTCTGCTGGAGAAAGGATACCGTATCCTGTACTGCTGGAACATGAGATTCTGTAAGGATATCGGGAAGAAAAGACAGGTTAAAACCGTAATTGGCGAAGAACGGGGACTGCCCAGTGGTAGCATGGCTGGCATTGTTGTAGGCGAATTCCGCCAGCGGTAACAGAGAGACCCAATCGTCTTGGACAAAGGAAGAAAAACATCTAATATATTGCTCGAGGGTTGTGTTGGTGCGTTCCGTTTGCCCATTGGTCTGTGGGTGGTAGGCAGAGGACAGGGCCAATTCTATTTTTAAAGATTCACACATAGGGCTCGCCAGAAACGGGAGGTGAACTGAACCCCTCTATCAGATACAATATTGGTGGGTACCCCGTGGAGACTGATTATTTCTTTGATAAAAATATGGGCAGTCTCGGTCGCGGAAGGGGTTCCCCTTAAGGGTAGGAAGTGGGCCATCTTGGTCAGACGGTCACAAACTACAAAGATAGCAGTGCAGTTCTCAGAAGGGGGAAGTTCCACAATAAAATCCATAGTAATCATCCGCCAAGGGCGGTCGGGTGCGGGAAGAGGTTTAAGCAGCCCCCAAGCCCGATTTCTGGGGACCTTATTCCGACTACATACGGGGCAGGAATTTACATACTGTTTGCAGAACTCCCTCATGCCTGGCCACCAGAAGGAGCGCTGTACCAGTTCCAAAGTCTTGCGGACACCAAAGTGCCCAGCGAGCGGATGGTCATGGAGGAGACCCAAGACCTTAATTCTCACATCTTCAGGGACGAAGATCAGGTTGTCCTTCCAAAGCAGGCCTTCCCTGGATGCTAGTGAGATTCCCGGGGGACAGGAAGATGTGGAGGAAGCACTTTTTAGCAGAGACACTAGGTCTGACTGGATGAGTAGAAAGGTGTTAGCAGGGAGGATGGTATCCGGGGGTGCGGTGTCCTTGGGGCTGTCAAACATACGGGAGAGTGCATCTGGCTTAACGTTTCTTGATCCAGGGCGAAAGGTTATGTGAAAACAGAACCGGGAGAAAAAGAGGGCCCAACGAGCCTGCCGAGGTTTTAGGCGTTTAGCGGTACGGAGGTACTCGAGGTTTTTGTGATCCGTGTAGATGAGCACGGGGTGTACCGCCCCTTCGAGTAAGTATCTCCACTCCTCCAAAGCAGACTTAATGGCAAGTAATTCCCGATCGCCCACATCATAATTCCTCTCCGCCGGAGAGAGTTTTCGGGAAAAGAACCCCACAGGGTGCATCAGGTCGTCTTTACCTAAGCGCTGGGAGACCACCGCCCCTACTGCTATCTCAGAGGCATCTATCTCCAGAATATAAGGTCTAGATGGATCCGGGTGACTGAGGATAGGAGCAGAGGTGAACAAGTCCTTGAGTTTTTTGAAGGCGGCCTTGGCTTCAGGACCCCAAAGGAAGCGCGTATTTTGCTTGGTGAGCTGGGTGATGGGAGAGATAATGGCTGAGAATCCTTTAATGAATTTTCTATAAAAGTTGGCGAAGCCCACAAAGCGTTGGATGCCTTTCTTGTCAGTGAGGGCTGGCCAATCAAGGACCGCAGCGACCTTTTGCGGGTCCATCCTGATGCCTGCTGGAGAGATTTCCAGGCCGAGGAATTGGATCTCCTGTTGTTCGAATTTACATTTTTCGGCCTTAGCGTAGAGTCCATGTTGCCGGAGCCGAAGCAGTACTCTGCCGACGTGTGCCCGGTGCTGTTCCAGGGACCTGGAGAAGATCAGGATGTCATCAAGATATACGATGACGAAGATATCCAAGAAGTCCCGGAAGACATCATTAATCAAGTGCTGGAAGGTGGCTGGGGCGTTACACAACCCGAAAGGCATCACCAGGTACTCGTAGTGCCCAAAACGAGTCTGGAACGCAGTTTTCCACTCGTCACCTGCTCGTATGCGGACCAAGTTATAGGCTCCTCTCAAGTCCAACTTAGTAAAAATAGTAGCCGACCTCAGTTTTTGGAAGAGTTCTGGAATCAGGGGTAGGGGATAGCGGTTTTTAATCGTGACTCTGTTCAGCTCCCGATAGTCCACACAGGGTCGAAGGGTCTGGTCTTTTTTAGTAACAAAAAATATTCCAGCCCCAGCAGGAGACGTGGAGTGACGGATGAACCCCTTCTTGAGGTTCTCGGAGATGTATGCCTTCAGAGCCTCTTGTTCCTTCTCGGATAAAGGGTAGACACGTCCAAATGGGATCTCTGCCCCAGGAAGGAGTTCAATGGGACAGTCGTAGGGGCGATGCGGGGGTAAGGAGTCAGCCCCCCGTTTACTGAAAACATCCAGAAACTCATGGTAAGGCTCGGGGACAGATTGACATAAATCCAGGTCTGGGTCTAGACAGAGAAGTGTTCCGGATTGTACAGAAGCCCCAGAAAGGCAGTGGTCCTGGCAGTAAGGGGAGAGGAACCTCACTTCCCCTGAAGTCCAGTCAATGGAGGGATTGTGGGCCTGCAGCCATGGGATGCCCAGAATCACAGGAAAGAGTGGGGATGAAATGACCCCAAAATAATCAAGAATTAACAGTTCCGTATGTTGGCAGGAGGTGGAGGTGGGTAGTGGAAGGGTCTCCTGGGTGACTCGACCGGACTTAATCTGGGAGCCATCGGCCAAAAAGATGGCGAGTCCATGAGGTTTTTTCTGGAGTGGAATGGAATGCAGGTCGGTGAAGGCAGCATCAATGAAGCAACCGCAGGCTCCGGAGTCAAGGATGGCGTTGACGTAGATCGTTCTTCCCGAAAGCTGAAACGAGAGTAGAAGGGCAACATGGAGAGAGTTGGAAGGCAGGTTAAAGGAACTGCGAGACACTGAAGAGAGGCACTTACGTGACTTCACAGGACAGTTGGCCACATAATGTCCGGAGCCGCCACAGTATAGGCACAAGTTCATTTGACGGCGGCGGGCTCGCTCTTCAGGAGACAGGGAAGGTCGGAGTAGTCCAAGCTGCATAGGTTCCTCAGGAGCAGGAGACACACTGGCAGGTCCTCTTTGAGGGGGAGGAGAGAAGAAAGGTGTGGAAGACGGGGTTCTGGCCGTCATCCAGGCAGGTCTCAGTGGTTGGGAAGAGCGTTCGGCCCTACACTCGCGAAGTCTGCGGTCTATCTGAATGGCCAGAGCAATTAAGTCCTCTAAGGCGTCAGGAGTGCCAACACGAGCTAACTCGTCCTTAAGGCCTTCAGACAGGCCCATGCGAAATTGGTGTCTAAGGGCTGACTCGTTCCACTGGGTATCTGCGCTCCAGCGTCTGAAGTCCGAGACATAGTCCTCAGCCGTCCTACGGCCTTGCTGGAGCGCAGTTAATGCGGATTCTGCGGTGGCAGCCCGTTGGGGATCGTCATAAAGTTGTGCCATCCCCTCGAAGAAGGTGGAGAGAGTCTGAGTAAGGGGACTGTCGTTCTCCAGGAGCTGGTGGGCCCAGGACTGAGGTTCTTGTAGGAGAGAAATAACAAACCCCACCTTAGTTGCCTCCAGGGAGAAAGTCCTGGGCTGGAGGGCAAAGTAAAGCTGGCAGGCGTTGCGAAAAGCCCGGAACTTGGAGCGGTCCCCTGAAAATCTTTCCGGAATGGGAACCCTAGGCTCAGGCGGGAGCATCATGATTGCCGAATGAGCAGCTGGCTGAGCAGGAGGAGGCTGAGGTGTGGTGTCTGGTGACCCCGGGGTAGAGAGATGCTGGACACGCTCCTCCAACCTGGTGTAGCCATCCTGAAGGGACTTCACGGCCTGGGTGAGAGCCGCAAGGTGGGAGCAAATCTCTTTCATGGCGGAGGCCCCTTCCGCAGACTCAGACATGGCTGTCTCGTACTGTTAGGGACTTCGGATAATGAGTCTGACTTAGTGGAAGGGGAACTCTCTTACGGCTCTGGTTCGGGTCTCGCTGGAATGGGAACAGGAAGACCGGAGCGCAGTGGGGTAGGAGAGTCCAGCCAGGTGCAGCAGCAGGTGCTGGGTAGATGAGGATCCTCTGGAGCAGGAGCTCTCTGTAGCAGGGAAGCAGCTAGGAGAAGGCCGCAGACCGTGGAATCAGGATGGATGGGTCTTCTGGATGCGAAGGTAGCAGACACAGAAGTCAGCAGAGGAATCAGGTACAAGCAGAGGTTCGGCAACAGGAAAACAGTCCAAGAAGGGTCAAACAAGCCGGGGTCGGAGCAGGAGAGGTCAACAAGGTCAGACGGAGCCGGGTCAGGTATCAGATAGGTAGCAGGCAGATAAGCAGGTTACTTCGAGCACAAGCTGCAGACGAGACAGCACAGAACCCCTGCAACTGTGCCTTTAAAAAGGGCCACTGGCTCCAATCGAACTAACGCTCGCCCGTGCGTGCGTGTACCGCGCGCACATACGAACGACGTGCACCCGCGTGCGTTGGAAGACGCTCGTGCCCACGACGACCCGCGGCACGAACGCGCGTACGCGTGCGGAGAGCCGATCGCACGGAACGGGCGGATTCCTGACACTACAGAAAAGAAGTATTCGTGTTAAGGTCTTCTTTAATCCAGAAGGATTACATCATGCAACTTCTGGTATTTAATGATAAAATATGGGTAGAACTGGTCATTGTCAAAAATAATGAATATTGTTGGGTCTTTAGCTTTGTTCACGCAAGAGTCATAGAGAAGGCTTGAGGCACACTCTTCATCTAACGGTGGTGGTCGGGTGTAAGAGTTATTACCCAATGTTGTACGCCCCACCAATACCTTGGCAAGAAACATAAAGTGGTGACCTTCGGGGGAGGCGGGAGCATAAGTGTGAGAGTAACTGGCATCCTTGGCAAAGTAGCTCCCTTTACCGTAAACTGTTCCGTTCTTGCCTGACACACGTGGATCGAAGTTCTGATTAAAAATGGCCTCTATGTGGTTTGATTTTGTGCCGTGGAAGAGGTAGCGCTCCAAGCAACCGTCTTTGATTTCTCTAAGCATGCTTTGCATGAATTTTTTCTTCCTGTAAAATTTAAAAAGATAAACATATGACTGTTTGTATTAATGAATTTTACAAACAATGTATTCTCTAACGAAACTGCCCAAAAACTACATTTCAGTTTTTGGTAGATGCTGTGGATTTTAATTACGGCAGACATTTCTATGTTAGTGTTGTTTCTGGTGGTAAGGTTTTAAATTGCTATCTTTGTCCTCCTGCCGATAGAGAAGCACTTTCACTTTTGCTCACTTCATTAGCTGAGTTAACTGTGTTTTGTGTACTATTTTCTCCACTGCAGTGTATGGAATAAAAAGAACCTTTTTCTTGTTATCAATTTGTACTCACTGTCTCATCTGAAAGGTCTTGATTGAAGACTCCCTAACATGATTAGCCGCTTGCCAACCAGCCGCCGTATAGCGTTCGTTATACGGCAGCAGGCCGGCACTCCTGTGAAAATCGCCGCAATATACACCTATTGCAATTTTTTTTTACCATAAATATGTAGAAGAATTAATATCGGCATAAACTGATGAATACATTTGTTTTTTTATTTGTTTTTTTTAGATGTGTATTATAGCAAAAAGGAAAGAAAAAGTATTTGCTTGTTTATAGCGCAAAAAATAAAAACCGCAGAGGTGATCAAATACCACCAAAAGAAAGCTCTATATGTGGGGAAAAAAAAAGTACATCAATTTTGTTTGGGTACAGCGTCGCACGAATGCGCAATTGTCAGTTAAAGCGACGCAGTGCTGAACTGCAAAAAATGGCCTGCCCATTAAGGGGGCAAATCTTTCCGGGGCTGAAGTGGTTAAATAATACCAATTACCGATACCTACCGACACTTTTTTGTTTACACTTCAGCTGTCAACAATGGAGAAAAGCGTTGAAAACTTATTTGCAATTTAAATAAATTTAATTTTTTGTTAATTTTGCACTTTTTACATGTGAAACATGTAAATATATGTTAAAATGGAAGTAAGTAAAGACAACAAAAACATAATGAGCTAGTATGCATAGCATATTAGCTCATTATGTATTACTTACCTCAGATTGAAGCCCCCGAAGCTGTCCTCGTCTCCCCCTCCCGCTGCTGACATGTCACCCCGGAGTTACTTCTGGCCAATCACAGCGCCGGAGCCACAATGATGTCACTCCTGCACATGCGTGTGGGAAACACGGGTAACGGCACGCAGACTGATGCAGCGGCACATAGGTGCCATTGTGTAACTTTGCTCTAGTGCGCATGTGCCGATGTCATCGGCACATGTAGGGGACAGGGGATATCTCCTAAACCATGCAGGTGTAGGAGATATCCTGGGTAGCTACAGGTAAGCCTTATTATAGGTTTACCTGTAGCATAAAGATTAAAAATAGGTTTTACAGCCACTTTAAAGGTTTCAAAATATTAACAAAGCAAACAAAAAAATACATTATTATTAATTATTAATAGTTTATGAAATAGAAGTGAACAAAAAATAAATCAGCAGCAAAATAATAATTAAATGGAGAAGGAGAATAAGGAGTTAATTCGGCTAATTCAAGTAAATTAAGTGTTAATAAGAGGTTAAACAAAGGAACAATTTAAGAAAAAAATAAGAAAAAAAATATTTTTTTAATTGACAGGTTGCTTTAACTGCTTGCCGACCACCCCATGCATATGTACTGTGGGGCGGCAGCTCCTACAGGCGAAATCACGTACCTATACATTATCTATAAGAGGTTCTTTCACACAGACCGTGACCTCTTTTATTCATATTTATTTCATGAAACACTGCAGTCAATTCTATTTATGTGATTTATGTGCACTATTGCCTCTTGTTAAATAGTCCAATACCTCCTTTACCCACTCCCACACCCTATTTTCCCGTATAGCGCAGCACTATTCTATTCGTTGTGCGATCGGATCGTGTTGTCGGAAAATCCGATCGTGATGGGCTCCATTTGACTTTTTCTGTCGGAATTTCTGACACACAAAGTTTAAAAGCTGGATCTAAAATTGTCTGACAACAAAATCCAATCGTTTAAATTCCGATCGTGTGTAGACAATTCCGACGGACAAAGGGCCACGCATGCTCAGAATAAATTACGAGACGAAAGCTATTGGCTACTGGCCTGTTTATAGTCCCGACATACTTGGTTTACGTCACCTTGTTCTGAACGATCGGTTTGGGCCAAAATCCGTAGGAAAAAATCTGACGGATTTTGTCGTCGGAATGTCCGACCGTGTGTACAGGGCATAATAGTTCTCCTTGTATAGTGACCAAGCATCTTCACAGACTGATAAGAAATGATAAGACGGACATACTGTGAGTATTTTATCCACTGGAAGTAGTTCTGTATTCGGAAGACCTCCAGGATGACGTAATTGGATTCTGCCATGGTCTTGTGGAAGTAGGTGTAGATGTATGCGTACTCGCTATCTGTGTGGGTTACAAGGCTCTTTTCGTAGATAATGTTTCGATTGGTAATGATCCAGGTCTTGGGGTAGTCATTAGCTTCATCAGGATGGCTTCTAAACATTTCCAGCAGGTTCCGAGGTCAGAGAGAATGAGATAAGTTTCTATAAAAGAACAATAAAAAAAACATGCTGAGACATGGAAATACCTGTTTTCTTCTTCGTTCAGCTGGTCATATTGTAGGACCAAAAAAAGAAACCAACCTGAATATTCTTTTTATGAGCAATATACAGTGCCTTAAAAAAAGTATTCATACCCTTGATATTTTCCACATTTTGTCATATTACCACCAAAAACGTAAATGTATTTTATTGGTATTTTTTTTTTCACAAAGGTTTTTATTGGTTGAACAGCAAATAAAAATCTGATGAAACATTACAGTAAGTAAGTCGTACAAATGTGTTACATAAGGTGTTTTTGAACTAAACAAAATTTGATATGAACAGATAATATTGAGAGGGTATGCAGGATTACCGTTGTGCATTACTAATTTTTTTTTTTTTTCCAGTAGAAAGGTACTCACTCTCCAAAAGAGAGAAAGGGAAGGGAAGAAAAAAAAAAAAAAGGGATGTAATCAGGAGTAGACGGGTAACAGAATACATTGTTTGTTTATTGTCACATCTCTCGTATCTTATCGTGTAAGAGTAGACCGTAAAGAAAGCATTTAGTTATCCTATGGAGGACTTATAAGCCTGAGAGTTTTTGTAGTCGATCCAGTTGGACCATGTTGCAGTAAAGTTAGAGATTTTCTCTTGTGAGATGCTTATGAGTTCCTCTATAGTTTCAATGTTGTTGATCCTATGAAACCATTCTTTTTTTGTTGGTGTAACATGTTCACGCCAGTGGCATGGAATACAGTGTCTTGCTGCGTTGATCATGAACATTGTTAATGATTTTAGGTAACGTTTTTTGGGGGTTGTGGTGTGATGTAAAAGGTATTGCTCTGGTTTAAATTGTATGACTTCTGAAGTTACCAGGGTGATGGTTTCGTGAACCATCTTCCAAAAGTCCTGAATTAGTGGGCAGGACCACCAAATGTGTACCATCGAGCCTTCTTCAGTAAGACATCTCCAGCATCTGTCAGAGACTTGGGGGTAAAATTTGTGCAAAAGGATGGGGGTTCTGTACCATCTAGAGAGTATTTTAAAGCCGCACTCTTGTGTGGCTACATTTAGTGAGCCTTTATGTGCGTAAGAGAATATGGTTTCCCAGTTGTCGTCAGAGAGATTTAGACTTAGGTCTCGTTCCCAGGCTTGGCATGACGGGATGGAGAACTCTGGACCATTCATGAATAGCGAATTGTAGAGTTTTGATATGTTATGTCTTTGTGGGTCTTTTTTTGTACACAGATCTTCCAATGTCGTGGGAGTTCTGGTCCAAAGGCGGGCTGTTTCAGTTCTGGTCAGGAAGTGTCTTATCTGTAGGTAGTTCCACTGTGTAATTAGAATTGGATTTTTATCTTTGTTGATGTCCTCAAAAGATATTAGCTTCTTGTTATCAAAAAAGTGTTTGACAAGCACATCCTTGTGAGGCCATGAATCTTTAAGAAATCTCCCCTCAATACCTGGGGGGAAATCTTGGTTATTTCTTAAAGGTGTGAGAGGGCCTATCCATGGGTAAGGGACACTTTTTTTGTAAGCTTCATGAAATATTTCCAGAGTAGGTCCTATAAGAGGATGGGATTTAATGTCTTTTGGGTGATGTGTGGGGTTTATCCAAGGTAGGTATCTAATTGGTCTAGTAAATTGTGATTGTTCTAGCGTCACCCAGTCTTTAATATTTTGGTGAATGTTCCAATCGACTATACGCGTCAGTAGGGCTGCCTGATGATATTTTCTTAGATCGGGGAGTGCTATTCCCCCTCTGTTTTTAGGTAAGTTTAATCTTGTGAATTTAATTCTGGGGGGTTTGCCCCTCCAGATAAAGGATGAGCAAGCTTTACGGAAGGAAGTAAAAAGAGATGATGGTAGTCTGATGGGAATTGTTTGCATTGCATATAAAAATCTTGGTAAGATTGTCATTTTTATTAGTGAAGCTCTGCCGAACCATGATATGTTCAGGGAGTTCCATCTTTTTAGATCATCTCGGGTGTCTTTTAAGATGGGCAAAAAATTCAATTTGAAGAGGTTGTTTAGGTTTGTTGGGATTTCAATTCCGAGGTAAGTTATACTTTGTTTGGCCCAGGAGAATGAGAAGTTTCGTTTGCATAGGTCAACAGTATTTGGGGGCAGTGATATGTTGAGGGCTACAGATTTAGTGTGATTTATTTTTAAATTGGATATGAGTTGAAAATATTCGAGATCTTGAATGACATTGGGCAGTGAGATATGTGGCTGTGAGAGAAAAAGGAGCATATCGTCCGCAAAGGCAGCGATTTTGTATGTATGATTGTTGATTTCTATGCCTTTAATGTCAGGATTGGATCTAATTTTGTTTAGGAGGGGCTCTAGTGTAAGAACAAACAATAATGGCGAAAGGGGACAGCCCTGTCTTGTTCCGTTTCCCAACTTGAAGGCATTCGACAGGTGGCCGTTAACTCGTACACGTGCTGTAGGGTTGGAATAGAGTGCTTTGATATAGGCTCTCATCTGAGGTAAAAGACCTATGCGCATTAGAACTGCGTCCATAAAGTCCCAGGCCACTCTTTCGAACGCCTTCTCTGCATCAAGAGACAAGAAAAAACCTTGTTTGTTTTTGGAAGTTAACCAATGATTAATGTTTAGGGCTTTGGTTGTATTATCTCTTCCCTCTCTTCCAGGGATAAATCCTACTTGGTCAAGCGAGATGAGTGATGGGAGCAGAGGAATGATTCTATTGGCTAAAATTTTTGCGTATATTTTGACGTCAACATTTATTAAAGAAATTGGCCTGTAATTTGTGACTAGAGTCAGATCTTTTCCTTCCTTAGGTATAACAGATATATGTGCTTCAAGTAATTGTTTTGGGGGATGTTGTTCAGAGTGGAGTGATTGGAATGTTTTCAGGAACCTTGGTTTCAATATATTAGTGAATGTTTTATAGTATTGTAGGGGAAGGCCATCGGGACCTGGTGCCTTGCCCACTTTCATATCTTTAATAGCTTTATCAAATTCCCTCTCGGAAATGGGGGCTTCTAATTCTTGTGCCGTGTTCTCATCTATTTGAGGTGAGCTATATTTTTCAAGAAAGTCTTGGATGAGTTTTGTTCTCTTGTCGGAGTTATGGGGACATTGGGGATTAGAGGGAATATTGTATAGAGATTGATAGTACGCTTCGAATTGTTTAGCAATTTCGTCATTCGAAGAGTATGAGTTGCCTTGTTTATCTCTTATCTGATGAATTGTTGTGGCAACTTTTTTATTTTGAACAGCGTTTGCTAATAGTCTTCCACTTTTATTGCCCTGCTCGTAATAAATTTTGTGTCTTAATATATATTGCCTCTTTGTTTTCAAGTTCAGTTCCTCTGAGAGTAATGCTCTCATTTTTGTCAATTCTTCAAAAGTGGAGATTGCGACATTCTGTTTATGTGAAATTTCTAATTTGTGGATTTGTTCTATTAGTGATTTGATTTTGGCTTGTTTCATTTTTTTGATTTTAGTTAGTTTATTGATAAATTCACCTCTGATGACGCACTTGTGTGCTTCCCATTGAGTCAGGGAGGACGTTTCCCCATTTTCATTACGTTCAAAGTATTCTTTTAGTTTGTCCTTGAAATAGAGTACGTCTGTGTGGTCTTTCAGGACAGAGGTGTTGAGTCTCCAAGTCTTGGTAATGGTAGTTTTTCCTGGAAGGGTCAGGGTCATGGTAATAGGGTGATGGTCAGATATGGTCATGGTTTCTATAGAAGAATGTTTCAGTAGCCCAAGATCAGATTGGGACATAAAGAAAAAGTCTATTCTAGAGTATTTTTGGTGAACTGTAGAGTAGTAAGTAAAATCTTTAGATTGAGGGTTCAGAGTTCTCCATGTGTCGTGAAGCATTAGTTCTTGTAGTTGGAGTTTGATTTGTTTCAATGCTCTATAGGGTAGGCTCGATGTACCATTTGAGGTGTCTATCAGGGGATTAAGGGGAACGTTAAAGTCTCCCCCTAGAATGAGTATGCCAGAGGCGAAATTCGTTAGTAAGTCTTTTATCTTTCGGAAGAAGGCCACTTGTTTCGTGTTGGGTGCGTATATGTTCGCTATTGTAATGGGATGGTGGTCTAATTTCCCTTTGAGAAAAATATATCTCCCCCCCGGGTCTTGCATAGTGTCTTGGATCTTTAAAGAAGTTTGTTTAGAGATGAGGATAGATACCCCCTTGGTTTTTCCTTCTGGGTTTGTAGCATGGAATGCAGTTGGGTATCTCTTGTCGTGCATCTTGGGAACGCTATGAGTTTTAAAATGGGTCTCTTGTATGCATACAATATTTGCTTTTAGTTTATGAGCTTCGTTTAAAAGTTTGGTTCTCTTTGTGGGTATGTTGAGCCCTTTGGCGTTTATTGATACTAGTTTGATTGATGGTGAGATTGTTTTTTGTTTGGGGATAGACATTTTGATTTAATTCTCGTATTGTAATAATAAAAAAAAAAAAAAAAGGGGGGGGGGGGGTCGGGTGAGTTAGGGGCGGTTACCTTTAAAAAGGGTAACGGTTAAGAGAGCCGGAGGTAAGATTAGACCAGCTAATTGTTCCTAAGGGTGGGGACCGGCAAGTTCAAGGATGGAGAGGGGGATCTCCTCCTTGCAGGGGTGCGAGGTCCAACAGAGGTCAGAATGGATCCCAGTCTCTTTCTTCCTAATGTTATTTCAAATTGAGCGAGAAGTATGGATCTCTTTTGTTTACTTTTGTTTGATTTATAATGAGTTAGGGCACTCAGGGGCAGTCCTCTATGATGAATAGTTGTGCGTCTATTACAGGGCTTAAAAAATTTTGAAATTTTTTTTTATGGGATGTAAGCACGTTTCGGAGTGTTTGAGGGTAGATTGGGCGGCTAATGGTATTTGTATAGATATGGGGAATTATTCTGTCTTTCAACCAATGGGCTGATAGGCCATATGAGGTCTAGGAGGGCAGCGATGGCGAACAGTCAGTTACATTTTTTGTGTCTGTGCAAAATGGCCATTAAGTTGTGTTCTGGCAGTTAGGGATGGAGTTTGAGGTGGGGTTTTGAGAGTAAAGGAATGTGAACAGGGGTTTGGCTTGGATTTGAGGATGAAGCACCATCTTAGATATCTTGTTAAACAAGTTTGGTTATAACCTTGAGTCGTTGAAAAACCTTTTATTTCAAACAATTCCACAAATGTGGTTCAGTAAGAAAACAGAGTGTAGCTACGATCCAGTCCTGTCACATAGTGATCATAGATAATCTCTAAGTACAGGTAGCTGATGCATGTGATGCTTAGAGGTTCCGTTTGTCTCCCGATAGAATTGACTATAGTTTAGGGAGAAACATCTTGCATCGCTAATGTCTTCTGTACCGATAGGGTAGGTAAGCACATTAAGGATCGTCGATAAGCTCAGTTTGGTCAATTAAAATATATAACAACAGAAATATGCAAACAGCTGTAACAGTACACAGTTATGAACAGTCTTACTATTCAGTATTTCCAAACGATATCTGTGTATTTTTTTCATAGTCATACAGTAGGAATACAAAACTAGACTATATATAAAGTCCTTTAACTGTAATTGGTAGAAAAGTGGTTTCTATAACTGGATATCGGCCTGAGGCCTGAAAACACAATAGAAACACTAAGCATTGTAAATAACATCTCTAAAATTATGTCCTTCCCTTTCTTTATATTACTCACATCTCTCTGCTAGCTTTAAGATAGCTTTTCTCTACTATGGGCATGAGGGGGCACTTTATAGTATAGGTAAACTAGAAAAAGGTCGTTAGTAATATAAAAAACAAAAAAAAAAAAAAAAAGAGAGAGAAAAAAGAAAAACAAAAACAGGTTCGTTCAATAAGGTAGATTATCCTGGCCAGGAAAAAAAGAGATTGGGGGCGGGAGAAGGGTATGTCAGAACAAATTCTCTTCTCTCATTAAATTCTTGGGTGTCTGGGTTTGTAAGACATATACCAGTTGTACTTACAGTCACACTTTTAGATGGTTCATAAGGCAAAGGCATCAGCGTAACAGCGGGTTATGCTGGACATACCGTATATAAGTTGGTGACTCTGTTGATGTATCGAGGCCTGGAATTCCACGTTCAGCGATGCTGTAGATAAAAGCAAGACAAAAGCAGGAGAGGGGGAAGTAAAAAGCGAAAAAAGAAAAAAGAAGTTACAAAAAAAAGAAAAAAAAAGAGAAAAAGGGAGGAGGTTCGCAGCTTATTAAAGTGGTTTGAAGATATCTTGGTAGAGCAGTTGCAGAGTAGATTTGATTGCTGATCGGAGGTTAATATGTGTTTCTTCATAGCTGCGTCAGTGGTCAATTAGGGATTTTTGAACTCAGGTATCCATCTGATCCTGCCTCTCGGTATGATCTCTTCGTCTGGGAGGAGAAAATCCAGGACTTCCGTGGTTTGGTCCTCTTCTATGTTGAGGAGCTGAAGGTGATCTCCGTCTGCGGTCTCTATTTCTTTGGGTTCTGGGAGTAAGGTTGTTAGTTACTTCAATCCAGGTGTCATTAATCCTGAAAGAATTGTACCATTCAGGAACCTCAGTTGGAGGAATGTTCAGTGTATCGCAGAATGATTGTAAGTCATCAGGGGTGCGTAACAAGGCTGTGTGACCTCTCCAGTTAGCCGAGAGGCAAAAGGGGAACTTCCACCTATAGGGAATCCCTCTGGAGCGTAGTTGGTCAAGAAGTGGACGAAGTGCTCTACGTTGCTGTAATGTGATGTTGGAGAGGTCTTGGTATAATTTTATCTCATTTCCATTGAATAGAACTCTGTTTTTTTCTCTCGCTTTTTTCAAGATGGCTTTTTTTAAAGGAAAGTTTACCAAGCAACATATTATGTCCCTTGGCGGGTCGGTGTCTCTTCCCCTAGGTCTGAGGGCACGATGGATTCTCTCGAATTCTATGGGGGAGTCGGCGGGTCTGTCAAGCAGATCATTAAATATCGCGTAGCTGAATGCTCAATTGGGGTTTGGTCTGCATGTGTGATAAGTGCATGTCTGAATTTCTTTGCACTTGTTTTAAGGCCTCTGCATGGCGTGCAGTTGTTTGTTCCACAGCCCCCATCCTTGCTGCTACATTCTGGATGTCAGTCTTAAGATCTGTGATGGCTGCTGACAGCGTGGCTTTTATGTCCATGGTCACTGCTTGAAGGTCAGATAAGCAGAGTGACTGTGGTGTTATCATGGTATGTGGGCTGATGGGGCTTGCAGGGACATTGATGGAGGTGTAGGGAGGTTGTTTGCAGTATTTAGGCCGTTTGCGCCGTCCACCGCGCCTCCGGAACCGCCGAGCGGGGTGAGCGGTTTAGGAAAGACCGCGGCTTTGAGGCCTTCACTTTGCGATGTTCGGAACATCGCGGGGATAGTGCTAGGGGGTTGCGGATTTGTCTCGGGAGGTTCCCGGGGAGCGGAGGGAGCCCGATCGCTTTTCCCCATAGTCCGGTTCGTTGTTTAGAGCCCTTGTGTGCTTTTTACCTGCCCGTGAGTGCCGGAGAGACAGGGCTAGGCGTCCATTCAGGTCCGGAGTTAGGCCACGCCCCCTATTGGGATTTTATGTGATAGGCCAACACATAGTGGCACATAATTGTGAAGTGGAAGGAAAATGATAAATGGTTTTCCCATTTTTTTTTTTCCATAAAGAATTTTATTTTATTTATGAAAATGTAAAACAATACAGACACGGCATTCCAAGGCAAAACGGCTCCATTTGGAACGCCAATACAGATTACACTTTAACATGTGGATTCAAAAACCACCAGTTCTGTAAGGTTGAGAGCATTCTCCAACAGTTATGTTTATGTGGTGTCTTCAAAATTCTCCCATCCTGAGGGTTGTGTATGATCACAGTTCTTCCTGCCTATTTGACTACTGCTCCCCCAGGATGGGTCTCTGCTCTATAGTAAAATATGCATTCCGTATGTTTATTTTAGAAGGTGGCATGCACTAAGGGAGCCGGCCCCAAGGGCCTCCCCTCAGTCCATGCCCCCGACCCTTAAAGGTTAATGTAAGAGAGGGAAGAAAAAAAAAAGAAGAAGAAAAAAAAAAGGAGGGGGGGAGAGACGGGGAAGAAAGTAGAAAGGAAGAGAAGAAAGGGGGATGAGGGAAACAGATAGAGAAGCTGGGGGGAGGGGGTACGTGGAAGGGAAACAGTTATTGGGGGAGGAGGTGGAAAGGCCACCAACTACCCTCCCCATCTGCTCCTCATAGCCCATCATCAGAGGCGTTCACCCAAACATGTAGTTTGGATATCATTATGTCAGTTCTTGAACAGTGAGCGCTCCTAGCCAGTTTCTCGAAGTAGAATTTGGTATTCTTGGGTGTTGCGGTATTTAAACCAAGAGTCCCAGGTCATTGTAAAGTTGGAAGCCCTATCGTGGGAGATGTATATCAGCTCCTCTATCTCTGACAAATGATTAATACGTGATGCCCATTCTTTCATTGAAGGAGGCGACCTAGACTTCCAATGAACCTGTAGGCACAGCCTAGCTGCGTTTATGATATACATAGCTATCGATTTCTGGTATCTTTTCTTCCCATTTTTTTTTTTTAACAAATAAACATGTGAAAAGTGTGGCGTGCATTTGTATTCAGCCCCCTTTTACTCTGACACCCCTAACTAAAATATGGTGGAACCAATTGCCTTCAGAAGTCACAAAGAGGAAAGAGCGGTCGGCGGTGAGATGTTCGCGATGCTATGCTGACATGATTTTAAAGTCATTTTATTATTTGCATATGTAAGCGCATTATGTAAAAGGGGGAGAGGATAATTTAAATAAAAGGTATGACACTATACCAGTCCCCTTGTATTTCTACATGCTCACGAGTAATGAGGAGATTATGCTAGAGAGTGGAGGAGTAAGGAGCATTGAAGAATCAGTCATACTGAAAGACCCAGTATATACAGGTCCATTTGCAGAGGCGTTCTGGTAAGCGGCCACCTATGTGGGAACGCACGCTGGTGGAAACGGTGATGGTGTAGGACAGTCATCTACCACTTCTGAAATATAATCTCACGGGGAAAGACGTTGCTCTATTTATATTACTTTCCGCTAGAAGGAGTCTTTTTAATTGAAATATGATAATCATGTTTGGCATGTGATGTATATTGGTATAACAAGAGTTTTTTTTAGTTGTAAGCTCTTTTAGAGATCTGAGTAACCACTCGGATTGTGTAATGGAGCGCTGTTAGTGTTTGACTCGTAGGGTCAACCACATTGTATAGTATTGTCTTTGTATTTATAACAGCTGCTAAGCACTAAAGAGGAGAGAGCACCTTATGGTGCTAATTGTTTAGAGTTTGCAAGTTCAGCTGAACCCATAGGTGCGCTGGGTTCAGGTTTATATTTTATATATTATATTTTAGAAATCCCTGAAATTGTGTTTAGCACTAACAACAACTTACTAAGCCATCCACAACTCGGCCCCCAGCTACAACACTAACCGTGTCTCAAAATATCAACCTACTTGTTCTCTTTGTTTCTCCCAAGACCTTCTGCTCTCTAGTTCCCTCATCACCACCTCCCATGCCCGCCTCCAAGACTTCTCCAGAGCCTCTCCTATCCTATGGAACTCCCTACCCCAGTCTGTCAGACTATCTCCTACTCTGTTTACTATTAGACGACCCCTCAAAACCCCTCTGTTCAGCCTATTCTGCCTTCACCTAACAACTGTACTTTCATTTTCTCCATCAGCTCACCCCCCCCCACTACCTTTTGTATCACTTGGGGGGGGGGGGGGGGGTGTTGTGCTCGAAGAGGAGATGTGGTAGAGGCTAGGAAGGAGGATGGGGGAAATTTGTGCTGGGGGGTGGGGGAGGATTTGTGCTAGGAAGGAGGATGGGGGGAAATTTGTGCTGGGGGGGATTTGGAGTTCGTGCTAGAAGGAGTGATTTTCTTTGGAGGGGGGGTGAAATTTGTGCTGGGGGATTTGAGGAGAGAGAAGATTTAAGCTGGAAGCGGGGATGGGGGGGATTTTCGCTGAGAGGGGGGATTTCAGCATGGGGGCGGATTTGTCCTTGGAGGAGGTATAATGCCCATACATCTTGAGGGGGGTGGCAGTTTCACATGTTCTCCCTGGGCTCTAGATGACCTTGTCCTAGCACTGAGTACATTGTAGCCGATAACGGTCAGTACAGGAGGTTATTAGCTGACAAGATGTCGGGCAAGATCAACAGGTATTTTTTTGCATTTATTAAACAAACATAACAAAATGCCTTCAGTGGTATATTTAACAGACCAAAAGGAAGCAAATAAGGGAAGCTCTTTTTTTTAGCGTTTACATATAGTGGAACCTTGGATTACGAGCATAATCCATTCCAGGAGAATGCTTGTAATCCAAAGCACTCACATATCAAAGCAAGTTTCCCCATAGAAGTCAATGCAAACGTTCCGCATTGACTTCTATTGCATGCAATACCACATGTGGCCAGAGGTGGGGGGGAATCAGAGAGCCTCGGAAATACTCGGGGACAGCTCGGCTGAACTCAGAAACCCTCGGAAAGGCTCGGAAACACTCGGGAATGGAGCATTTCCGAATGGCTCCGAACCGCCCCCGCACCTCTGGCCAAATGCATAGCTGCACACCACATTAGCTTAAATTCTGCTCGTTTTGCAAAACAACACTCGCAAACTGAGTCAGAATAAAAAAAAAAACGTTGCTCGTCTTTCAAAATGCTTGTTAACCGCATTACTCATTAACCAAGGTTCCACTGTACATTGTGAAGTTTGTATGTTACAAAAGGAGACACTATCAAGGAAAAAATTATTTTGATGTGTGTTTTCACCCTAAGGGCTCATTTACACTTGCTTCAACTTTAACACGCATTGACAACTTCCCACCCAAGGCCATCATATGATGTTTGGTAATTTGAGTGGAGATATCGGTATGATGGGTGCAGCTGTAGGCATCATTCAGATATCTTCTTTTTTCTGCCGGCGATTCCCTACACGGTAAAAACAATCATAGTAGCTGTTTAGCCGGTTGCTTGTTTTTACAGGCGGCGGGAGGGGACTCCCCCCCTACCACCACCCTCCAGTGCTTCTACCATCTCGACTGTGCAATCGGTGAGCCGGAAAATGAGTCAGCTGGTAGGGGCCGTTTACCATAGAGAAGACTGAGGACCAGATGGTGCCCGGCAGTCTCTATGACCTTCGGGGGCCAGCGTGATGTTATGATATCACACATAGGTCCCAACTGTCCCTGATTTCGAGGGACTGTCCCTGGTTTGGAACAAAGTCCCTCTTTCCTCTTCATTTGACCCTCATTTTGGTCTGATCTATATAGTTGTATATGAAAGTATATAAAATGCACTTTTTATCATTCAAAAAGGGTTTCCCAGTGCTAAACCTTTCATTTAATTTCTAAATTGTTGCATTTGTAAAACCCAGTATAAAGGAATAGCAGTGGTAAAAAAACAAAAAAAATACATTTGTGGGTATAACTAAGAATTTTTATTTGTATTATTCCCCTTTAAGGGGCCGTGGCAAGGGATGTGCCCTATCCTATGCCTACATACAGTACTTTTTCTCAGGGCCGAGATGGGGGGGGGGGGGCAGGAGGGGTGGCTGCCCTGGGCACTGTAGTATCATATAAGGAGGGGAGGTGCCACAAGGAGATTGGGGGGATTGTGCTGGGAGGGAGATTTTAGGGGCAACAGGGGGTATGTATTGTTTTAGGAAAAGGAAAGGATGATAGGAGAAAGAAGATTTGTGCTAGGAGGGGGGATTTGAAGTGGGGGAGAAGATATGTCCTAGTAGGGGACATGTTAAGGGTAGAAGTTTTATGCTAGGAAGTTTTGTGCTAGGAGTAGATACACCTGTATCTACCCTTTATTGCTGGTGTTCTTTAATACAGGCATCTGCAGGAGTTAAAGTGGGTGTTGTGTGCCTCCAGCACAGTATACACCTCTATCTACCCTTTATTGCTGGTGTTCTCTAATACAGGCATCTGCAGGAGTTAGTGGGTGTTGTGTGCCTCCAGCACAGTACAGTATACACTTGTATCTACCCTTTATTGCTTGTGTTCTCTAATACAGGCATCTGCAGGAGTTAAAGTGGGTGTTGTGTGCCTCCAGCACAGTATACACCTGGATCTACCCTTTATTGCTGGTGTTCTCTAATACAGTCATCTGCAGGAGTTAATTTGGGTGTTGTGTGCCTCCAGCACAGTATACACCTGTATCTACCCTTTATTGCTGGTGTTCTCTAATACAGGCATCTGCAGGAGTTAGTGGGCGTTGTGTGCCTCCAGCACAGCACAGTATACACCTGTATCTACCCTTTATTGCTGGTGTTCTCTAATACAGGCATCTGCAGGAGTTAGTGGGTGTTGTGTGCCTCCAGCACAGCACAGTATACACCTGTATCTACACTTTATTGCTGGTGTTCTCTAATACAGGCATCTGCAGAAGTTAAAGTGGGCGTTGTGTTCCTCCATCACAGTATACACCTGTAGCTACCCTTTATTGCTGGTGTTCACTAATACAGGCACCTGCAAGAGTTAGTGTGTGTTGTGTGCCTCCAGCACAGCACAGTGTACACCTGTATCTACCCTTTATTGCTGGTGTTCTCTAATACAGGCATCTGCAGGAGTTAGTGGGTGTTGTGTGCCTTCAGCACAGCACAGTATACACCTGTATCTACCCTTTATTGCTGGTGTTCTCTAATACAGGCATCTGCAGGAGTTAGTGGGTGTTGTGTGCCTCCAGCACAGCACAGTATACACCTGTATGTACCCTTTTTTGCTGGTGTTCTCTAATACAGGCATCTGCAGGAGTTAAAGTGGGTGTTGTGCGCCTCCAGCACAGCATACACCTGTATCTACCCTTTATTTCTGGTGTTCGCTAATACAGGAATCTGCAGGAGTTAGTGGGTGTTGTGTACCTCCAGCACAGCACAGTATACACCTGTATCTACCCTTTATTGCTGGTGTTCTCTAATACAGGCATCTGCAGGAGTTAAAGTGGGTGTTGTGTGCCTCTGGCACAGTATACACCTGTATCTTCCCTTTATTGCTGGGGTTCTCTAACGCAGGCATCTGCGGGAGTTAGTGGGTGTTGTGTGCTTCTAGCACAACACAGTGTACACCTGTATCTACCCTTTATTGCTGGTGTTCTCTAATACAGGCATCTGCAGGAGTTAGTGGGTGTTGTGTGCCTCCAGCACAGCACAGTATACACCTGTATCTACCCTTTATTGCTGGTGTTCTCTAATACAGGCATCTGCAGGAGTTAGTGGGTGTTGTGTGCCTCCAGCACAGCACAGTATACACCTGTATCTACCCTTTATTGCTGGTGTTCTCTAATACAGGCATCTGCAGGAATTAAAGTGGGTGTTGTGTGCCTCTGGCACAGTATACACCTGTATCTTCCCTTTATTGCTGGGGTTCTCTAATGCAGGCATCTGCGGGAGTTAGTGGGTGTTGTGTGCCTCTAGCACAACACAGTGTACACCTGTATCTACCCTTTATTGCTGGTGTTCTCTAATACAGGCATCTGCAGGAGTTAGTGGGTGTTGTGTGCCTCCAGCACAGCACAGTATACACCTGTATCTACCCTTTATTGCTGGTGTTCTCTAATACAGGCATCTGCAGGAGTTAAAGTGGGTGTTGTGTGCCTCTAGCACAGTATACACCTGTAGCTACCCTTTATTGCTGGTGTTCTCTAATATAGGCATCTGCAGGAGTTAGTGGGTGTTGTGTTCCTCCAGCACAGCACAGTATATACCTGTATCTACCCTTTATTGCTGGTGTTCTCTAATACAGTCATCTGCAGGAGTTAATTTGGGTGTTGTGTGCCTCCAGCACAGTATACACCTGTAGCTACCCTTTATTGCTTGTGTTCTCTAATACAAGCATATGCAGGAGTTAGTGGGCGTTGTGTGCCTCCAGCACAGCACAGTATACACCTGTATCTACCCTTTATTGCTTGTGTTCTCTAATACAGGCATCTGCAGGAGTTAGTGGGCGTTGTGTGCCTCTAGCACAACACAGTGTACACCTGTATCTACCCTTTATTGCTGGTGTTCTCTAATACAGGCATCTGCAGGAGTTAGTGGGTGTTGTGTGCCTCCAGCACAGCACAGTATACACCTGTATCTACCCTTTATTGCTGGTGTTCTCTAATACAGGCATCTGCAGGAGTTAGTGGGTGTTGTGTGCCTCCAGCACAGCACAGTATACACCTGTATCTACCCTTTATTGCTGGTGTTCTCTAATACAGGCATCTGCAGGAGTTAAAGTGGGTGTTGTGTGCCTCTGGCACAGTATACACCTGTATCTTCCCTTTATTGCTGGGGTTCTCTAAAGCAGGCATCTGCTGGAGTTAGTGGGTGTTGTGTGCCTCTAGCACAACACAGTGTACACCTGTATATACCCTTTATTGCTGGTGTTCTCTAATACAGGCATCTGCAGGAGTTAAAGTGGATGTTGTGTGCCTCTAGCACAGTATACACCTGTAGCTACCCTTTATTGCTGGTGTTCTCTAATATAGGCATCTGCAGGAGTTAGTGGGTGTTGTGTGCCTCCAGCACAGCACAGTATACACCTGTATGTACCCTTTTTTGCTGGTGTTCTCTAATACAGGCATCTGCAGGAGTTAAAGTGGGTGTTGTGCGCCTCCAGCACAGCATACACCTGTATCTACCCTTTATTTCTGGTGTTCGCTAATACAGGAATCTGCAGGAGTTAGTGGGTGTTGTGTACCTCCAGCACAGCACAGTATACACCTGTATCTACCCTTTATTGCTGGTGTTCTCTAATACAGGCATCTGCAGGAGTTAAAGTGGGTGTTGTGTGCCTCTGGCACAGTATACACCTGTATCTTCCCTTTATTGCTGGGGTTCTCTAATGCAGGCATCTGCGGGAGTTAGTGGGTGTTGTGTGCTTCTAGCACAACACAGTGTACACCTGTATCTACCCTTTATTGCTGGTGTTCTCTAATACAGGCATCTGCAGGAGTTAGTGGGTGTTGTGTGCCTCCAGCACAGCACAGTATACACCTGTATCTACCCTTTATTGCTGGTGTTCTCTAATACAGGCATCTGCAGGAGTTAGTGGGTGTTGTGTGCCTCCAGCACAGCACAGTATACACCTGTATCTACCCTTTATTGCTGGTGTTCTCTAATACAGGCATCTGCAGGAATTAAAGTGGGTGTTGTGTGCCTCTGGCACAGTATACACCTGTATCTTCCCTTTATTGCTGGGGTTCTCTAATGCAGGCATCTGCGGGAGTTAGTGGGTGTTGTGTGCCTCTAGCACAACACAGTGTACACCTGTATCTACCCTTTATTGCTGGTGTTCTCTAATACAGGCATCTGCAGGAGTTAGTGGGTGTTGTGTGCCTCCAGCACAGCACAGTATACACCTGTATCTACCCTTTATTGCTGGTGTTCTCTAATACAGGCATCTGCAGGAGTTAAAGTGGGTGTTGTGTGCCTCTAGCACAGTATACACCTGTAGCTACCCTTTATTGCTGGTGTTCTCTAATATAGGCATCTGCAGGAGTTAGTGGGTGTTGTGTTCCTCCAGCACAGCACAGTATATACCTGTATCTACCCTTTATTGCTGGTGTTCTCTAATACAGTCATCTGCAGGAGTTAATTTGGGTGTTGTGTGCCTCCAGCACAGTATACACCTGTAGCTACCCTTTATTGCTTGTGTTCTCTAATACAAGCATATGCAGGAGTTAGTGGGCGTTGTGTGCCTCCAGCACAGCACAGTATACACCTGTATCTACCCTTTATTGCTTGTGTTCTCTAATACAGGCATCTGCAGGAGTTAGTGGGCGTTGTGTGCCTCTAGCACAACACAGTGTACACCTGTATCTACCCTTTATTGCTGGTGTTCTCTAATACAGGCATCTGCAGGAGTTAGTGGGTGTTGTGTGCCTCCAGCACAGCACAGTATACACCTGTATCTACCCTTTATTGCTGGTGTTCTCTAATACAGGCATCTGCAGGAGTTAGTGGGTGTTGTGTGCCTCCAGCACAGCACAGTATACACCTGTATCTACCCTTTATTGCTGGTGTTCTCTAATACAGGCATCTGCAGGAGTTAAAGTGGGTGTTGTGTGCCTCTGGCACAGTATACACCTGTATCTTCCCTTTATTGCTGGGGTTCTCTAAAGCAGGCATCTGCTGGAGTTAGTGGGTGTTGTGTGCCTCTAGCACAACACAGTGTACACCTGTATATACCCTTTATTGCTGGTGTTCTCTAATACAGGCATCTGCAGGAGTTAAAGTGGATGTTGTGTGCCTCTAGCACAGTATACACCTGTAGCTACCCTTTATTGCTGGTGTTCTCTAATATAGGCATCTGCAGGAGTTAGTGGGTGTTGTGGGCCTCCAGTAAAGCACAGTATACACCTGTATCTACCCTTTATTGCTGGTGTTCTCTAATACAGGCATCTGCAGGAGTTAAAGTGGGTGTTGTGTGCCTCCAGCACAGTATACACCTGTAGCTACCCTTTATTGCTGGTGTTCTCTAATACAGGCATCTTCAGGAGTTAGTGGGTGTTGTGTGCCTCCAGCACAGTATACACCTGTATCTACCCTTTTTTGCTGGTGTTCTCTAATACAGGCATCTGCAGCCTTTACAGTGGGTGTTGTGTGCCTCCAGCACGATATACACTACCCAATTGCTGGTTTTCCTATCTCCCTGAAGGCCATTACTATGTCTGGAAGGCCAACAAGGAGAGGCAGACAGGCATGAGCCAATAAAAGAGGGCAAGCAGGCTCTGTGTCTAGAGAAAACAGTGCTGGTCGTGGACGCAGTGCATCGTCATCAGCACGTGGCCATGGGACACGCTTGTCCTTATTTTCGGCAGTTGGACATGTTGAGCCGCATCATGCTGAAGACTTGGTAGAGTGGATGACCAAGCCCTCCTCATCCTCTCTCACCCAGGCTCAGGGTACTAGCAAAGCAGCTGCCAACGCATCCTCTTCCCTCGTCTCAATGTCATCAGTCACTCCTTCCCTAGACCCACCATGTCCTCCTGAGGAGTCCCCCAAACTGTTTGAGCACAGTGTTGGGTTCATGCTCCAGGAGGATGCCCAGCATTTTGAAGGCTCTGATGATGATACCCAGCTAGAGGAAGGCAGTAGCGTGAGTGCAGAGAGAGGGGATGCTCAAGAAGGACAGCAGTCTGGAAGTCATGTTCCACCAGCTGCATCATACTGCCAGGTTTTCTCCAGTGATGAAGAGGGAGCGGATGATGAGGTCACTGACTCCACGTGGGTGCCTGATAGGAGAGAGGAGGAGGCACATCTCCAACTAGGCAGGATGCCCTCCGGGGGCCAGCCTAGGGGCAGCACACCGACTGAATCACACCACAGAGCTCTGCCTGTGCAGGGCGCTGCCTCTGCTTGTTATTCCAAAAGTTCTTTGGTGTGGGCCTTTTTTGAGACCAGTGCATCAGATCGCACATTGCTATTTGCAACATATGTCTCAAGCGTATCTCATGTGGCCAAAATATCAGCCGCTTGGACACCACATGCTTGACCAGACATATGTTGACCTGCCATGCAGCTCGTTGGCAAGCGTACCTTAAAGACCCACACCAAAGAACAAAGCGGACCTCTCCTTGCTCCTCATCAGCTGGGATCTCCACCCCACTAGTACTTCAGTCCTCTCTGAAACCTGCACTGAGAGGAATGAAGGTGTAGAATTAGGTGTGTCACAGCCAAGTACTTGTGGGCACTCTGCTAGCAGTACACCCACGTCCGATTGTAGCAGGCAAATTTCCCTGCCCAAGCTGCTGGACCATTGAAAGAAGTTCACTGCCAGCAATCCACATGCCTAGCTGTTGAATGCTAGCTTGGCTAAATGGCTAGCACTTCAACTGCTGCCTTTTCAGTTGGTAGACTCAGCCCCCTTCCGTGAGTTTGTGCAATGTGCGGTTCCTCAGTGGCAGGTCCCCAAATGCCACTTTTTCTCACGGAAGGCGATTCCGGCTCTCTACCGGCACGTGGAAGGCAATGTCTTTGCCTCGCTGGACAGGGCAGTCAGCGCTAAGGTGCATATTACCGCTGACTCATGGTCCAGCAGGCATGGACAGGGACCTTACCTACCTTTCACGGCTCATTGGGTCACTCTTCTCGCAGCTGGGAAGGATGCAGGATAAGGTGCAGTAGTGTTGGAGGTTGTTCCGCCACCACGCCTCCAAAGTGCTACTGCTGGTTATGACACACCTCTCTCCTCCACCCCCTCCCCTTCTTCTACCTCCATGGCCTTTTCCAGTGCTCTGTCCTCGGAACCAGAGGTGCTCCGTAGGCGTTCAAGGGGCTATGCAAGTATGCAGGCAAAAAGATGACATGCCGTGCTTGCGCTAGTTTGTTTGGGGGACAGGAGCCACACTGGGGCAGATATTTTGTCAGCTCTGCAGGGGCAGGCCAAGAGGTGGTTGACCCCACGCCAGCCTAAGCCAGGAATGGTGGTTTGCGACAATGGCACCAACCTCCTCTCCGCCCTCCGACAGGGACAACTGACTCATGTGCCCTGTGTGGCTCACGTCCTTAACCTGGTGGTGCAGCAGTTCTTGGGCAGGTACCCGGGCTTACAGGATGTCCTGAGGCAGGCCAGGAAAGTCTGTGTGCATTTCTGCCGATCATTTAATGCCTGTGCTCGGCTGGCTGAGCTCCAAAAGGAGTTGAACCTGCCCAAAAACCGCCTTATATGTGACATGCCCACCAGATGGAACTCAACGTTAGCCATGCTGCAGAGGCTGCACATGCAGCAGAGGGCCATCAATGAGTACCTGTGCGACTACAGCACCAGGACAAGGTCAGGGGAGCTCAGTTTTTTCACCACGCCAGTGGGGCATGATCAGGGATGCATGCACTGTATTGTCACCATTTGAGGAGGCCATGAGGATGGTGAGCAGTGACAGTGCATGCATCAGTGACACTGTACCTCTTGTCCACCTGTTGGAGTATACGCTGCGTGGAATAATGGACAGGGCACCTGAGGCAGAACAGAGGCAGGAAGAGGAGGACTTCCTTGCCTCTCAAGGTCCCCTTTATCCAGACAGTGTTCCTGCTGTTTCACCCATCACACAGGAAGAGGACGAGGAGGAGGAGGAGGCTTGCGTCAGCATGGAGGTGGAGCCTTATATGTGACATGCCCACCAGGTGGAACTCTACGTTGGCCATGCTGCAGCGGCTGCACATGCAGCAGAGGGCCATCAATGAGTTCTTGTGCGACTATGGCACCAGGACAGGGTCAGGGGAGCTTGTTTTTTTTTTCACCACGCCAGTGGGGCATGATCAGGGATGCATGCACTGTATTGTCACCATTTGAGGAGGCCAAGAAGATGGTGAGCAGTGACAGTGCATGCATCAGTGACACTGTACCTCTTGTCCACCTCTTGGAGCATACACTGCGTGGAATAATGGACAGGGCACCTGAGGCAGAACAGAGGCAGGAAGAGGAGGACTTCCTTGCCTCTCAAGGCCCCCTTTATCCAGACAGTGTTCCTTCTGTCCCACCAATCACACAGGAAGAGGAGGAGGAGGAGGAGGCTTGTGTCAGCATGGAGGTGGAGCCTGGCACTCATCATCAGCAGCAGCAGTCTTTTAGGGATGATTTACAGTCCCAAGAAACATGTGGACTTGTAAGTGGCTGGGAGGAGGTGGCTGCGGATCATGTTGTCCTTAGTGACCCAGAGGACTCCGGACCGAATGCCTCAGCTAACCTACGCTGCATGGCCTTCCTGATCCTGCAAAGCCTGCGGAAAGATCCTCGTATTCTTCGGATCAAGGAGAGGGACCATTACTGGCTGGCCACTCTCCTTGATCCACGGTACAAGGGTAAGGTTGCGGACCTTATCTTGCCACCGCAGAGGGAGCAGAGGATGAGACATCTCCGGGAGGCCTTGCAGAAAGGTCTGTGCAATGTTTTCCCAGAGACTGGGAGGTTACAAACTCCTTGTCCTGGACAACGTTTTGCTGAGACTTCGGTCAGTCAGAGAAGGAGCGATGGAGAAGGTGGCCGTCTGACTGATGCGTTCAGACAATTTTTTACTCCACAGCCCCAAGGTATGATTGGTTCCAGCAACCATCGCCAGCGTCTGATTTACATGGTGCAGGAATACCTAGGGACAAGGTCAGACTTGGACACCTTTCCCACCGAAAATCCTCTGGCTTACTGGGTCTTGAGGATGGATCACTGACCAGAGCTTGCACAGTATGCAATCGAGCTACCAGCCTGTCCTGCATCCAGCATTCTATGGGAACGCACCTTCAGTGCTGCTGGTGCGTCTGTCCACCGCCTCGGTTGATCGACTGACCTTCATAAAGATGAATCAGTTTTGGATCACCACCAGCTACCAAGCACCTGAAGCTGATGTAACCGAATAATTTTTTTTGAAATGTCACATCCCTTCAAGACTGCCTATGCTGATGTTGAGTGACTGTCCTGTTATGTTGACTGACTATCCTCTTCCTCCTCAATGATCCTGCTGAAGATATCTTGGAAGAACACTTTTGGTTCTGGGTGATGCCACCAGCCTAATTTTTCAGCCCCTGTTTAACAAGGGCATGTAATTAAAATTTTTGATGCAATGCTATGCAGCAGGGCTCATTCCTGCACTCCAACTAGAGTATATGGGAGAGGTTGCAGTGTTATGGCACCAGCACCAGTGCCTAAGGCCCAATTGTTCAGCCCTTGTTTATCAGGGGCATGTAATACAAATTTTGATGCAATGCTTTGCAGCAGGGCTTATTCCTGCACTCCAACTAGAGTTGCTATGGGAGCACTCATGTGCGCAGCTCACTACAGAACGGGCTCTGGGAGTCCATAAGACACACAAAGAGCGTCTCCGCCCGCCCCCACTCCCTTCTCACTAGCCACAATTGACAGTAGCAAAAGCCAATGGCACCCACTGCTGTGTCTCAGCCAATTAGGAGGGAGAGACCCAGGAGAG
This sequence comes from Lithobates pipiens, assembly GCF_037356315.1. Classification (NCBI taxonomy): domain Eukaryota; kingdom Metazoa; phylum Chordata; class Amphibia; order Anura; family Ranidae; genus Lithobates; species Lithobates pipiens. The sequence continues at coordinate 613,474,163 of NW_027507903.1, forward strand.
AAATTGCTCTTGTGTACATTCCTGGATAGAGATGGGTCTCGGGTAAGTATTGGGGGAGTCTGGGGTTGATGCTGCACACAGAAGGTACATAGAATGCATGTAGGTAAAAAAACCTTCAGCCTTTACAACCATTTTTAACCATTTTCCAGTCTCCCTTACCGGACTATATTCCACCCATTTGTTCTCTCCTTCTTCATAGTAATATTTTTTTTGTAATTCCTTTATTGAATGCAAGAAAAAAAAAACAGGCACATGGACAACAGTGATATAACAGACATAGTTCCAAAACAAAAACATCCTAGTATCCTAATAGCACCTGGGTGGGAGATATAGAGACCATCCCAGATTTAAGCTTAAACATAACCTGAAAGCATTCCTGGACAGGGGGCAAATTTCCCTCTACGACCTCTGACACCAATAGGCAATGTGAACCCACCCAGCATGCAGTATAGTGAGATGCACAAAATGTTGTCATTTTATAAAGAAAGGGAAGAGGAGGGAGATGGGCGATGGGCCGGGCCCCAGGCGGGCAGAGCTTACACTAATAAAAACTAGTCATTTCCGGAGAGGCCCACAACCCACCTTGTCCTACATAGATTAGCCGGTAAAATCAACTGTGAAGGAAAAAGGATTGAATAGGTGGAGAAATAGAGGGGAAGGGGTTGTTGAAAAAGGGGGACTACAAGGGTGGACAAGTGGAAGGGGGGTCAGAGAGAAAGGGAGAGAAACCAGAACAGAGAGACAGAACAAGTATAGGAGACTTCAGGCAGACTGCAGCAAAGGAACCTGACACAAAAGAAAAAAGAGCGGAGTAAAGACCGTGGGCGTCATCCGGCTGCAGGGGGGGGGGGCAAGGGGGCCCAGGAACCAAAGAAAAGAGACCCTCTCTCAACGGGCATCCATAGCAACCTCCCGGAGATAAGCCTCAGTGTAAGTAAAATGTTGCCATGGTCTCCAGGTCTCACGGAAGGCCTCCTCCCCATTATGAAGCGTCGCTGTGAGGTCTGCCATATCTCTTAATTCGTTCACTTTAGAGAACCATAGAGACTTAGCCGGCGGGTTCTCCGATCTCCAGCACAAAGGGATGCAGGCCTTCGCCGCATTCAGCAATTGAATAGTCAAAGAGTTCCTATACTTCTTAATGGACCGCTCCGACAGGTGCAGCAGACAGGCCGCAGGGTTCCCTTCCAGGGAGACACCCGTCAGACGACCGATCGTGTTGGTCACCTCACGCCAAAAGGGGACCAGCTTGGGACAGGCCCAAAAGACATGCAACATGGTTCCCTCCGCCTCCCCACAACGCCAGCAACAATCAGGCACCTGAGGGAAGATGCGGTGAAGAACGGATGGGACCCTATACCACCTGGTTGTGATTTTGTAGCACGTCTCCTGGACTCGTGTGGCCATAGAGGACTTCTGCGCAAAATGGAGAATTTTCTGCTGTTGCTCTGGAGTAAATCGAGTGCCGAGCTCCGCCTCCCACTTAGCCACGAATGGTGGGACATACCCCTCAGCTGGATGGATCAATGCAGAGTAAAAAAACGAGAGGCAGTGCCGCACCGGTTCCCCCCGATGGCAGATCCGCTCTAACTCCGTGAGGGGGCGGGAGATGCCCGGCGTCCGCAAACAGTTACGCAAGAAATTCCGCAATTGAAGGCCGCTCCAGAAGTCCAGTGGCGGGTCCACTGCCCGTGTCCCCGCCTCCGGAGTGAGCCGACCATCTGGACCAATAAAGTCACACAACCGCGGCCTTTCGCCCGTCTGTAGACGATGGAAGCAGGGACTCTGGAAGCCCGGAAGAAAATCCGGGTTGCCCAGGACCGGCACCATAGGGGAGGGCACCGGGGACACCGACGAGCTCCGAAAGGCCTCCCTCGCCACCCGCAGGGTACCGCCCAATGTGGGGTGATCTAGTATAGCCCTTGGTAGGGGCGTTGATAGCCATGGCCTGCTCCCGATCGTGCCCCCAGAGTCCTCCCCCTCCATGGTCACCCAATACTTCGCCCCGCATGACAGTGCCAATCCACCAACCTGGTCAGGTGAACTGCCCTGTAATATGCTTTCACATCCGGAAGACCAACTCCACCCCTGTGCTTAGGCACGTGCAGAAGTTGTAATCTAAGACGTGGTTTCCGGTGTGACCAGATAAAAGCACGGAACAGGGAATCTATCCGCTTGAAAAAGGTGGGAGGGAGGTAAATGGGCAACGCCTGTAACAGATACAGAATTTTCGGCAACAGAGTCATCTCAAGGGCACTGCACCGGCCAAACCACGTCAGCGTAAGTGAATGCCAATGCAGGAGATCTGCCCTTAAGCGATCCACCAAGGGCACAAAATTGGCTGAGTAGAGGGTCGCCGGGTCGGGGGTAACATCTACTCCGAGGTAGCGGATATGATCCGTAGCCCACCGCAGCGGGTATGTCCCCCGCAGACGCCGAACCACCTCCCCCCCCCCACGGTGATGTTAAGGATGGAGGATTTAGTTAAATTGATTTGAAATAAAGAGAGGGAACCATACTCCGCCAGAGAGGATAGCAGGGTAGGCAGTGACGTAAGAGGGTCCGTTAAAAAGAAAATCAAGTCGCCCGCAAATGCGGCCACCTTGTGAGTGCCCGACGCCTTAGCATATCCAGCAATGTCCGTATTTGACCGAATATGGCACAGAAGGGGTTCAAGAGACAGAATAAAAATCAGTGGGGACAGGGGACAACCCTGGCGGGTACCATTCTTAATAGAGAAGTAGGGAGACCTCGTTTCATTGACCTTAACCGCCGCAGTGGGGCCTGAATAGAGGGACAAAACCCAGTGGAGCATGGAGTGGCGCAGTCCAATGTGCTCCAGGGTCGCTCGGATAAACGACCAGTCCACGCGGTCAAAAGCCTTTTCCGCGTCAGTTGACAGCAAGAGAAGGGCTCGCCTAGAGATTCTGGCCGCGTGGATCAAGTTGAGGACTCTGATAGTGTTGTCCCGGGGTTCACGCCCCGGGACGAACCCAGCCTGGTCCCTGTGGATAAGGCTAGGGACGTGCGGGAGCAACCTGTTCGCTAAAATTCTGGCAAAGAGCTTCAGGTCCGCATTTAATAGTGCAATCGGTCGGTAGTTTCCACAGCACAGTGGATCCTTCCCCTCCTTCGGGATGAGGGAGATATGAGCCCTGAGGGAGTCCACCGGAAAGGAATTGCCCTCGGTGAGGGAGTTGAGGGCAGCAACCAGGGGCTTCCCCAGTATCCCAAAGAAGGTCTTATAGTATGTCGGCGTGAAACCATCGGGGCCCGGAGCCTTCCTAGGCTTCGACGCCGCCAGTGCCGCCCCCAGCTCCTCGACCGAAATGGGTTCCTCCAACTCATCCTGCACCTCCACAGGGAGGGAGGGCATACCCGAAGCAGCCAAATACGACCGAGGGGCCAAGCCCTCCACATCGTGGGAGTCAGGAGCAGGCGGCCCTTTCAGGTTATAGAGGCCTTCATAATAGGCCTGGAACTCGGCCGCTATTTCCTCTGACGAGCTCAGTTTCTGACCAGACGCCGACTTAATATGGGGAATGTAAGTCTGGGTGCGCGGACCCCGCAAGGCCCTTGCCAGCAGGGACCCAGGTTTGTTGGAGTACTCAAACATAGTCCGCCGGGCCCAAGCCAGCTTTTGTTTAGTCTTCTGAAAGAGAAGAGCGCGCAGTTCTTCACGGGCCTTCAGAAGGTCCTGAAGAACAGCCTGTGCCAAGTGCGCCTTGTGCTGGGTCTCCAGCCTCCGGATCGTGGCCAGGAGTTCCTCTGTGCGCTGCATCCTCTCCCGCTTAAGACGGGCCCCTACCTTCATCAGCACGCCCCTAATCACCACCTTATGTGCCTCCCAAACAGTAAGGGGGTTAGCCACCGAGGCCCCATTAATAGAGAAGTATTCTCGCAACGCAGTCTGGATCTCCAATCGAGTATCCTCTGACTGGAGCAAGGCCTCATTGAGTTTCCACGATGGCGGGGGGCGCGACATCACTCCCAACTGAAGGGTTAGGTGGACCGGCGCATGATCAGAGAACGAGATAACGTCGATGGAGGTGGACAGCACCGCGGACAGATCCCTATGCGAAACCAACAAATAGTCCAACCGAGAGTACGTATGATGCACCTGCGAAAAGAAAGTATAGTCTCTGGTTTGCGCGTGCAGCAACCGCCATGGATCAACCAGGCGCAGTGCCTGGAGATCCATTTTCAGCCGCCTCAAGCGCGCGTACGACAAGTGGGAGGCCCCCCTAGAGACATCGAGAGCTGGGTCCATGGCAAAGTTAAGGTCCCCGCCAGAGACCAGCAGCCCTTCTGCAAACTCCAGCAACTCAGGGATAAGACTCTGCAAGAACTGCACCTGGTCAGTGTTCGGGAAGTACACGTTGGCAAAGGTAACCTGTCTACCAAAAACTGTCCCCCTGAGAAAGATAAAACGGCCCTGTGTGTCCGTCCGCTGCGCCTCGAACGACCATGGAACAGATTTAGCCACTAAAATACTCACCCCCTTTGATTTGGAGATCGGAGAAACACTGTGATAAGCCCGGGGGAAGGCCCCATTGGTAAGTCGGGGTGTGCAACCTGCGCAAAAATGCGTCTCTTGCAAAAATGCCACTTGCGTCCCACTTTTACGCAGATTCGTCAACAGCTGTGATCGCTTCTCCGGGGTGTTGAGGCCCCGCACATTGAGAGAGGTAACCTTAAGGAGACCCATCCCACCGGACTGGAGACCAACGGCAAGGGAGCACACAGATACCTGACCCACAGGCCCCCCCCCCCCCCCCCACAGCACGGGAGCAACCCACAGAAACACTGGAAGAGAGTGGGCGGAAACTACAGGGGGGGAGGGAAAAGAAAACACAAAAAGGGGGGGGAAGAGAGGAGAAAGGGATCACCGGGAGAGGGGGAAGAAAAAGAGTGGGGGAAGAAGGGGCAAGAGAGAGAGGGACCGGAGAGGAGGGGAGGAAGGAGAGTCGGCGGTGATCGCTACTCAAACTTGTAGCCCTTCGATAGGGCACACTAGGTGTCCTCACCAGGGCCTACCCTAATGGGGGGGGGGAAGAATGCTGAGATTCCCGATGACGTGCAATCGAGAAACAGTAAAGAGACAAAGCTCAGTAACATTGGAGATGCAGGAGACCAGCCAGTGAGCACAAAAATCAGGGAAAATACATAACAAACATAACATTAATATATGCAAACATAACAGCTGTCAATAGGAGCATAACATATCATAACATAACCGGCCACCCAAGGCACTGTCCCAGGTTCCCTTACAGGGACCGGAGACAGTGAGACAAGTACAGCCCAAACAGTGCAGAGAAGTTCTCCTCGTGGTCAGCATTCCGGGGCTGATCGGTGAGTCCACGCCCACGGCAGTATAGGTAGGGTGGGTGACTCCTAAAACTCTGATCAGCTACAATTGCAATCGGGGGAGGGGGGGCAAGAGGGGGCGGAGGGAGGGACCAGCGCCCCAAAACCTGCCGGGGGAGGCCCGAGAATGGTAGGGTGACTGAGAGCACCATGGAGGAACCAGGGGCACACCAACTACCGGCCAACAGTGGGAGAGGGAAAGATCACAGGGTCTCTAACTACGCCGTGGGCGGGTGGACCCATCCATCTCCCCGCAAAACACCCCCCCCACCGAAGGTACAGCCCCCCCACACCCCCCCCGAAAACCCCCCCCAAACACAGAGGAGCAATCTCACCCCCAGGCAAACAGCAACAGGAGATACGTGTGAAAGGACAGGTAATATAAAATACAATACAATAATATCCCACAGTTCATGTCTTATAGAGCCATGGGCAAAAATGAACGAACTGAGGAGAACAGTGGCAATGATAGAAGAGTTCGGCTGCTTACCCAACCCCGGACAGGGGTAGGATCAGTCCTCAGGAGCCAGCGGATGCCGTCTAGAGTCCTCTCTGCTGGGTGCACGGGAGCGGGGACGACGTACCCGCTGCGGTCTTGGCAAAGGTGGTCCGAGCGCCTCCTGGGAGAGCAGATAGTCAAACCAATTCGGAACCGGAACGGCTGGCTTGCCAAGAAACTCGAAGAGGGACGGCAACTGATCAGGTGATCGAAGAGAAAATTCTGCTCCCCTCCTGCGGACGTTTAGATGAAAGGGGTGGCCCCATCGGTAGGTGGCTTCAGCCGTTCGGATCACATCAAGAAGGCTCTTGTTTGCCTGGAGACGTCTGGGTAGATCCTAATGAGAGCTCCATCAAAGTCAATAGGGCCCTTTTCCCATGCGAGACGTAGGATGTCTTCCTTTACAGTAAAAAAGTGCACTCTGCATAGGACATCGCGGGGCAGATCCGCTGCTCCTGGGTCCCTGGAGGCTGACGGGGCCACTCTGGGGCCTGGAATCCGGTGAACCCGGTCTAGCTCTAAGTCAGAACCTGGGGGCTTCCCGAGGACCTGGTTCAGCAGGGCCACCACTGTAGCACGCAGGTCAGGTCCCATGGTCGCCTCCGGGATGCCCCGGAGGCGCAAATTGTTCCTCCGGCTTCTGTTTTCGCCATCATCTACACGGAGTTGCATCTCAATCAGGTGTCGCTGCAGGGCCTGCTGTCCACACTCAAGGGCAGCCAAACGGTTCTCTGAGGAAGAGCTGGAGGCCTCCAGGGCGGTAACCCGTTCGTCAACAGTGTCCACTTGCTGGCGCAGGTCGTGAAGTTCGCGAGACAGGGCACTGACTATGGAAGCTGCCATCTCCTGCAGGTCCTGCTTGGACGGCAGGCCTGCCACTAAGTCCCGCCAAGAACCCTCCGCTCCAACCCCCGCGTCCCCGCCACCTGTTAAACTGCAGGGAATGTCCATGTTTGGAGAGGCCGGTGAGGCAGGGGCGGGGACCAGAGGAGATGATCGTTCTGCTGGGGGTGGGTCCGGACGGGATGTAGCTGCCCCCGCTGCGCCACCAATTCCCAGCGTAGTGGAACCTTGAGAGGAGGAAAGACGTTGAGGCGCCATCTTGGTCGGTGTGGCCGGGGAGGCGAGCCCGTGCTGGCGAAGAAAGTAATTGCCAATGCCGTGTCCTGACGGTGTCCCCGAACCCCGCCGGTGTCTGCGCGCTCCTGGCATGTATTTTCACTGCGTCTGGCGAATCTACGGCCGGTTCACTGGCTAGCTCCTGCAGAGCTCCAATCAGATGGTCCTTACATGTCCATCCTTACGTCTCGTCCCCCAGGACGGCTACCAAGCAGGGCAAAGTCACTGTAGGAGGCCGGACCGGCCTCGGAGCACTCCCGCGGGCAGCTGGCCTCAGGAAAGGCCCGGGATCCTCAGGCCTTACTAGGCCGCACCAGGCCGGAGCCTGCCGCGTCTTCCCCGTGCGATGTACGGGCCCAAAACCACCCCCGGAGCGTTCCCTGGCAGTAGATGTGTGGCCAAGGAGGGTGGATGGCAGTCTCTTACCTGCCCGAGCGGCCCGATGTAGCGCGGCCGGGAGGCCTCCGGGATGCAAGATGGCGGCGGCGGTGCCGATTCTCCCCGAGGATCCGCGGGAGGTCGCCGTCCAAGGATCCCCGCAATAGCCACCTGGGGGGTTGCAGGATGGAGTCCCGGACCCGATGGTGTGGGTCCCGGGCGAAGATCGTGCAGCGGAGGTGCGGATGGCGACGGATGCCGAATCTCCCCGAGGATCTGCGGGAGGTCGCCGTCCAAGTATCCCCGCAATAGCCACCTGGGGGGATGCGGGATGGAGTCCCGGACCCGATGGTGTGGGTCCCGGGTGAAAATTTTTCAGCGGAGGTGCGGATGGCGGCGGATTGCTCCGTGGATCTCAGGAGCCAGCCTCAGACACGTCCGCCGCCATGCACGTCAGGCCTTCATAGTAATATTTGTAGTTAGTGTGGAACTCGGTGGTGGGACAGGCTGAGGTAGAGAGACGTCGGATACGATCAAACACTTGGCTCTCTTGGATGGACATGGTGGTGACGTCAATTAGAATTGGCATTTCAAACCCATTGCTAGGAGAAAGAAGATCAGCGTGAGATTGACAAGAGAGCAGACAAAAATGAAATCAAAGTAAAAAGTAGATGTGATCCCAATCGTATAATCATATAAAAGCTATAAAACTGAAATTTAATCTGCTTCTTTTTTTGCCTTCCGTGCTTTCATTCCCCTCCCTCAATGAGCAAATTTTTATTTTTTTTATTTTAGGCCCATTGATGTCACGTAAAGACTGTGCATCATCCCAACAAGGACACAGGCCGCAATAAAATATTTTTTTTTGTTCATCTTCTATGCCCCTATTGAATGACCCTCACTTTCTGTCCCACTGATGGTGGTCAATAAGTCAGGAAGTGAAGGTAAATCTCCCCAGTAGTATACGCAAACAGCATTAAAAAGAAATTGCAAGCAGTCTGGCCTCTATCATAGGAGGATGTAGCTGAGGGCCGGTGCTTCCACGAGAAAAAATAGGCAGCCGCCTAGGGCGCACTGCTTCCTAGGGTGCCCGGACACTGGTGTTCCTACTCTCTTCTCTCTGCAGCAAGCAACTAAGTCTCAGCATCAGCAGGCAGCCGCCGCTCCATTCACACATAGTGTCAGAGGCGCAGCAGAGGACTGTGTCTGGGTCCCGACTCCTAAATGAATGGAAGCCAGCAAACATTCATTGATGGGTGTTGGTGAGGCTGCATTGATGGGTGTTGGTGAGGCTGCATTGATGGGCGCTGGCGAGACTGCATTTGATGGGCACTGGTGAGGCTGCATTTGATGAACACTGTTGAGGCTGCATTGAGGGGCGCTGGTAGGCTGCATTTGATGTGTGTTGGTGAGGCTGCATTTGATGGAAACTGGTGAGGCTGCATTGAGGGGCGCTGGCAGGCTGCATTAAGGGGTGCTGGTGAGGCTGCATTTTATGGACACTGGTGATGCTGAATTGAGGGGCGCTGGTAGGCTGCATTTGATGTGTGCTGGTGAGGCTGCATTTGATGGACACTGGTGAGACTGCATTGAGGAACGCTGGTAGGCTGCATTTGATGGACGCTGGTGAGGCTGAATTGAGGGGTGCTGGTGAGGCTGCATTTGATGGGCACTGGTGAGGCTGAATTTGATGGGCACTTCATTAAAAAGGTAGGGTATACATGGGCAGGTCAAAGAGAGTGGAGTCAGGGGTGGAGCCAGTGGGGGGGGGGGGGGGGGGCGGCAAAATTAGGTTTTCGATTAGGGTGCCAAAAATTCTTGCACCAGCCCTGGATGTAGCTCACGGAAAGGGAGAACAGGGCGCTAACAATATGCTGGGCTGGAAGGGTTAAGTGGCCACGCCTTTGTTCCCTATTAATTGTAGTCCCCTCCCACCAGATGACATCTGTGGAATACAAATACGCCCCCCCCAAGCCTTTAGCCTGGGCTGGTAGTAAAAATATAGCAGCGGGAAAGGGAAGGGGGTAATTGTCCATTCCTACAGGAAAAAAATGAGGGGTTATTTCAATATGAGTGACTCAAAAGATAAGGCAGCAGCAAAGAGGGCTTCCACAGAGGAGATTGAGAAGTACGGTAGAGGTCGTCTATGGAAGAGGCCACAAGCACAAACTAATGCAAGAGCCAAGTGGTTTTTCCACCACCACACAAAAGGTCCAGGTGGTTGCCCTAAAGGCAGTACAAAGAAAGGCAGCAATGAGACCTCAAATAGTAAGAAATCTAAAAGTGGGAAAACCAGTGGTATAAACGAAATTGCTAAGAAACAAGGAGAGGAGGATGAGGAGGAAGAAAAAGAGGGGGCACAGCAGAGTCATCAGAAGACCAGAGACCTCAATAATAAGGCAAAAGCCTACTATGTGAATATGAATAGTGTAACAATACAAACGATTCTATTGTATCTCCAACCAAATGGAAAAAATAAACCAAAATGCATAAACAAATAATGTAAAAAACCCTTAAAGCGGGAGTCCGCCGGGAGTTCCGCCGTTTTTTTTTTTTTTTAAAAGCCAGCAGCTACAAATACTGCAGCTGCTGACTTTTAAAATAGTGACACTTACCCACCCAGCACGCCCGCGATGTCAGCACCCGAAGCCGATCTCTCAATCGTCTCTCGGGTGCTGCCGCCGCCATCTTGGGTATGGGAATCAGGAAGTGGTCATTTCCCGGTTCCCTACTGCGCATGCGCGAGTCGCGCTGCGCAATAAGGATGGTCCCCGCTGTCTCTGGGATCCGTGTGTTTCCCAGCAGGCAGCGGGGGACTTTCGGAAAGGGGCGTAGATTCTGCGGAAAGGGGCGTACCTTCTGCAAAATTTACGCCGGAAGTGGGTGCAGATTTTTTTTTTCTATTGAAAAAGCCCATGGCGTGCAAACACACCCAAAAAACTTCCACCCGGTGCATAAAAAAAGTGCACACACATAAAGAGTGACACACTAAAAAGTGCAGACGGGTGTCTGATGTCCTCCAAAAGAAGGACCATACCCTGATCCCCCGGAGCGTTAGGCTCCAGACAGGGACTGAGGTACCAGACTCAACATGTGGGCCCCGGACAAAACCGGAAGCCCTCCTTTCCCCGGGAGGACTGCCGAAACAGAACCTCCTAGGTACTTGGTACTGTGGGGGCTTCCCCGAAGGAAGACCCCCCCTCATGGAGATTGGACCAAGCCAAAAGGCCTATGTCCGCTCTCCCAGAGACTTTCAGGATTGGTCCGAGGACCGACACCCTACTCATCAAACGTGCAGTGACAAACAGTGACAATACATACAATCAAAAAAAAGTGAGGAAAGGGATAGTGAAGGAGTGAGTGAAAAAGGTGGCCATTGTGTAATACAATGACCGGCCCTCCGGCCAGGAATCAAAAATTCCTCTGGTCCTAGCCAAAAGGCCGGGCCCTAGAGGCAGGTGTAAAAAAGCGTGTATCTGGTGACGTGACCTAGGTGCCTAAATCAAAGTGCAGGACACACAGTGAAAGAAGGCACCCCTGGACTGCCACTCCAGGGGCACATCACCATGGGCTTTCTCACAGAAGCGTCCCTGGCCCCCAACCCAGACCACAACAGCCCCCACCCTAGTCAGGAAGGTATGGAGATCCAGGAGCTTAGTGAGACCCGGATACTTCAGGTCGCACATCACTCCCCCTAATTATATTCGGGACGTACTGGCCGCTCCCCCCCCCCCTCTAGAGGGGAACAAACGTTCCAATCCCGAAAGACTGACCGGAGCTAAAGCTGCCACAATCCAGGCCAAAAGGCCAGGGTCCCCTCCCCTGGCTTCGACCAAGCGGTTCTCCGTCCCCATCAGAAGGCTTCCCTTTCGGCTACGAACGGCTCCAGGTCACCTTTACACCAGCAGGCTTTGCATAGCAACCGCCAACCCTGCTCCACCTCGCCGTAGAGACAGGGACGGAAGCAAGCGCCACCTCCCGGTAACTGATAAGAACAGATACTACACTTGATCTTAGCCAAAAGGCCGAGAAGTGGGTGCAGATAATGTATCCAGCCTTTTATACCTGAAAATGGTGATCCAGACGATCAATAAAGTATTCCTTTGGAGTGGGGGACAATCACATACCTAGATGCTCATTGTGACCCTCTGTATTGGGGGGGTCATTAATTTCTGGTAAGAAGTGAATTCAGACATATGGTGGTGGATTGAATATTGTTCATCTATGGAGGATTTTGCGTAATCTATTACAGCAGGACTTTTTTTCTGTTCATCAATTTTTCTGTTTATCAATTTTTTTATAGAGACTTTTTTGTGTTTCACGGGGTGTTTTCCCAATTTAATTAATTAAAACACGCTGTTTGTATCACTCTTCACTTAGGTGGTCTCCTGCCCACTTAAGGGTAGGATAGAAAGAATTTTACATTATTTGTTTATGCATTTTGGTTTATTTTTTCCATTTGGTTGGAGATACAATAGAATCGTTTGTATTGTTACACTATTCATATTCACATAGTAGGCTTTTGCCTTGTTATATAGTGCACTTTAGCGCAGCTTATTTTCTTTTTTATGCAACACTGTACCCAAATCGATCTTATCATTTTGTTCACACAGATAGAGCTTTCTTTTGTGGAAATTTGATCACTGTTTTATTTTTTTATCATATAAAGGAAAAAAGACCAAAGATCTTGAAAAAAAAAAAGGATATTTTCTACATTCTGTTATAAAACATATCCAATAAAATAAAAACATCTAATTTATTTATACATTAAGGCAAAAATGTATTCTGTTACATGTTTTTGGTAAAAAAAAAAAAAAATCACAATAAGTGTATACTGCAGGGGTGGCCAACCCGTGGCTCTCGAGCCGCATGCGGCTCTTTGCCCATTTCCATGTGGCTCTTAGACCCCATTCACACCTGAGCGTTTTGTAGCTTGAAGCCTGAAGCTACAAAACGCTGGAGGGGAAAAAATGTATTCTCAATGGAGATGGTTCACATCTCCACTCCATGTCGCCTGAAGCCAAACGCCTGACGCTCAGACAAGTTCCGTACCCTTTTTTGTCGCTCGAATTGAGCAGATTTGGGCGTTTTTCTTCTTTTAACATTGACCTTTTGCCCTGCACAAAAAACGAATCGCGGTAAAAAACGCAGCAAAATCGCGTGATTTTCTGCTTGAAAACGCTACGCTCTGTGTGTGCTGCATGCTTTCTGTGATGTTTTTTTGAAGAATTTACTGCTAGTTCAGGCTAGAAGACCCATTAACTGTTTATTGTTATCCTGACCAGTTCACTGTTTGTAAAGCCGCGTACACACGGGCGGACTGTATGGCCTACTTAGTCCGTCATACAATCCGACGGACAGTCCGTCATACTTTCGAATGAACGGACTTGACCACACACGGATGCACAAACAGTCCGTCGAAAGCTTGTGCGATGACGTGTACAGCACGTACGACGGGACTAGAAATAGGAAGTCCAATACACAGCAATGCACCCTTCCGCCGTGTAAATCCTTTCTGAGCATGCGCCATTCTTAGTCCGTCGAACTAGCCTACTGACGAGCGGATTGTCCGCTGAAACCAAAGTATGACGGACAGAATTTCGAAAAATCCGAAATACTTAGTACGCCAGACTGCACGCTGAAAAAGTCCGCTGAAGCCCACACACGAGCGGACTGTCCGCTGAAATGTGTTTCGACGGACTAAGTAGGCCATACAGTCCGCCCGTGTGTACGCGGCATAAGACAATTTGTATTTTGGAAATTAGATGAGCTGCTGTCTTCTGTCACATGGATGTACTTTCAAAGGAAGATTACTGACTTGATGAAAATGACTGGCCTGTGGTCTTTGTAGTGTTAAAACAGTGTGTGACATTTACAATAAATCCAGCTGAGCAAAAGTATGTGTGTATGAGGAAGGGATGGGGTGATGTTCATGTGTGCCCATGCGTATGATGTGGCTCTCTGCGGTAACTCGGTAAAAAATGTGGCTCTTGGTCTTTGTCTGGTTGGCCACCCCTGGTATACTGTATTGTCAAAAATATTGGGATGCCTGCCTTTACACGCATATGAACTTTAATGGCGTCCGTAGGGTTCAAAATTGAGTTGGCCCACCCTTTGCAGCTATAACAGTTTCAACTCTTCTGGGAAGGCTGTCCACAAGGTTTAGGAGTGTGTCTATGGGAATGTTTGGCCATTCTTCCAGAAGCGTATTTTTGAGTTCAGACACTAATGTGGACAAGAAGGCCTGGCTCGCAGTCTCCTCTCTAATTCACCCCAAAGGTGTTCTATCAGGTTGAAGTTAGGACTCTGTGCAGGCCAGTCAAGTTGCTCCACCCCAAACTCGCTCATCCATGTCTTTATGGACTTTGCTTTGTGCACTGGTGCGCAGTCATGTTGAAACAGGAAGGGGCCATCCCCAAACCGTTCCCACAAAGTTGGGAGCATGAAATAGTCCAAAATGGCTTGGTATGCTGACATACTTTAAGAGTTCCCTTCACTGGAACAAAGGGGCCAAGGCCAACCCTTGAAAAACAACCCCAACCCATAATCCCCCCCTCCACCAAATGTATGTTAGAAATCATGGGACTCCACAATTTCTAACAGCAGACCTGGTGCCTGTACCTGCTGCCTACTCGCAATATATTTACTGTGTGTGGTCGGAAGGTAGTTAAACTGAATTGGCAAGGACAGTCTCAAATGCATGATGTGTTATGCCCATTAGTCTGTGTTTGTGTTTCTTGTTTTTAAATTGTAGTCATCTCAACGGTTTAAGGCCGGGTTCACACTGATCCAACATGGACAAGCGCCCTCCTCCTGGACAATACCAGGTCACATGCCCTCAACATTGTTGGGTGCCAAAAATGTGTCAATAATAAATAAAACCAGTACACAAGGTCCTTTATTAAAGTAGCTCCAATGTGTCTCTCCCTCCGATTAATTATCCTTCCAGTTCTTCTCTCTCCGGTGATGTCTTCATCCTCCAGGTCTTCTCACTGCACTGATGTCTTCTTCCTCTGATTCTTCCCCCAGTTCTTTCTTGCTGCACTGATGTCTTCTTCCATTGGTTCTTCCTCCTGGTTCTTCTCTCTCCGCTGTCTTCTTCCTCTGCGGTTCTTCCTCCAGTTCTTCTCCCAACACTAGCTCCCGCTGTAGTGTTAGCTCCGCCGTGTGCCATTACTTACATAGCCATGGGATGTGGCCATCCGTTGATGGCATCTTGTGACCCCACCTCTTGTGACATCACTGCCCCATCATGGGAAGTCACAAGAGGTGGGACCATCTGATTACGTCACCAGGTGGCCATGCCCCATGGCTATATAAGTAATGGTACATACTGGAGGAAGAACCAGCAGAGGAAGAAGACTGCGGAGAGAGAAGCACCAGAGGTAAAAACAGCGGAAGAAGACAGCAGCGCAGCGAGAAGAACTAAAGGATGAAGACATGATCGGAGGGAGAAGACACGTTGGAGTTACTTTAATAAAGGACTTTGTCAAAAACCTGTGTACTGGTTTGATTTATTTCTGACACTTTTTTTTTTGGGGTGAATGAGTAGGGGTACTATGTACC